>NC_138372.1:113827025-113867923 GCF_054177405.1 Leptonychotes weddellii | reverse complement strand
CCTCTTACACTGCTGGTGGGAATGCAAGCTGGTGCAGCCACTCTGGAAAACAGTATGGAGGTTCCTCAAAAAGTTGAAAATAGAGCTGCCCTATGACCCAGCAATTGCACTACTGGGTATTTACCCCAAAGACACAGATGTAGGGATCCGAAGGGGTACGTGCACCCCGATGTTTATAGCAGCAATGTCCACAAGACCCAAACTATGGAAAGAGCCAAGATGTCCATTGACAGATGAATAGATAAAGAAGATGTGGTATATATATACAATGGATTATTATGCAGCCATCAAAAGGAATGAAATCTTGCTTTTTGCAACGACATGGATAGAACTGGAGGGTATTATGCTGAGCAAAATAAGTCAATCAGAGAAAGACATGTATCATATGATCTCACTGATATGAGGAATTCTTAATCTCAGGAAATAAACTGGGGGTTGCTGGGGTGGTGGGGGTGGTGGGAGGGATGGGGTGGCTGGGTGATAGGCATGGGGGAGGGTATGTACTATGGTGAGCGCTGTGAATTGTGTAAGACTGTTGAATCACAGACCTGTACCTCTGAAACAAATAATACATTATATGTTAAAAAAAAAAAAAAAGAAGATAGTAGAAGGGAGAAATGAAGGAGTGGAAATCGGAGGGGGAAACGAGCCATGAGAGACTATGGACTCTGAGAAACAAACTGAGGGTTCTAGAGGGGAGGAGGGTGGGGGGATGGGTTAGCCTGGTGATGGGTATTAAAGAGGGCACGTTCTGCATGGAGCACTGGGTGTTAAACGCAAACAATGAATCATGGAACACTACATCAAAAACTAATGTTGTAGTATATGGTGATTAACATAATATAATAAAATTTAAAAAAAAAGTAGTGTGACAATCTGCTTGAATTGGATTCCTGATTCTCCACCACTTACTAACTGTACAACTTCAGTTAACTTACTTAACCTCTCTTTGCCTTAGTTTTCCCCCTTTGTAAAATCGAGCTCGTAATACATGGTTTCTGTAAGAATTAAATAATTCATTCCTGCATTATACTTAGATCATGAAGTAATGCTAAAATCTGCTATTACTATCTATCACCAAACTGGAGGCAATTAAGATTCAGAAATTCCTCCAGTTTGGAGATAAATGTCCTAGACAGACACACAAACCCACACCAATACTCCGACATGTACACATTCACACCTCCTCCCCCCGCACTTAGCTCTAAGCCAAGAAACCACCAGAGAGAAGTCTAGGAGAAAAGAGGCCACTTAGGCAAAAGGAATCTTGAAGGCTTTCCACAATCTAGCCTCACTCTGCATAGGTTTAAAATTTCACTTTGGAGCCAAAATCCCAGTAGATGTTTCTTTCCCTAATATCAATTTCTATCCACGTACCTCTCACAGGGAACTGTGGGAAGAGTGACTATCTGGGAATAGAATTCATTCCTCACTTAGCTATGCTGATCAAATACCATAATAATATTTCCCTGTTTCCAACAGAATGTGTTATTGATCTTGCCAGTTAGGCTAGTGTTATAATGATAGCAGTCCGTATGGCTCAATGAACCAAAACATTACCCACAATCACTTGCTGTTCATATTGTGAAGTCAAAATAGAACTGATCCACCCCTCCATCGAAGCCAGCTTTTTTCTTGGCTTATGTAAATGACACCCCTAATTTTTCACTTGCTCAGACCTCAGACCTCAGAGTCATACTGAATTCTCCTTTCCTGTCTCCTCACGTCATATCAGTTGGCAGCCTGTGCCTTAACCATTGCCAGTTCTCAGGCACTCGCCTAGAATCTGGCAACAGTCCCTGAGTAGTCACCAAGGTCCTCTCTCCTCATTCCACCCATGCTATTCCAGATGAAGCTTCCACACACAGCATTGGCCAAACTACTTTTTTTTTTTTTTCTTCAAACAGGGAGTGCTTTGTGAAATTTTATAACCTATTATTGTTGTTGGCACACGTAAATCAAAAATGTTAACTTTCCAGTCCTTCTTTACTATTTAATTAGCATCTAACACATTAAATTTTTAATAATTTATTCCTATTTTTGCCATTATATGTAACAAAGCATCTCTTTTGTCTATAACCTCACTAAGCAAAAATGGCTTAATACATCTCACTGGGTTTAGAGAGTGTTTTCAAAACGGGCTGACTTAAAAGACATAAATGTATATAAATGACCATAAATGAAAAACTCGCTTTGGGGGGTCAGTGTAAGTACTTCAAAAAGACAAGCCAAATTTCTCCTGAGTAGCTGCAGGTCATGATTTGTGCAATAAGGTGAATCTGGTTTGAATGCCCCTGGGTAAGTAGAAGATTTTCTTACCTCTAGTCCGCTCTTTTCACTCATTTATTTTCATCCCCAGAATTAAACATACTTCTCTACCCCTTTACCATCTCTTCCCTCTATCTCAGCACTGTAGCGATTCATTGCTTTAATTTATTAGTACCTGTGTCTCCCTCTATTGGAATGCAAGCTCCTCATTGGTAGGATTGTGCCTTGCTAACCTTGGTGCTTAGTCTAGAATGGGCAAATGATAAATATTTGGATAATTCAATGATTGCTTCGTAGGATTTTTTTGCCCCATGACTGAGTCTCCCAATCATATGGGACAAATAAACCTGGGATCCAAAATACTTCTCCGAATCAAAGTACTTTAATAAAGCTTTTTAGCTGAATGCTAGAGAAATAATTACACTAGGATGCAAAAGGGAAATAAAATAGATACATAATAAATAAAGTGGTTGTACAAAGATCAGTGTGATAAATTTAGTTTAAGCCTACCAGAGAAGATTTATAATCTATGAATATATACAAAGTATAATAATCATCTATTATATTGGAACACCTAATCTTGCATTTATATAAATGATTTATTCACTTGCATAGCAAAGTGTATAAACCACTTTTTTTCTTTTTCTAAAAAAATCTTATTTTTGCTTTAAGTAATGAAAATAAGAGGTCACTTTTAGCTCACTTTGGAATCAGTGAAAAATAACAGAGAACTTTAGACAATCAATTGGTTTGGTTTCTAAAAACCCCAAGCTTATCATTGTTCCTTATAACACACTGAATTAATTTAAAATTCTCTAGCATAAATAGTCAAAGACTCCTTTCAATATGGCCTTATCTTTCTTTATACCTGTCATAAGCATTAGTTATGCTGAAACAATTTCCATTCCAAAAGGTATTCTATGTACTCATGATACTTTGTGAGTTTCCTCTGTTATTGAAATCCTACCCAGCTATAATGACTTAAATATCGCTTCCTCCCTGTGGCCTTTGTAGATTTCCACAACTGGAGGTAAGCTGTATGTTCTTTGAGGTGCCATAGGACTTTAGTTATTCCTGTTATTACCACCAACTTTCTATAATCCAGAGTTTCCCATTCATTAATACTTGTGAGTAGAGCTGTAAACCAGAATACTTGGTAACATACCGACACTAAAGCAGCATCTTCAGGAGAGGCCTGTGGGACTCTGTAGGTTTACTAAGTGTTCCTAGAGGGGTTATAATGTCGGGGAAACTGGGCAAACACTGTTGTTGTGCATTTTAGCCATTTGTGTAAATCTTATCCCTCAAAAGATTCATTTCAATGTCTTATTCAGTTATTTTGGTTGTAATCTTCCAACCTGTCTTATGCAATGTTTTCTACAGATTAGCTAATAATAAAAAAAATTGTCTGCTTGAATTCAAAATTATCACATACTGGGTATCCACTTCATATGTACCTAAAATCCTACCAGAAAAACTAGACACAAATTAATAGAGACAAAAAGATATTCAGGACAGTCAGGCATGACGTGTGATTCGGGAAATAGCATAATGAGTTTGGAGAGTGTGAATATCAAAAGATCTGGGTTTGGCTTCTAGCTCTGTGGCTTATCAGTTATTTAAATGCTTTGATTTTAAGGCTGCTTATCTCTAAAATGAGGGTGATAACAGTTATATTTTCGATTCTGTCAAATGAGGCAGCGTGTTTAAAATTGCTTTGTAATCACATAAATGCTAGTTATTACTATAGAAGCAATGATCTTTTGGAAGTTTATGAGTCCCAGGAGTTGCATGTTTAAATGGGCTAAGATTGAATACAAAGTCTTTGAAAAGTGGAGTTGGAAAGGTGAAAGAGATCTTATATGATTTGACTTCATCCACTTTTCTAGTTCTGCAGGACTCTGTAAATTAAAAGCCTTGGTGACTGAAGGATTCTTAAACCTTTCTGCCAACTCACTTTGCAAACTATCGGCCCAACGTTTCTGAACCAAAATTTTTACATCTTTCAAAAGCCACATTTTCTTCCTTTCCTTCGTGAAGTTCAAAACCCATGCCCTGACTTTATTCAGCCCTTTGTCCTATCCTACAAACCAAATATTTGCATACAGACATAATGCTATGGATTGGAGAGGCTGAATGTGTGTTCGCATTTTTAAGCTTATTAAAATAAGGGAGGATGGATGGCAAGGGTGGGGTTTACCATTCTTAGCATAGATTAATTAAAGCCCAAGGCCAGAAATTCATAAAAGAGGATCAGAAATTAACTTAAGCCGAGCAGGCTTTAAGTAATACTAATAAATGTATTTCATCTCAGAAAGAATTAATACTTGTGAGTAGAGCTGTAAAGCCACATAATCTAGTTGAGTAAGTTTGGCTTTAGGAATAAAAGGATATTTAAGCTTATCTGGCTAGACTGTGGAGGGAATCCTGGGCAGTGGGGGGGATACGTGATAGGTAGATATGGGTAAGGGTGATCCAGAATGGTGTCTTCTGTTTTAATACTAGAGGTCTACATTGAGAGCCATAATGAAATAGATAGATCACTAAACTCTTTTGGGGTGGGGATTGATGGTGATGGAGATTAGGAGGACACATGCAACAGAAGAAATGGGGAGTCAGGGAAAGTTACCTAACTCAAGGGAGTTTAGGACTACCCTGCCTGAGTAGAGCCCAGAGCCCAGAAACCTGAGGAATATTCAAGAAGTAATCCTGCACTTAGTTGTAGTGATGGGAGTTTGCCTTTGGATATGTGGAGCTGATTCTTACAGGTTTTTTGATTATAGAAAATGCCATTAGATGTTGTGGTATTCTACGGACAGGTTTAAATTTTTTCTTTTTCTTTCTTTCTTTCTTTCTTTCTTTCTTTCTTTCTTTCTTTCTTTCTTTCTTTCTTTTTCTTCCTTTCTTCTTTCTTTCTTTCCTTCCTTTCTTCCTTTCTTTCTTCTTTCTCTCTCTCTCTTTCTTTCTCCTTCCTTCCTTCCTTCCTTCCTTCCTAAAACCTGAGGGGAGATTCACATAACATAAAATTAATCACTTTAAAGTACACAATTCAGCAGGGTTTAGTACATTCACAGTGTTCTACAATCACTGCCTCTATCTAATTCTAAAACATTTTTATCACCCCCAAAGAAACTCCCATGCCCACTAAGAAGTCACTCTGGACTCCTCTCCCTCTGCCCCTGGCAACCACCAATCTGCTTTCTGTCTCTGTGAATTTGCCTATTCTGGATATTTGATATAAATGGAAGAATACAATATGTAACCTTTTGTGTCTAGCCTCTTTCATTTAGCATAATGTTTTCAAGATTCAGATATGTTGTAGCATGCTATCAGTAGTTCATTCCTTTTTATTGCTGAATAATATTTCATTGTATGTATATACCAACTTGTTTATCCTTTCATCCATTGATGGGCATTTGGGTGATTTCCATATTTTGGCTATTGTGAATGGTGCTGCTATGAACATCTGTGTATAAGTTTTTGTCTGAACACTTGTTCTCCTTATGTTGGGTTTATGCCCAGGAGTGGACTTGCTGGGTCATATGGTAATTCTATGTTCAACTTTTTGAGGAACCAACAAACCTTTCCACAGTGGTGCATCATCCTATGTTCCTACTGGATGTCTGAGGGTTCTAATTTCTCCACCTCCTTGCCAAGACTTACTTTTCTTTTCCTTTCCTTTTTTAGAAATGATATCTATCCTAATGGGTGTGAAGTCTCTTTGCTGGTTTGATTTGCATTTCTCTAATGTCTTGCGCTTGTTGGCTATTTGTATATCTTCTTTGAAGAACTGCCCACTCAAGTCCTTTGCCTAATTTTAATTGGGTTGTGTGTCTTTTGTTGTTGCATTGTAAGAGTTCATTATATATTCTGTATGCTGGACCCTTATCAGATATATGATTTGCAAATGTTTTCTCACACGCTGTGGGTTCTTTTTTCACTTGTTGATAATGTCCTCTGCTGCATAAAAGTTTTAAATCTTGATGAAGTCCCATTTATCTATCTGCTTTTTCTTTTGGTAGTTGTACAGATGGTGTCATATCTAGGAATCTTTTGCCAAATCCAAGGTCATGAGTATTTTTCCCTATTTTTTTCCCTAAGAGTTTCATAGTTTTAACTCTTACATTTAGGAGGTTGTTCCCTTTGAGTAATTTTTGTACATGGTGTGAAGTAGTGGTCCAACTTCATTCTTTTGTATGTGGCTATCTGGTTGTTTCAGCACCGTGTGTTAAAAAGACCATTCTTTTCCCATTGATGGGTCTCGTCATCCTTGTCTAAAATCAGTTGACCATGGAAGTATGAGTTTATTTATGGACTTTCAATGCTATTCTATTGGTCTATATTTTTATTCTTATATTGGTACCATAATGATTCGATTACTATAGCTTGGTAGTAAGTTTTAAGAGGTGTGAGCCCTCCAACTTTGTTCTCCTTTTTCCACATGACATCATTTAATCCTAATTATTTCAGTATAGACCAAATATAGTCACATTGGGGGTTAGGGCTTCAACATATAAATTTTGAGGGAACACAATTCAGTCCATAGCAAGTATGATGTTAGCTGTAGGTTTTTCACAAATGTCCTTTGTCATGTTAATGAAGTGCCCTTCTATTCCTAGTTTGCTGAGTGCTTTTAATCATGACATTTGCCAAATGCTTTTCTGCATCAATTGAGGTGATCATGTGGTTTCTCCCCTTATTCTATTGATGTATTATTCTGTGATGTATTACAATGGTTGATTTTAGTATTTTGAACACCCTTGTATTCTTGGGATAAAACTTAAAAAAAAAAAAAACTCATTTGGACATGGTGTATAATCCTTTTACTATGCTGTTGGATTCAATTTACTAGTATTTTCCAAAGGATTTTTACATCTATATTCATAAGGGTTGTTGGCCTGCAGTTTTCTTTTCTTGTGGTGTCTTTCTCTGGCTGTGGTATCAATGTAATGCAAACTTTGAAAACTGAGTTAAGAATTGTTCCCTTCTCTTTTAATTTTGGAGTTGCTTGAGAAAAGTTGATATCAATTCTTCAAATGTTTGGTAGAATTCAACAGTGAAACTAATTGTTACTGGACTTTCCTGTGTTCAGTGGTTTTTGATTACCGAGTCAATCTCATTACTTGTTATATAACTATTTAGATTTCCTATTTCTTCTTATGCCAGTTTTGGTAATTCATCTTTCCAGAAATTTGCCTATTTAATTTAGATTCTCCAACTGGTTGGCATACAAATTTTTCTCATAGTATTCTCTTATGATCCTTTTTATTTCTGTAAGTAGGGTTAATTTATGAATTGACACACACTGAAATCCACTCTGTGCAATGTCTGCGTTATTGAATCATGGGTTATATTGATATGTTGGTCATGCTATCTTAGAGTGACAGTGCCTAGAAGTAAAAAACTTACACATTCTTTGCTCAGCACCTGGCTTCCTGGGACATTCAAGTTAAGTGTTATTATTTGGAGAGACCATAGTCTCTCCATTTTATCATGCATGCCTGACAAACTGAACTCCAGGATATCATGAAGGATGTAATGAAATAATGAAGCAGAAATAATGACAAGATCTGCCATTTATGAGGCTCTGAGTATATTCTAAGCACCACACTGAACCTTTGTTTTATTTAGTCTGCATCATAGCTCTCCAAGGTAGGTACTACTTTTATCTCATATTTACAAATGTGGGCAAGGAAATTGAGCCTAACTAAAGTTAAAAAAGAAAAACAAGGCTTTTCCAAGGTCTCAGAATATGGGGCATAGGTGAGACTCAAACCCAAGTCTTTCTGTTACCAAGATCTGTTCTTCCTTTCATCTGACTGCACAGAAACAATAGAAATTAGTCTTAGTGATTTTCTATAGCCCATGGAGATTTTGACATTTATTCTTCATAGGAGAATAAGTTTCTCAATTTTCCCAATGACTAGTTGGATTGAGAACATGTCTGAGTTATGGTTATTTCCTGCTTTCAAAAAAGAAAAATGTCACAGGATTTTAAAGTTATTGACATCCTTGAGACTTTCTGGAAAGAAGGAAGACTATTTGATTGCTGAACAGCATTGTTATTACAAGGTAAAAAAGTTTACAAAATTCTAAAAATTTCAATGTAGCATGAAGCACATGAGCTCAAGTTATAGAAAGAAATATACCATGTTTCAGTCTTTAGACTCAATAAGGTTCTTATTATTCCAAAGTGGATTTGCTTAGACCAATAAATCCAATAATCTATCTAAAATGTTCCTTTATTTTCTTTTTATGGCTAAACAATAAAATAAACCCTACCTAAAGATAAATGCATTAAAAGAAGATAATTGAGTTTTAAGTAAGAGTTCATTATATATTCTGTATGCTTTTAAGGAAGAAGCTAAGAGAAGGCTCACCACGTTCAAAATTATCAATGCCCTTGCTGTAGACGTTGTACAAAATTATTTCTGATATTTTTGGTATAAGAAAGGAAGTGTTATAAGTCTTAGAGCTACAAACCCTACTGTATAGCACACACTTGATCTCACAGTTCAGGGGAAAAGGATGGTTGCAATAAAAAAAATCCAGGCCCATTATAATTTGGAACGTTTGGTGCCTGATTTTAAGCTATTGCCATCTCATTAAAATGTTAGATTTATGATTCACACTCCAAATGATAATGGAATAACTAAAAAAAGTATTATAATCTGGCATTAAATCAAAGGCTAATAACAATAACACAAAAACACATATATGAGACAATACAAAAGAAAAAATACCTCTGACATAATTTTAGGCTTGATAATTTAGCACTTAATGAAATTTCTCTCTTAGAGAGCAGATGGGATTATATTTTTATGATATATACAAAACTCTTATGCTTTTCCTCCAAATATTTCTAAACCTAATTAGGAGAGCAGACAAATTGCTCTGAGCAGATTTTGATGAAGATGGAACTTTGTTCTGTCAACTGGATGTGGGGCTGTAAAACACAATAGTCTCAAACATTATTATTGGAATCCCTTTCATATAAATTAGTCTCCACATAACACTTTTCCCCAGGAATCACAGAACATAAATGATGGTAACTTTGTAAAAGGAGATATGATTTTTCCTAGAAAAATTCTCCTGTGGAAATTCTTCATGCTTTCTCTGCTCTTGTGGTTACTGAGAACATATGGCATGTACCATAGTTAATCATAGTTGAAACGGTAATTCTGAACTCAGACTGTCTGGTTCGAGGCCTGTCTTTACCGCTAAGGTGTGATCTTGCAAAGATCCCCTAAGCTCTCTCTTTCTCTAAGAGACATTAATAATAATATCTACAACATAGAGTTGTTGTGAAGATTAAATGAGTTACATTAACTTCTTGGAACATCACCCAGCACATGGAAAGCAACCAAAAATATTACTTGTTATGATTATTTTCCTCCAACCTACCTCAGTGATCTTCTACCAAGTTTTCCTGACACCAGCCTTACCTGTCTCCCTTCCATCAGCTATAGTTGCCTACAGGGATCTTTCTCTCAGAAGCTCACTAACACGTGACCTCTCTTTGAGGGACATTTCGCTCTTTCCTCTTTCTAAAAATACTTTAAACATTACTATAATAAGCATCCCTGTGTATGTCTCCTAGAACATATATTGAGCATAGGTACGTCCAACTGTTGGTAAATGACCAGGTCATAAGATATGTGTATTTCCCCAACACTCCCTATTGTCTGCTTACTTTTTCTTCAAAGCGCTTACCTTCTTCTACTACATATTTTTCACATACATATATATCTTTTACATATGTATATATTTTACCTATACATGTGACATGTTTTACGGATCCATTTTCTTTATTTCCTTTTCCTGTTTTTCTTTTTCTGAATGGAATATGCACTCTCAGGGCAAGGATTTTTATCTGTTTGCCTCAATACAGGCAAGGTGTGTGATAGCAAATATTACAGTGTCATGCACTATGGATGTAAAAGTCAGACTTTACTGGGGACATGTGAAAGTCCAAGATCATTAAAAGGAGGCACACCTCATTCTCTCAGTGTATCCCATAGAGGCATTTGAGATATTTCTGGACATACCATAGGGCTGTGCTCCATAGGATGAAGTCTGGTCCCTTGTCATGTCTTTTATAGTGAGAACAGCCTTGTGTATGCTTATTAGTCAACAGGGCTCTGGCACCAAAAAGCCCGAGGAAGGGCAGTTTCAGATAGCACCAAGTGTTAGTGCTTGATGGTCTCATGAGAAGCAGCTTCAGGCTGAAGGGGAAAGGAAGCCTCTTTCTGCCATTCTCACGGGAAGTTAAGCTCAGTTGTTGCATTCAGAGGCAGCCTCTTTTACTGAGAGTGAAAAGCTCTCTCCCCCGACCTAAGGGAGGCAAAGCCCAGATCTCAAAGGGCTCGTTGACAGGTAACCTGAGATTCCAGAATAATTCACCAGACATAGTGCTTGTTTCTCTTCAGGTGTCATATAGAAAGGTAGAACTTACCCCTTTAACAGCTTGCATTTTAATGGGGCAAATAGCCAAGAACAAGTTTTAAGTTATAATCATAATAACAAGAACAACCATTCTTTCCAATATGCGAGTTGCCAATTTTGACTAAGCCCAGAGCAAAGTTTCTCTGTATATTATTTCACTTAATCTTTACAAGAATCCTAGGAGGTAATTATTATAAATCCCATATCACATGAAAGAAAAGTGAGGCTGAAAGGGGTTAAGAAGATTTTGTAGGATGCTGTAACTGCAGCTTTCAGGTGAAAATGTGAATTGGAATCTGAACCCAGAACCATCTGACTCCAAAGTCCATGGTATTTTTAGAATAATACCACAGTGCTCTACCTCAATGAGATGAAGGATAGATATTTGGAGAGAAAGTTATTTAGAAATAACAAGGATTAGAAAGAGAGTGAATGAAAGGAGAGATAGGTAGGGGCGCCTGGGTGGCTCAGTCGGTTAAGCGACTGCCTTCGGCTCAGGTCATGATTCTGGAGTCCCGGGATCGAGTCCCGCATCGGGCTCCCTGCTCAGCGGGGAGTCTGCTTCTCCCTCTGACCCTCCTCCCTCTCGTGCTCTCTGTCTCTCATTCTCTCTCGCAAATAAATAAATAAAATCTTTAAAAAAAAAAGAAAAGAAAGGAGAGATAGGTAAATAGGAAGATAACAGACTGAGTCCAATCAAATGACCTGTCAGTTTAGGTTTTATTCCTCTGGCATCATGGAACGACATTAAGAAAAACTGGGGTAACTGGGGGGTTGTGTCTAACTCTTGATCTCAGCTCAGGTCTTGCTCTCAGGGTCGTGAGTTCAAGCCCTGTGTTAAACTCCATGCTGAGTGTAGAGCCGACTTTAAAAAAGAAAGAAAGAAAGAGAGAAAGAAAGATAGAAAGAGCCTTTAAAATACTATGACAAACCCTATTACCCTTGTTTCAGCTGGTATGTCTCAAGACAGGACCCTGGAATCATGACCTGAACAGAAGGCAGACACTTAACCGACTGAGCCACCCAGGTGCCCCAATGTTGCAATATTCTATTTGTCAGAAGCAAGTCACTATGTACAGCCCAGTCACAAGGAATGGGGATTTGAAGGGAGAAGTATCAAAGAATTTGTAGAGATGGATGGAACTAGAGTGTATTATGTTAAGTATTTGTCAGAGAAAGGCAAAAACTATGATTTCACTCATACGTAGAATTTAAGAAACAAAACAGATGAACATAGGGGAAGGGAAGGAAAAATAAAATAAGATAAGGACAGAGAGGGAGGCAAACCATAAGAGACTTAAATTTGGGAACAAACTGAAGGTTGCTGGAGGGGAAATGGGTGGGAGGATGGGGTAATTAGGTGATGGGCATTAAGGGGGGCACTTGATGTAATGAACACTGGATATTATATGCAACTGGAGAATCACTGAATTCTATCTCAAACTAATAATACACTATATGTGAACTAACTTGAATTTGAATAAAGTCTTGAAAGAAAAAAAGAATTTGTAGAGATATTTTAATACCATTATACTTCTTAAAAGAAATTCTCATGCTAGAATGCATCTTTCATCACATTACACATAAAACATTTTGCTTTAACTGAGTATAAATTTTTACAGCAATGTCTATCATAATAAACACTGAACTTAGCAAAAATTTGCTGCAGTCTAGAGAAGGATTCATTTTGCTACAAGAAACATTCAATAAATATTGCAAATAACCTCAGCAAGAACTTTGCCTTATGGGTTCTTTTGTGAGTGTGGTCAAGGCAACAATTATTTCTTTCTAAACACCAGCAATGCTGAATGATAAGCAAGTGACTAGTGCAAGTAACTATAGGCTGTGTTATGATGTGGCAGTGATATCTTTCTAAATATGCTGACTTGTTTAGTTTAATTTTGATTTTTTTAATATCCTCATGAATACTGCCAAAACCTCTTTTACTAGAAACAAAAATATTGAGAATAACTCTCTAATTTTTTATGATTTCATTTCTCAATTACCGGTTTTACTTTAACATGAAAAAAAAGAATATGGGTTCATTTTAGTTAAAAAATCATACATAATTAAGTCTAATCAGTATGATAGTTACCCTCTGTTTCCTTCCCAAAATAATATATATATTGCTCAATCAATTAAAAAGTGAACAAAAATCAGTTTACCAATCAGTTGTTTTGCTATTATAGAACACAAAAGGTCGGGGTGCCTGGGTGGCTCAGTCATTAAGCATCTGCCTTCGGCTCAGGTCATGATCCCAGGGTCCTGAGATTGAGTCCCACATCAGGCCGTCTGCTCCACAGGAAGCCTGCTTCTCCCTCTCCCACTCCCCCTGCTTGTGTTCCTTCTCTCGCTGTGTCTCTCTCTGTCAAATAAATAAAATAAAATAAAAAACCCACAAAAGGTCAATTTGACGTTTTGTGTGTTTTAAGTCAATCAGTGTGATGTTTTGACATCAAATATACAACACTTTCTCTCTTATTTCTCTTGGGTGAAATTATATTCAAGGGAAATAGTTCTATTTAATCTAGTTTCTTTCATTAAAAATAAACAAAGCCCGTCTGACAGTTGGGCCAAATGTCCACACTGACACCTGCCACTGTACTCTATCCTCACCATGTGATGTGTTCCATAATTCCGTGAGTTACTCTCTTTGAGAAATCCAGGGGCTGTACACTAAGATTAACTTCCTATTGCCAGATGATGAGCACATTCAGGATTAAACTCCAGAACTGTTGATTCATCATTGCTGATTAGAAATTCTACTTAATGTCTTTGTTCGGGTTGGAAAAGTTTCTCCTGTGTGGCCAGTAAAGGCTGTGAGGAATGTAGTGCTCTTTGGTAGATGGGTCCCATTATGGGTTTCTGCCAACCTTCTTCTTGGGTCTGTGGGATTCTAAAAGAGACACAGAACAGCTGCATAATCCTCCTAAGCATCACATGAGAGACCCTCTAATAATACTAAGCCATAGTATTTAACTCATCAGTAATAATCGTTGGGCTTCAGAATACAGTTGCATTGTTTAACCAACATAATTTCAAGGAGTCACAGAAAAGCATAATTACTAAGTTCTAATCTTTCAAACATATCTCTGCAGGTTGGGACTGTAGATGTCAACGTAATAGCCTTTTCAAACTCTGGGAATGTGTGTGTGTATGACTGTGTGAATTTCAATAGCCCGTTTATATTTTCAGGGTTATTGACATCTTTTTCTCTGATGATATAAGGTCAGAAGTAAAGTATTGCAAAAGGAATTTTTAAAGGAAATAAGAACTTCAAATAAATAAAATGTGAATATGTTCACTGTAACTCTAGCTTCCAGAAGGGGGAAAAAAAAAAGACTGAATAGCTCAGGTGAAGGAGCCTTGATGTACTTAGCTACGTGCAGTGTGCTGAACTCCGTAGCTACAGTGCTGGCCCCAGACAAGTCACTTAACTTTTCTGCTCTTCATATGTACCTGAGGATAGAGTAGTAGAAGCTCATATAAAGTACTTAAAACAGATTCTGACACACAGTAATTCATCAATAAATCTCATCTATTATTATTTTGTAGAAAACAGAAGGAGAAAACCAACACTTCATAGCTATTTGAATTGTTGATCTTTAAAATTTCTCAAAACTTTTTAAGAGTTCAGCCTTAACTATGCTGCCAGGACTTTCTGGCATTTTCCCTGCAGTATGACATAACTTCAGGGATGCAAATGCAGGCTACATAATGGCAACTTATTTTCCTATAAACCTTGGAAGAAAAATCGTTAGTAAGCAGCAAAGTTTTACTTATAAAAAAATTATTTAAAACAATCTGGACAAGATTCAATTCTGTACATTTTTAATTCTAAAGGTTGTTGGGTTTTTTTTTATCCAAGGTTGGTGCTTTCTTTTAAAATAGTCGCCTACTTTATGTAGACACCAATGCTATGCATTCATATTTGTATTCTGGTTGCTGTTCAGAGATCAGGCTGAAGGGGGATAAAGGTAGATGCAGAGAGACCTATTGGGAGACAAAAGAAGGTGGTGGTACAGGGACCAGGTGAAAGGTCAAATTCTGGATAACTGAATTTGAGCTTAGACCTAGTGTATATGATGATAAATCAGCTGGGATATGAGAAAGGACATGCGTCAAGATGACTACGTTTTGGGTTTGAGTAATTAGAAGAATGGAGTTGTCTTGCTCTGAGATGAGGACTACTCTGGAACTGGTGTGGGAGAGAATGTCAGGAGCTCAGTTTGGAAATTTTATATTTGAGATGCCTCTTGGGCATCAAAGTGGAGACATGGAGATATTGCGTTGTAGCGTTGTCAGATAAAGCACAGGACACCCAGTTAAATTACAGTTTCCAATAAACCCCAAAACTAGTTTTAGATAAATACAAAACAAGTAACTTCATGGTACATACTCCTACTAAAAAATTATGCTTCGCTAGTCGAAAATTCTAATTTTACTGGATATCCTCCATTTTTATTTGATGAGTCTGGCAATCCTATCAAGTGCGCAGTTGAATAGTGAGGAAGAGGTCACAGGCTGGAGTGACCAACCTAAAGACCATCTTTGAAGTAATGTGATTGAATGAAATCATCAAAGGAGTAAACTCCCACAGCAGTGAAATTGATCTACGGGTGGAGTCCTGACACTCAGGGTAGAGGTCAGGTGATGAGGAGAAATAGTAAAGAATGCTAAGGAGAGGGCAGAAAGTTAGGAGGGAAACCAGATGAGTGTAGACAGGAAACCAAAACAAAGCAAAGGTTTCAAGCAGCAAGGATCGCCTGCATCTGTAGTTGCTGATAGGTGAAGGTTGATGAAGGTGAGGACCGAGAAGGGCTGAATCAAGGAAGACGTCCTTAGTGACAAAAAAAGTTCTTGCTGGATTGAAAATGGGAAGTGCTGATTAAGCATGTGTTCAGATTTCTTTTGGAGACTGCGAATAGGGACAATTCTTTCAAGGCGTTTCATAAAGTGAAGAAAAGGAATACGTCATTCCCTGGAGAGGAAAATGAAGTCAAGAGGTTTACTTTTTTTTAATAAAAGAAATAACAGAATGTTTGTGTGCTAATCAATATGATACAAAGAGAAAGAAAACTTAATGATGCAGGAGGCAGAGGGGCGAACGGCTGGAGAAACGTCCACGTAAGGAAAGAAGGAATGAGGTCTAGAGAGAAAATGGAGGGACGGGCCTAGAGAGAGGTACAGGTCATCCACAGTGACTGGGGATAAGGGGGTGCAGGGATGTGGACAGAAGTGGTGGTGGTACTTAATGGCTGTTCTCTTCTGGTTGCTTCATTTTTCTCAGTGAAGAGGAAGCCAGGTAGCATTTTGCTGAGAATGAGGATTGATGGGAAGGAGTAAGAGCCCTATATCTCTTTGTCTCTTATCTATCTCTCAACATTTTTGCAGTTTCATCTTTTCTAAATTTGTTCTTTTGTCTGTTATAAAACCTTGATTTTTTTTTTTAACAGAGAGAGAGAGTGAGTAGGGGGTGGGGAAAGGGGGAAGAGTCAGAGCGAGAGAGAGAATCTTAAGCAGGCTTCATGCCCAGTGTGGAGCCTGCCCCAGGGCTCCATCTCATGACCCTGAGATCATGACCTGGCCGAAATCAAGAGTTGGATGCTGCCAACTGAGCCACCCGGGTGCCCCTAAAACTTTGATTTTCTATCTTGTTTCTAATCTGTTTTCTATCCGATTTGATGGTGCATGTGTCCGATCTTCCCTCAGAGTTGGTAAATTCTCTAAAGGCAATGTTCATGCCAGTTCCTGTGTGAATTCTTATGCCTTGATCATAGCAGATGAGCAATGAAGATTTATTAAGAGAATTAAGATTTTTTTTAATGAAATGCACTGTAATCACCAGAAACTCTTTTATTTAGGCTAAAAACTATTTCTTTTTTCCAAAGATCCACTGTATATTGTGGAAGATTCAGATAAATAGATCAATTCTTCCATCTAGCAGTTATAAAAATGTGCACTGTCAAAAACATTGTAAAACTATACGGGCAAGGTATGCTGGCTGAACCAAAAAACCACTTCAGTGTGCATAAAATTGTTAAATAGCATAAACATAGTAATTAAGTTCAAAGTGGAAAGAAAAAATTTTTGAAACAAAGCCTTATAGATTGCAAACAGTAAGCAATATATTCTACAAAGAACTTTAAATACAATTTCAAAACATGGAATTTTAAAAATGTTGCCAACCATATTCTTCTAAAATATTAACCAGGTGAAATGATACAGATATTTTCAAGAGAAAGGGAATATAAATAATTATTATCAAGAAATCACCATATATTAGTGGCTAAAAGTGTTGATATGCTAACATATTTACAAATAAAATAACAGAGAGTTGTATTTGGTAAAAAGATGAGACATTAACTTCAAAAGTATATATAATTATGGCTCTCTTTATTTTAAAGTATAGATTTAACCACACACTATGCAAATTAAAAAGATATTATATTCAGTGTTTATGTAATTGTGTGGTATTTCCTCTAAAATTATAGTGAAAATATCTATAATTAAATAAATGCTCTCTCTAATTACTGAAAAGTCTCATAATCTTTTTGCCTCCATAAACAAAGACCTATTATAGCATCCTTATGAGAGTTAGCCATTCATGACAATTTTACACATTTCCACTCTCTTTTTCTTTAAATTCTTTTCCTTCCCCCCATTCTTTTTTAGAAAGAGGAAATAACCAATTAACTCTGTGCAGTTGAGTTTCTACATAGATACACTAATCTTCAATAATTAGCAACAATGCCAATGTATTCCTCCACTATTACAAATAAGCTAATCATTTTTTAAGTTTACTTATTACATTTTTTTTTTTTTAGAGAGAGAGAGAGAGAGAGCATGAGCGGGGGTCATGGGGAGGGACAGAGGAAGAGGGAGAGAGAGAATCTTAAGCAGGCTCCACACCCATCGTGGAGTCCAATGTAGGGCTGGATCTCACGACTCTGAGATCATGACCTGAGCCAAAATCAGGAGTCGGATGCTTAACCAACTGAGCCACCCCTACATATTATACTTTTAACACTAAAACTATTTCAGATATTTCTAACATAAGATGAGGTTTTAGTTATTTTTAATCAAATCATCCGTCTCCCATTTGCACATATATGCCCACTAATGCCAAAGAAGTTCTACATCTGGATCCATTTTCAAACTATTTGATGTAACTATTTTCAAAAAAACAGAACAATAAAATAATTCAAGTTAAAGTTTAAGCTTATTATAAACAGCTGACTTGAAAACATGTGACTACTGAAAACTATCATCCCTGCTCATTTTCTTCTTTTTACTCTCATTCTATTTGCAAGTTCATTCTTTTCATTTCTGGGCTTTTCCTTTTCTTTTAAATTTAGGAATAATTTATTTTTGGTATGATATGAGTCTGAGACTTCACACTTAAATATACTCAACAGCTATTATTTCTAAGTCTTCAACATCTGTAATATGCCCACTGGCTATGCTTCCTTTGGGGGCCTGACCTTGTTTGGGGCTGCTCCCTTACTTCTGAATTGTAGAGGTGAGCACTACTCTGCCTTCTCTGACTGTGAGTTGCATATTGTTATTGCTTTCCAGGACTAAGACACGGAGTCAGAGAACACTAGAGCTGGAATCGTCTTCAGAGTCCCTCTTGGCTACCCATCTTGCCTTATGGCTGAGGAATGAGGTCCACAAATTGGATTTAACTTGCCTTATATACTGAGTAGGGAGAGAACCAGGATGAGAACCCAAATCATAAGATTCTTACCTGGGTCCTCACATTTCTATGTGCTGTTGGTTAAATTTTACTTTTCCATCTCCTTTCTATATTAGTTGCCCAAGGTTATTCTTTTTTTTACTCTCTAAAAAAATTTCATGGTTGAGTATCATTTTGTTTTCCTTCTTGGGATTATATTCATGTCTATAAGCCCAGCCTGGATCTTGCATCAATGCCCACAATATGGGCAGAGCAACCACCTTCTGGCAACCTGTTTTTGCTTCCCCCCCGCCCCCGTCCAAGCAAAGACTATCTAAGCAGTGGAGTTATTTACTTATCTTCTGTGTCCCCTTAGTGCAATGTATTATCTCTATCATAGTGCTCATCACGCTGGACTCTCATTATTCATGGAGTTGCTGTTCCCCCTTAGAGAAAAAGACAAACACCTAACTGTGGGTTCTTTGTGCCCGGGAAGCCCCCTCAATACTTCCCAGCATTGTTCAAAGGCCCACGCACATCCACAGACCACGTCTGAAGGCAATAAAATGTGGCCACCCATGTTTTTGCCTCATGAAGCAAGAGTATCTCATCCAGCTGAAAGAGGGTCAGAAAACCTCATCTTTTCCCCAAGTCAGAGGGCTGTAGAAAATCAGACAGTTATTTCATTTGTACCCAGGGGCTACTTTTGGAGTTGCCAAAGTGCTATTGTTTAGTTTCTTAAGTCTTTCTTTCTGTACTAATTCAGAGCCTGCAATCCCAGAAAATGTTCAAGGCAGAAATAAGAATACTGCTGTATTCTGGGGAGTATCGTCTTCCCCAGTACTGTGTTATCAGCAAGAACAAATGCAGGAAGAGTCCTGGAAACAAGGTAAGATGGCTATTATCATTTCTAATATATATCTGGGTTTTTTTTGGAACCTTAAAGAACCAAACAGAATGCAATGGAGAAGATCTGTATCAGTTCAACAATAACCCAAGGCCTGTACCATATGAGAAGTGGCAGGAGCCATTCCCATTAACCTTCCATTTAGTTGTAGAAGGTTCTTTGGCATTATGTTTCATACCATCCTAAATGCCCAGAAAAAGTTGACTTTCCTGAACGAGGGACAGGGTGGGAAATGTTTCAGATCGAGGAATCTGAATGCAGTTGCCTGGTGACAGTTTAGCACAGTGGTTAAATATTAAGCCTCCTTGTTTATCTGGAGTCATTCGGCCTGGGTTTCAAGCTCAGATTTACCACTTTTTAGTTACATGGTTTCAGATAGTTAGTTGGTGCCTTAATTGATGTTGCTCAGTTTTCTCTCCTGTGAACTAAAAATAATAATATTCATATTTAAGCTGACAATGACGAACAGACACTCTATGCCAGATCTCTGGGTCTAGAACATTAAACAATTGTTATTTTATTTTTACTAATACTTGCTCCATTTTACATAGGAGCAAACTGAGGTTTAGAAAAGTGAACGAACTTGTCCAAGGTCATACAGCAAGAAAGTGGTAGAGCTGGGGTATGAACCAAGTCTACTTTACTCTAAGCCCCTACCCACTGAGCTATCCAAGTAGCACCAGCAGAGTTAATGGGGCAAACATGCACCCCCCCAGCACAGCCCTCACACTTGCTAATATGCATTCCAGTGGTAAGAGATATAATCTGGCATGATTTTGAGATCTACACATATTGTGTTTCTCTAAAATCATGACAAGGGAGA
Organism: Leptonychotes weddellii; assembly: GCF_054177405.1. Classification (NCBI taxonomy): domain Eukaryota; kingdom Metazoa; phylum Chordata; class Mammalia; order Carnivora; family Phocidae; genus Leptonychotes; species Leptonychotes weddellii. Next base: position 113,847,802 of record NC_138372.1, on the reverse strand, counting down.
TTACTGAGTGGGGCATAGCTCAGTTGCTCTTGTTTGGTTCCTGATATGCTCTAATTACCTACATTGTAATGTTAGGCAAAATTCTTACCTAATTGTATCCCCTTTTCCTCATCTTAAAAACAAAGTAAAATGAAATAATAGCAATTGGTTATCTTATAGTAAACGTGGGCTTAAGACTTAAGGGTCTTCTTGCTTGCCCTGCATTGGACCCCAGGTCTCATTTCAAAGTGGAAAAGCGTTTTCGCTTTACAGTTTTTACAAGATAACATGAGTGAAGTGGTATTGAGAGTGTTTATAACTGGTATCATTTAAAAATATTATAAAAGCATGTGTTAGAAATAATTACACTTTTTAAAATAATGAAAATGTTTCACTATTTGAAGATAATTGCGTATTGTCGTTTTTCTTGTCATGATCCAAAGGACCATGTTGGGAGCCAGAACATAACAGATGTTTCTTTAGAGATATGTACTACTGTTCAAGAATTAGGCTAGAATAATAACAAAAGAAGAATGCCAGGTAAAAGATGTTTCCTAGTGTAGCAGTTTATTTTGTAATGATGAATCTTACAATAAGATTTTCAGGATCTAAGGATAACAGATACAAGTTGGCTAGTAGTGCAAGCAATATAACTTATTAGTTCTTAGTTTAAGCTTTGGAAAGTCCTTATTAAAGAACCAGGTCCTTCTGAAATTTTATTAACACATTAACATAAAATGAATTGAAGACTTGATTCAAAATTTTTACTTGTCTGAGTATTAAAGGGGATATTTTTATAATCTTTATATATTAATTGGAATGCAATTATTATTTGTTCACTAAATGACCACTGTTTCCAAAGTTGTAATATTTTAAAGCCACCTCCAGAAACCAAGCAAGGGCCAATTAAACAGCATATGGTGTGTTAAGGAAATCACGCTGCCCTGTTCCAAGGTATTACTTACAAAAAAAGAAACATTTATTTAAATGTCCCATATGAATAGCCTGTCTTAAAAACCAGGGTTACAGTCTGGATATACTCGAGCAATAATTTGGTGATAAATATTAGATTGGTTACTCTCACCAAATACAAAGGAAAGCCTTTAAATTTATTTCCAATTAGGCAGACACACTAATTTATGTTTATCACTTTTCTTCCAAATTGATATATCTTACTTCTCATAAACTCTATTTTGTATGATAAGGGACAGACCTGACCCAAACCCAAAACAAAATTCAAACAAACATTCTTTCTCTCTTTCTTTCTTTCTTTTTTTTTTTAAACAAACATTCTTTCTGTAGCCTCTGGAATTAATCAGATACATGGAATAGACCATTTTGGAAACTGAAGACATTAACATGCTTTCTAAAAGATACTTTTGTTCCATCTACATTTATTTTACTAGCACAGGGGAAATAAAAATAGCCAGAAGTAAAGTAGCCAGATCACTCAAAAGTAGTATTTCTCAATGGATGGTCCACAGGTAGGAATCATCTGAGAGATTAAAACTGCCTATTTCTGGGTCTCACCCTAAATTCACTGAAGCCTCATGAAAATAAAAGCACAAAATGTGACCTCATGGGAACCAGGAGCCATAAAGTTTGGGTCGGGGGGAAAAGTTGATTGTGTAAGCAATTTGCTCATGAAGGCTCTTTGCATGTATTAGTTTGCCTTTTATTAAAAAGGCGGATTATGTCTAAATACCTTACATCGTTGTTAGCTAGGTCATCACCTGGTATATAGTGAGAGCTCAAATCAGGTAAAATGTTTTAACTGCAAAGATCTTAGAATGTCTGAGAGACATATGAAATCATTACCTTATATTCAAAAGACCAAGGGATGCCAGGAAATTTGAAATGATTAGGGTAGGAAATACAATGCACAATGAATTGATGGTTCAAGGTAGGATCTCAGTGTTTCTTTGATGGGGGATGCTGGAGCTTGGAAAAACCAGCAAGCATCTGTGGGAAGTGAACTTCTGGCCTTACAGCTGTTTTCTGGGGTCCTCTTAACAAACAGTTAAAAAGAAATGGAATCCTGTCTATTTGCCAGATTTAAGAGCACATCTTCCTGCACATTCTTTCTGTAAAGGAAACTTGCTTGAAGTCAGGATTTAAACAATTTTATATTTTACATGCTAGCCAGTAATAATAAGTCCTTTTGTTAAGTGAGATAGTAAAATTCTTTAAAAAAAAAATCTACTCAGAGTTTGGTCTTCTTTTACTGTGCACTGAAAATATCTCAACTGATACATCAAGCTTAAGGGAATAATCAGAAACACAGACATGATTTTTATACAAAGATTGCCATGTTAATTTTAATACCAAAGATGGAAATAGCATTAGTAATTATGGCATGACATGGACCCTAAAAACACCACGGGTAGTCCAAACAATATTTAATGGCATTAGAAAATAATACTATAATATTATTAGAATTAAAATTATAATATTTTCTCAATTCTCAGTTGTATATAGAGGATAGGACCTGAATTTTTAAATATATATATATTTAAATATATGTTAAAACTGAGATAAATATAAAAATGCAATTCTTATCTCTTAATTTTAGATAACTTAAAGTTTGTTTCTCATTATCTTTCTAAATGTTCTAAATAACATACAGTGAATAGCAACTCTTTTATAATCAGGAAAACATGTGTGTATCTTTAAAGAAACTCTTCAGGAAATTGAAAGCTTTATGAGAAAGTAACTAGGAATCCAGTTAAGAATAGTCAGGATGCTGGAAGAATATACTGAAAAATTAGTGATTAATGGCGACATCTTCATCACTTTGAATAAAGTTAGGGGAGAGACCTGTCCTTCCATGCCTGGCATGTGATGAGGGATTTCCATACTTGCGTGGTAGGAAGCGGAGCAGAAGGGAGAACTCTACGTCTTTAGATGACATTCTTTTTTCTTTTCCTTTTTTTGCAGGGGACAGAGAGGGAGTATATGCAATTGGAACTCTGTTTCAAAGGATAAGGAAGTGGACACAATGAAGTTTAAGACTATGTGTAGGATCACGGCACTGGCATATTCAGCAAGGCTAACCTGAGGCACGTGACTCAGGCCCAGCTCAGCTTTCCAACTGCAGTGTTTCCTGGCCCCACATCCTTGGTGCCCGAGAGTTAGTCTCCTGTTAAAGTGAAATATTGAGCCATGTACTAGAATCATATACTTTCCTCTCAAAATATTTGACCAACAAAACAGGATTAAAATTGTGTTGGCAAATGTGGGTTATTATGATTTTACCTATTAGGAGCCATTCATCTGTATGTGTTTTTTGTTTTGTTTTGTTTTGTTTTGCTTTATCATTTCAGATGTTGTTTGTGGAAGGAGAATGTGATTACTTGCCAAAATCTACATTATGTCATCTGCTCTGTTCTATAAACAGATTACACACACCGTACAGACATAAGCTGTGGGCTGTGGTTAGCTAATTATGTTTAATGCAAATACACACACATGTACAATTCATTTTAAAGGGATCAGTTATAAGCGTTATATTTTGTTACAAGAGCTTTTGGAAATACCTCATCATAGCAGTATACCAGAGTCATTTGACAGATTTTTTTTAATTAACATTTTAATACAAACCATTGGAATATCATACACAAAACTGATTTTTGAGAAAGTATTCACTAATTGCACAAATATTATGAGATAATTCGGTAAAATATAATCTATATGACACATAAGTTTAGTCCAGGTGCATCTGTTGCCAAAACACAGCATTTCTATTTTTATTTCAAATCTAGCATATTAACCGTTTCCAAATATACTCATTTGACTATTAAGGCTAAACAACGAAGCATAGCATTTGCCCTGGCAGCATAATTTAGAGTAAAATGAGGCGAAAATGCATTCCTTCCTGACAGGAGGGCCAATGATGATTGTTAGCAGAAGTTTATTGTTTAGTAGGTATTGTTAAAGTCACTTAAAAATCGATTGTTTCCAATTTATGAAACAAAGAACGTTTGGGTGACTCAAAAATCTAAAGACTTTCTCCTTCTCACCACCGAACACATTTATCTCTTGGCTTTAGAAGAAGACTTTTTACTCCTGAAGACTATTTTTCTGTATTACAGATTCTTCTTTATAAACCATGGTTCCTTAATATAGACATTCTTGAATGGGCTTCATGTATCCTAAAGTTGTCTATCAGCTCCGATATTGTAAAAGACATTTAATGCCATAAATTGATGTTTATCATGGAGGTGTTCATGTTCCTCTTTAAAGGAAAAAGATTTCAGTGGTAACCAAGGGCACATGTTCTATTCTATAGCCTAAAGAAGCTTATAAGGATTTCCATTGGAATTCATTCCTAATATGAAACTCATTGAATTAAAACATCTGAATTCTCATATCTGATTCATAAATTAGTTATTAAAGCCCAGAAATTTAGTGAAATGTCAAAATCAATACTTATATGGATAAAATTTAAATGTACTCTGTTCAGCATCTCCTTGGAGAAATCACTGGACACCATAAAAATGGAGATAACGGCTTTTATCCTTGTTTACCATAATTACTTCATGTTTTATAACTATGCTTCAAGATCAAACTAAGCAAAAGCTAGGTTTACAAACTAAATAAATTCTGAATATTTCTCTGTATAATATTGGTTTTCTTGTTGTTTTTTTATCCTGGAAATACATACAAATTTACTTCTCTATTAATTCATGTTCAGTTTTCTCTTATATCAATATTTTTAAAACTGCTTTGTTCATCATATTTAATCTCCTAATAATCTGTGCAATGCTTCACTACCATCATCGTTACTGAACATTTGTGATGTAATTGGATAGTAAGTGATAAAAAGGGGGACCACAAAGCCAAAATGAGGAGTGAAAGTGTGCATCCCTTACTTATCATCAGCATTTCATTTTTCATACATCTATCAAAGGCAGTATGGTGAGTAATTTCAAATATCATATTTAAGTGTGCCAGGTGAAAATTGGGGTAGGTTGGATGTTTGGAATTACCAAACATATAGAGAAAGTATTAACGTTTAAAAGCTTTCATTTATGTATCTCCACTTGGATCACATAAAATATGTTCTATTGCCCTTTTCATGCAATTTCTTGGAACTCTGCTGGAACTGTGCTAATTTTATATTTGAGTGAGGTATCAATAATAAATTATTTGAAATAAAGGCTTAAACCTGGGTATTGATTGTGAATGAGATTCCTGAGAATGAGATATGCCTAAATCAGTATGCAAAGTTTTACCCTTATAATAACAATGTATATGTTACTATATGTTATATACATATAGTAACATCACTCCTAATTCTCAAGTCATCTTTCTATCTAATCTTGTTACTACCTGCCCCCCATGTATTGAACAGTCTAAAATGAGAAAGTTAGAATCAGGTTTGGCTTAAGAGATGATGTAGAGTCTAGAATAATCTAGCAGATAAAGGGTATAACCAAAAACACCACACTTGCTCATGGCTATTGTGTCATCAATTATTCAAAACAAATTGTCTGCTCATTTAATGAAAATTCACTTTATATCATGAAAGATCTCAATCTCAGTATTTAGTTTTCTATCCTATGGATTTTTTTTTATCTCATTGTTAATCAACTTTACTGAGGCTGATTTTATATACAATAAATGCACCAATTTTAAGTATACAGTTTAGTGAATTTTAACTCATATATACATTTAGATAACCACCACCTCAGTCACGATATAAAATATCTCTATCAACACAAAATGTTTCCTTGTGCCTCTGCAATCTTCCCAGCCCCTGTCCCAGGCAACCACTAATCTGTTGTCACTATAAATTTATATAGATTTAAAATTTCATATAAAGGAAATCAGACAGATTTTTGTCTTTTTTTTTTTTCTTCTTCTTCCTTTTCTTTTTCTGCTTGGAATAATGATTTTAAGATGTATCTATGTTGTATGTAACAGTAGCTTATTCCTTTTAGCTGAACAGTATTTCATCATATGGATAAATTACCGTTTGCTTATTCATTCACCTGTTGATGGACATATTGATTGTTTATAATTTTGGGCCATTATGAATAACACTGGTGTGAACATTCATGTACAAATCTTTGCATGGGCATATGTTTTAATTTAGCTTGGGTAATTACCTAGGAGGGGAATTGCTGGATCATATGGTATGTTTAATTGTAGAATATCTACCAAATTGTTTTCCAAAGTGGTTGTACCATTTTAAATTCTACAAGCAATATGAGGTTATTCCAGTTCCTGCATACCCTCGCCACCTCTTGATATTGTCAGATTTTTTTTTTTTTTTTTTTTTTTATTTGAGAGAGAGAATGAGAGACAGAGAGCATGAGAGGGAGGAGGGTCAGAGGAAGAAGCAGACTCCCTGCCGAGCAGGGAGCCCGATGCGGGACTCGATCCCGGGACTCCAGGATCATGACCTGAGCCGAAGGCAGTCGCTTAACCAACTGAGCCACCCAGGCGCCCGATATTGTCAGATTTTTTGATTTTAGATATTCTGGTGGCATATAGTGAGAAATTGTAGTTTGAATCTGAATTTCCCTGATGACTGCAGATGTTGAGCATGTTGAACTGATAACACTTCTACTTTTGTAGGATTCCTAATTTACAACTCTCTTTGATTGGGTTTATATCAATGATATTGTTATCATCATTTATTCCTTCTTTCTCTGTCCAAACCCCTCAGTTTTCTATAGTTCTCCCAGCCCTCCCAGATATGCAATGATTGAGTCAGGATCTCTCTTAGGAGATGGTACTCCCTTAAAGGTTAACACAGTTCTACTACATTAGAGGGAAAAAGAAATTATTTCCTTAACATGAAAGAAATATATACTTACAAGTTCATGCAATCCACAAAGAAATAAAATTGAAGATGAAAACTACTCCATGGGCTTATTCTGGAGTGTCTATTATGTTAATTTCTAGACAACAAAAAACCCTCATTGCTTTTACATTTTATCAAGTTTTTTGGGAGTCATTTCCATCCATATAGTTACATAAAAATACCATGTCTATGCTTCTGACTTGTTCTTTCCACCCTCATTCATTCTCAGTTCACCTGGATATATAATCATGTTTACCTTCAGAACTTCAGAGCCACACTTAAAGTTTTGTCCTCCGGTAAATGTGTCTGGGCCATTGGAGTCTCTCTCCTATGTATTCTCTAATTACTCTGGACTTTCCACTACTATGATACTTGTCAAATTGTGTAGTAAGCACCTGTTCATATATCTGACTCCACAACACACCTGTAAATATTTAAAAGAAGGAATACATTCTACAAATTGTTACACCCCTAAATCATAGCACAATATTTAGCATCAAAATAAATTAGAATTAAATTCTCATTTTAGCTAATAACATTAATATCTTTCTCATTTATGATTTGCCTATGTCACGGCCACAGAAGATGAGTAGAAAGAAGAGGAAAATATTTATTTTCCTTGTATTCAACTTATGCATGAATTAGTTATCCAAGTAGATTGTGAGCAGGGTCAATTTGGCATTTAATTTTGTCTTGCATAGATTTCAGTACAGTTTCTTTTTTTTTTAAGATTTTATTTATTTATTTGAGAGAGAGATAGAGAGAGCCAAAGCAGAGGGAGAGGGAGAAGCAGACTCCCCTGCCGAACTCGATCCCAGGGTCCCAGGATCATGACCTGAACTGAAGGCAGATGCTTAACCAACTGAACCATCCAGGTGCCCCAGTACAGTTTATTGTTTGTTATTGTAAATGGTCAATAAATGTTAAATGAATAAAAGAACAAAAACTGAACAAAGAAACAAAAAAATTCAAACTGGTACTTACCTTCCAATATACTTAAGTAAAATTAAGCATAGAGAGAAAAGAATAAGAAACATTTCTGAGATAGAAATCCTTAAATATTTTAAAATAATTATTACTTGGATTTCAGTTACTTATGATGGAATTTCGGAAATGAAATTTTCCTTGAAAAGGGAAATGGTTTTGGCATGACCTCAAAGTGGCTGAGAGGTACTAATTAATCTAACTTTTGAAGAGTATTTTTAGATCATGACAGATTTTATATGTAATCAGTATCGGTATTTCTCTTGTAATTATGAATAGCACATGCAAGCTTGGAATTTTTTTCATCTTTTAGTATTAGATTCAGAATATACAAAATTTTTTTATAAGAGCAATAATTTCTGTATTTCATGGACTTTAATATAAAAAGTGCTCATAAGGGGTGCCTGGGTGGCTCAGTCATTAAGCGTCTGCCTTCAGCTCAGGTCATGATCCCGGGGTCCTGGGATCGGGTTACATAAACCTGCCTCCAGCTCCCTGCTCAGTGGGAAGCCTGCTTCTCCCTCTCCCACTCCCCCTGCTTGTGTTCCCTCTCTCGCTGTGTCTCTCTCTGTCAAATAAATAAATAAAATCTTAAAAAAAAAAAAAGTGCTCATAAAAGAAAGCATAGAGGATGAAATAGAATCTCCTGTGTAAATTCTCACTGGTCACAAAAGAGAAAGCAGGCCTACAAAAAGAATCAAGCTCAGAAATTTTTCAAATATTTATTTAGAAGACTTTCTTGTGTGACTAGTTTGGTTTCAATAACATTAAACATCTAGAATAAATAATATTTAAGAGATTTCAGAGAAACACACAAAAAATAATGAAATTGTTTCAAATGTCTTTGACAATTGTAGTTCTTTGCTTTATACTCAAATTATTCTATGTTGAGAAAAATAAAATGAAAAAGTAATGCAAAAATACAGAAAAGAAGAAATGGGGTACTAATATAATTAAATCCTGAACATCTCTTCCATAACAAAATTTATATTCATTGCAGTCTGGTATTTTATGGTTGATCTCTAGATTATATTTACTATATATATATATATAGTGACATAGAATATTGGAAATATACTAGTTTTTCCAATATCAAGTATAACCATTGAGACATATTATACATCAGTAGCTATTTCTATTCAAAGGCAAAAATTCCTAGTTACCTGCCCTTTTAAAATATGTAGTTCTTAGGTGGCTTTGCCATGGGTAATAAGACTCCAGGTCCAGTTTCACTCACTGAATTATGAGATGTTATCTACCATTAACATTAAAGCTAGCTCATGGATTGGAAGAACAAATTTTGTTAAAATGTCTATACTACCCAAAGCAATCTATACATTTAAAGCAATCCCCATCAGAATACCAATGGCACTTTTACAGAGCTGGAACAAACAATCCTAAAATTTGTATGGAACCACAAAAGACCCTAAATCACCAAAACAACCTTGAAAAAGAAAAACAAAGCTGGAGGCATCACCCTTCCAGACTTCAAGTATATTACAAAGCTGTAGTGATCAAAACAGTATGGTACTGAAACAAAAATAGATACATAGATAAATGGAACAGAACAGAAAACCCAGAAAGGAACCCACAACGATATGGTCAATTAACTTTCAACAAAGCAGGAAAGAATGTACTATGGGAAAAAGACAGTCTTTTTAACAAATGGTGTTGGGAAAACTGGACAGCAACACGCTAAAGAATGAAACTGGACCACTCTTTTACACCATACACAAAACTAAATTCAAAATGGATAAAAGACCTACATGTAAGACAGGAAACCATCAAAATCCCAGAGGAGAACATAGGAAGTAACCTCTTTGACATCGGCCATAGCAACTTCTTTCTAGGTATGTTTCCTGAGGCAAGGGAAACAACAGCAAAAATAAACTATTGGGATTTCATCAAAATAAAAAGCTTTTGCACAGCAAAGAAAGCAATCAACAAAACTAAAAGCAATCTATGGAATGGGAGAAGATATTTGCAAATGATATATCTGATAAAGGGTTAATATCCAAAATATATTAAAAAACTTATAAAACTTAACACCCCCAAAATGAATAATCCAATTAAAAATGAGCAGAAGACATGAATAGACATTTTTCCAAAGAAGACATACAGATGCCTAACAGACACATGAAAAGATCTCTCAACATCATGGATCATCAGAGAAATACAAATCAAAACTGCAGAGATATCACCTCACACCTGTCAGAATGGCTAAAATTAACAGTACAAGAAACAATGGGTGCTAGCAAGGATGTGGAGAAAGAGGAATCCTCTTGCATTGTTGGTGGGAATGCAAACTGGTGCAGGCACTGTGGAAAATGGTATGGAATTTCCTGAAAAAGTTAAAAATTTTAAAAAAAGTGAAAAATAAAGCTACCCCATTTAAGAAAGAGAAGAAATGAGCAGAGGAAAAAAAGAGAGAGAGGCAAACCAAGAAACAGACTTTTAAGTATAGAGAACAAATTGATGGTTTCCAGAGGGGAGGTGGTGGGGAGGTAAAACAGGTGATGGGGATTAAGGAGTGCACTTGGCTGAGATGAGCACCAGGTGATGTATGGAAGTGTTGAATCACTATACTGTACACCTGAAACTAATATTATACTGTATGTTAATTAACTGGAATTTAACTTAAAACTTCAAAAAAATTAAATTAGCCCCCTTAGATAAATGTGACTTATGATTGATTATTGCAACTTGAAAAATTATTTATACTTTGCATTTTTTCGTCATATGACTGCCACTTTAATGTGAAATGGCTTTGATAAACACAACCTTGCGTATCATTGACATTGCTCCTGTACATCTCAGACAAGTCTTAGGTTTAGTAATTCTGAACACTAACATTTGGGAAAGAACAAGTCAGTAATACACTCTAATGGGTTGCATCTCAATATTCTGTGTAGTCTATACAACTTCATCTGTGCAAACAGCAAATTATACAGAGCCTGCCTTTTTTTAAAAGTATTTTAATATTTCCTGAGTGTAATTTTATTAGAATGAAAAACTCCTAGAGTAATTGCATCAGGGACTGCAGACAACTCTGCTTCCTGGAAAGATCCAATAAAGAGGGTGCAGTGTAGTGTTTAGCTAAAAGATTACCAACCCAGTGATTCAGAAATCTAAGAATTTAATATCCTGGTCTTAATCCAGGAATGGATAAGCTAGATATCTTTCCTTGAATGATATGTTTGAAACCTATTAATATTGTGCTTTACTATGGACAGAATTGTTAGGTCTAGGTCATCAGCTGAGATAAATTGTACAGATCCAAACTATTACCAGTTTCTTTCAGTAGCTAAAAGTAAAGCAGAATACTTTTCTACTATTATACTGAATTCTCTTGCTACCAAAACATTCAAGTGTAAAATGAGAGTTTATATCATTGACAAAGTACTCTACTTCTCTGTGATTTGCAAGGAGACACAGTGGTTTGAAAGTAATCATTGCTTTCGATTTCTAGGCTGCTTCACCTCAACTGGCAATCAATTAACCTCTCTAGCTATTAATTCATTTAACTGTAAATTAAGAGTATTTCACTTGAAAACTCCTAAGGTCCCTTCCTACTTACTCCATTTTGCTATGTGACACTGAATGTCTCCAGAATGTACTAACTCTGGAGCATTGCACACTACATTCTATGAACAAAAACAGAGTGGTGAGATTTGTTATAGGAATAAATAAGAGTTTTAGGGAATATAAAAATGGCCAATCAGCACATGATGAGGTAGGTGCCCAACATCCATAGTCACTGGGGAAAAGAAATTAAACTACAACGAGATACCACTTCACACCCACTTGAATGGCTGTAATCAAAATTACCGATAAAAACAACAAGCACTGGTGAGAATGTGGGGGAATTGGAACCCTAATACATTGCTGGTGGCAATGTCAGATGGTGCAGCCATTTTGGAAAACAGTTTAATAATTCCTCAAAATGCTAGAGATGGTGTCACTATACGGTTCTGCAATCCTATTTGTAGCTCTATACCCAAGAGAAATGAAAACATATATCTACACAAAAACTTGCCCATGAATGTTCCCAACATTATTATTCATAATAACCAAAAAATGGAAACACTCCAAATATCCATCAGGTGATGAATGGATAAACACAATGTGGTATAGACATATGATGGCATATTATTAAACAATAAAAGGAATGAAGTACTGATAATATGCTGATACAATGCCAATGAACCTTGAAAGCATTATGCAAAGTGAAAAAAGCCAGTCACAAAAGACCACATATTGCCTGATGCCAGTTTTATGAAATGTCCCCCACAGGCAAATCCATGAGGACAGAAAGCAGAGTAGTTAAAGTATAGAAGCCATAGAGTGAATATTATGCAGGTATTTTTTAATGGTTTTGAGGACAATTTAAAAGCATGGGGAACTGCTCTGAAACATTTAGGGGAAGAAAAGTTGGGGGTACAAAAGTTTATACAAGAAAGAAACATTGTTAGAAAGTTATGTTTTAAAAAATAATAGATGTATCTAAAATTCTGCTTTAACAATTCTAGTCAATTTTATTACATTCCCTTTAATGTTACTTTAATGTTTTAACATTGATCTGAGGCCACATTCTTTATTATGAAGCATTTCAAAACAGAATGTGGTATCTGAAACAAGGTCATGCAGTCTCTTTAAGAACATGCAACAGAAAACTTGAAAAATTTTAACAGCCCTTAATGGAACAAGTAAATGTGCTTTTTTTCCTTTGATCTGAGAAACAGTGACTATGCAACATTATTTTTATCTAAAAGCTCCAGAAATGTAATTATGCCCTATACAATCAAAACCATACTTGAACAAATTTTTATTGATTACTTACTAATTGCCAGTTACTGCTAGACCCAGCAAATGTGTACAATAGAATCACTGCCCTCAAGGAGTAGGGGGGGAAGAACATGTAGAAATAAGGAATTGTCAATGTGTGTGAATGGTGAAATAATGTAATCTTGTACAGTTGAGGAAGGTGTAATGCACAGAGAAAAAGCAAAATTATTTTTGAGGGCATAAGGGAGATTGTCAGTGATTGCTTATGGGAGATGATTTTTGGACAGGGTATTTAAAATCAAGCAAGAATTCTAAAATCCAAATAAGGAAGACTAGAACTTCAAGTTCCAGGGAACAATATGAAAAAAACAGTAGGACTGAAACAATTCTAAGATCAGTGTTGTTGTAGAGAGATGTCCAGTATTGTTGTAGAGAGATGTCGAGTAGTAAAGAGACGGAATATGAAATATGAAAAGTAAAAAAGACTCTGAAAGATAGTGGATGTTATATATTTTAGGATTTAGCTTGCCTAAATGTGTCAGTAATTCAAAATAATATTGACACACACAGGACAGAAGTTGATTTCTCTCATACTGGCTTACCTGAGGAAGCCAGTCTAAAGCAAGTTTGGAACGTCTGATCCTTATAAATTTCAGTTCTCTCTTGCTAGCCCACTATCTTCAGCATCCCACCTCACAAGTTCAAAGAGCTGATCTGGCTCCAACTGATACTACAATCTATTTATCAGGAAAAAGAAAGAGATGAAGTAGGACACGCTGCCTCACTTTCACAATGCTTAGCAGAAATGGCACATGACACTCTTTCTTCCATTCTATTGACCAGAACTGAGGCAGATGGTCACAGTGAACTATGAGGGAAGCTGGATTAGAGAGGCAAGGGGAAAAAACAAACAAACAAACAAACAGATTGAGAGGTCACTGTGACCCAGACAAGAAATGCACAATAGCAGTGGGTATAGAGAAGAGACGATGGGTTTCCAAAATAATCAGAGGATAGAATTAAAAGGATCTGATGACTGATTGCTAGAGGGTGAGGGAACGAGAGAAAGAGAGAACAATTTCTAGAAAACACGGTGACACCCAATAAGACAGGAAATAATTCAAAAGTAGATTCTAAAAGTAGGAATAAATCATCTTGATTGTGCAGAGGTAACATTTACACTTGGATCACAGTTGCTGTGCTCTTGTGAGTTTATATGAACTTGGATACTTTTTCAGGGGGACTATAAATTTACTCAACTTAAACTATTTTAATCTCAGTAGAACAAATCTATAATTTTGTTATAATATTTTTTCAATTTTTTTTTTAAGATTTTCATTTATTTGACAGAGAGAGACACAGCGAGAGAGGGAATACAAGCAGGGGGAGTGGGAGAGGGAGAAGCAGGCCTCCCGCGGAGCAGGGAGCCCGATGCGGGGCTCGATTCCAGGACCCCGGGATCATGACCCGAGCCGAAGGCAGACGCTCAACGACTGAGCCACCCAGGCGCCCCTGTTATAATTTTTAATACCAGATCTTTCCAGATATGGGAAAGCAGAAAATGCTACCAAAACTGCCATTCAATGCATACAGATTTGGTGTTAAATTCTCTTACTCAATTTTCCCAATGTGAATGAGGTCAAACCAACTAGTGAGAGAGAGAGCTAGGATGCAAAGCTGGGTCTGTCCAATGCTTTTGAACACTCTATCACCCAGTCTACACAATGCTTCTGGGGTCACTGTATTTCTGAAATGGAGAGAGGAGAAAAAGTACACTAATGATCTTTGAAAATGTGAAAAAAAACCCCAAGTATTACATTCTAGAAAGAAACCAGAAAAGAAAGCTGAGACACTAATAAAATATTCCTCTCTGTTATTTCTCTATTGAAGAAATAATGTTTAATGTTTTATAATTAAATGTATTATTTGTATACAGTACATGACATCACTATAGAAAGACAGTAGGAAAACTGGAAGCCAAGGATGTGAAGTGGAAAGGTCAATCCTCTGATATCAACACACAGCCCCCTGTGGCCAGTCCTGCCTCTACCCTTTAGCACCCACTTTTCCTGAGCCAGTCACAGCATTATTGCTATGGACTGAATATGTCCCCCACCCACCACCACCAAAATTCACACGTCCAAGCACTAATCCCCAATATGATGATGTTTGGAAGTGGAGCCTTTGTGTTTGTATGGTCACGGGAGTGGAGATCCCTGGTTGGGACTGGCACCGTTATAAAGGGAGGGAGGGACCAGAGCCCCTCCCTCTTCCTCGGTACTGTGTGTGTGTGGACATAATGTGAACACTGGCCGTCTACAAGCCAGGAAGAGGGCCCTCATGAAGGACCAGATATCCCGCCACCTTGATCTCACAATTCTCAGCCCCTAGAACCTTGAGAAATAAATGTTGTTATAGCAGCCGAGCTGAAGAACGTAGTAATACAAGTGAATGTTCTTAGTTATGTTCTTAATAATTGGAAAGACATGCTCCCAATGGTGTAAATTTTCTTTATGTTTACCCTCAACCCACCTTTCAAGCTGTATCCTGTCTATCTCAGGTTGGTAGCAGAAAGCGCTTCCTCATTAGTGTACCATCATCTTTTTTTTTCTTCTCTTCTAAAGTCCTGTCTTTCTACCACTTTACCTTCCCCACAAGTCCTGCTCCTTTCTCCTTTTTTCAGACTCATCCTTAGGCTGTCATTTAACCAGTCGCAAACAGCTTTTGCCTGAGGGAATTGGTAGTGGAGAAGTTAGGGGTGGGAGGATAGAGAGAGGGGGTCTGTGGCTTCAGTTCCTAGGAGGATGGAATGAAGAAATGCTGACCCTCCAGTTCCCTCCTCAGAGGGTTGGAGACCCAGAAGGGTTGGGTGATGGTGGGAGAGATATCTCCAAACTCCCACACAAACTGTATAGAAATATCAGGCATTTAATGTGTTCCACAGAGAAAATGCTCTTTCCCTCTTTTGTGAAGCTGGACCCCATCCAGGAAATATGATTTTAGCAGAGGTGTTTCCTTTCAGGAGGAACACTTAGGCAGTTAATTAAGATACATATATATATATCTTAGTGCATATATATATATATATATGAGTGTCTGTCCAGTTAACACTGGGATGAAGTGGCACCAACTATTTCCCTTATAATCTGGAATGCTAATTATGGCCTCCACAACTGTGGAGAAATTATTATCAGAGGAATATTTTCTGATTATTGATATGTCATAGTCAATTCCATCCTATAATCAAAACCCTCTTATATTCAAAATCTTTTCTGAGTGCTCTTGCCTATACTGCAGTATTCCAAAAATTAGCATCTTGTCCTGAGCTTTCTGAACACCGTGCAATTCTAGAACTTATATCAATACAGTAGATTACCAGAGCTAAATGATAGAACCATTTCTAACCAATTTTTTCAGATTAAAAAAAAATTTCCTTTAAATGGATTTTTCTCCTGGTTAATTTGCAACGCCCTCTAACATCTGGGGATATTTAGCTGATATCTACAAATTAATAATAATTATAAAACAACTGACTTTTTATTGAGCACTTACTCTGTCTCAGGCATTGTGCTAATCAATTGACAAACAGATTCTCATTTAGCTTCACAATAACCCTAAGAATTGGGTAATATTTTCCCCAGTTTACAGCTAAATAAATTGAGGCTGAAAGAGTTTAAGATACATACTTGCGATAATATAACTATTGATCATCTGGCCCAGAGTCTAAGCTCTAAACACTATAACTTACTATTTCCTTATTGTCTAATTAAGTGAATGCCAAATTATATCCTACTGACCCTAGTGGTACACCACTTGCATATTATACACATTTAAATTAGCGAATTCTTCCTTAAGTTATGCAATACTTAGTAACACAGTCTTATTCCCATGGTTATTTCTTGGTCTTTTAAAATGTCTATTTTTTTCAACCGAGAAGTAGAAACACTCATCATATGCTCCCCAAACAAAGGATCTTGCAACATGCTGTCTAAGAAATACTTAAAATTATGGCCATGAGTTACACAGAGCAGCTCTGAGATAGATCAATGTGCTTTTGACAAGAGAATTTGAGTCACTGAATAACTAAATGCTGGCAAGATCAGCACCAGAAGTTGATCAGAGGAAGAGACATTCTATTGTGGTTTTGGAGACCATCCAAACATATCAGATGTAAATCATATTTCTATTTAGAGTCCCTTTAATGTGTTTTTGTTCTTTTCTTCTAAGCATGGAAAAAGTGTACCATCATAAAATTCCTCTGTGACTCTTAAATAGGATGATAAGTCATTATCAATTTCATTATGGGCATACATGAATGAATTTACTCTTGGATATTTTATTATTTTTAAAGGAGAATGAAACTTCAGCTACAGAAATGTCATCTCCATAGACATTCAAAAGTAAAGGTTGAGGAGATGTTCAGTAAAATATGTTAATGTGTTGGTGTTGGAAAATTACATTTGGACATATGCCTCCCTAAATCTCTCTGGCAAGCATAGGAAGACCAAAGATATAAAAATACGACATCAAACTGTAGCAGAACTCTGATAAAAAAAATGTTTTTCTTACAAAGATGGTGAAATATTTTGAGAAAATGACCCTAAACTTTGTGACAGTGCTCCTCTTTATCCTACCTGGTGAGGTTTTTCATAAAACAGGACTTGGGGCTCTTCCTGTATATGGGCTTTCCTAGAACCTTCATAGAAATCCGCATGTGGGAGAGCTCATCGTTAACTAATCCTATATTGTGGTCATAATGGATAATTAAACTGCCCAGTACTGACAGGATATACAGGAGGAGCTGTTTATTTTATATAAAGTAATGAAATTTACCAAGAACCGTTGCTTGAACTGAGGGACCATGCCCCATCTTTTTATTTATTTATTTATTTTTAAAATTTTATTTATTTGAAAAAAAGAGCGAGAGCACGAGCAGGGAGGGGGTGGGAGAAGGGTAGAGGAAGAGGGAGAAGCAGACTCCCGCTGAGCAGGGAGCCTGACATGGGGCTTGATCCCTGGACCCCAAGATCATGACCTGAGCCGAAGGGTGACGCTTAACAGACTGAGCTACCCAGGCACCCCATTGCCCCATCTTTATTGTACATACAGATCTGTGCCCATTCACAGTTTTTCAATACATAACATTAAATACTGAAATTCACAAAATTCTGCCATACTTATGGAGTTTAAAGAAAAATTAATATGCATTTTGGAATAGAAATATACTTTGTGAACTTAATAAAATAATACAGAATGAAAAAAAATCTCTCATTGGCAACCTGTAGAGAACAAAAAAACTATATAAACATTCATTGTTTTGATTAACAGTTTTTCACCAGAGATTTATTACTGATCACATGATATGGTGAAAACTCACTGGAGGCCAGAGGTCTCAGTTTTTAATCCCAATTCTGACACACAATTGGGTGTGTACCTCAGTTTTTTCACCCATAAAATAAGGATCACATTTTATAATCTCTAAGTTTCTCCTTGAGCTCTGTAATTCTGTAGTATCCCGACACACCAATACTTGCTTAGCTCCTTTCTCCAGGACACAACCACTAAGTGCATTATATTCCTTAGATATATTACTTTATGTATATTGATACTTTATCCATAAATACTACTTATTTATGGTGATGGGTATTAAAGAGGGCATGTACTGAATGGAGCACTGGGTGTTATATACAAACAATGAATCATGGATCACTACATCAAAAACTAATGATGTAATGTATGGTGATTAACATAACATAATAAAATAAAATAAATACTACTTACTGATCTTGATTTCTCTTAATTTTTCTAAAATAAAAAAATACACTTTTTAGAAAATTTTGGACAAAAGGTTAAATTTATAAGGAATCTTTGGGAAAAAATCTAAACACACTAATTAATAGTCATAAATTAAGATATGTCAAAGTTCATAGTAAATGTGCCTTTAACAGCAAAGACATATTATTCTAATCTTAAAGATGCAAAGAAAATCCCCAGTGTTATTTATTAGTAATTTAATGTGTATAGAAATATGGCACAAAAAGTTTCAAAGGGACCTGGATACCTTCATCAGCGGTCTCTTATTATTCTTCTGCTTGATGCTCCTCAGCATATATGGGCTCAAATTCTCAGCTATGTTATTAGGTAATATTTTTAATTTATTGCTCGGTAAATGTTCTTATTTCATGGGTCTCTGTGGTATGCAGCGATTGTGTAAACTTGATGCCAAGGATGAGATAGATATCTACATACACAGTTGAGAGTCAATAAATGTTGACTGACCTTAAAAAATTTTGGCTGACATAAGTTTACCTCTCTTATAAATATATTTAAAGTGAAGGAATTAAATGCTGCAAATCCTATTTGCTACTGGAATTTAGCCCTTAAAGCCCTACTGGTGCCTGAGATTATTTTGAAAGGCTGAAAGAAAAATCATATGTTGGAAAAAAATTTTTTAAACATAAGTCTTTAAAAAAAAAAGCCGGCTCAGTATTTAAAAAGTGAAACTCATATGGAAGCTCAAATAGAAAAATAGAAAATAGAGGTGTAAAGAATAGAAGTATAAACGATTAACTAGAAAACTATTTTTTGCAGAGGACAATCTAAATTTTTAGTGGAATAAAATATTTCTTAAGCTACATGCAAAGATACACAATGCAGACATATACACACACACATACACACACGCATAAGTGGTGGGGGATGAGTGTGAGATCTTAAGTGTTTTTCCTAGTTGATCAGTGTTAGTGATTTAAACAAATAAACTTGTATTGGGGGTTTGGGGGTACTGTGTGTGTGTGTGTGTGATTTTTTTTTTTTGCATATCCTTTTAAAAAATATATTAAACTTTTAACCCAGTTATTTCATGTGTTTTCGTGAATTCTCTAAATTCTTAACTGTTAATATTTTAATATATGTTTTAGATCATTTTAAACTAAATAGTAATTTACTGGTAGTTGAAATCTATTTTGCTCACGAGTTGGATCACTAGAATCTCTTAATGGTATTTTAAGTCTGAAGCATTGTGTTAACATCATTATCCTACTAGATTTAAAATAGCCCATGAAATCATTCTTACAGCATCTCATAATTTTCTTCTTTCTCTCTTGTCTTATATACAATTAAACTTACTTTCCAATTTTGAATCTATTTTATAAGTATATAACCTTTATATTGAATTGCAGTATTTAACTCACATAATCACAAATCATAAATCACAAAATCACTGTGTCAGTTTAATTACAAAACCAAGTTACACAATTCTTAATTATAGATGAGTACTGTAAAATATATACCTTAGTCTTAAAGGACAACATCAAAGTTCTTTTTTTCTTGTATTCCTAGAATAATTATAATTGTTTTTGATTTTATGCCCTTTTAACAAAGGAATAAGAAGCAATTCCATATTTCTTGTTTTAAATATCTAAGTGGAATAAAACTATGCAGTTGGAAAAGGCATATAAAAATATTTTGTTCTATCATGAAATTAAAAAACTAGAGAAATAGTTGAGTGAATGATTTCAGATAATGCATTAATATTTGGGTATAAATAAATCAGCCCCAAATGCAAAAGCAGAAAGGTGACCTAAAATCAACAGTATCTTGCATAACTTAGAATGTTTAATTAAAATAAAACATTATTGGGGCACTCAGGTCATGATATCAGGATCCTCAGATCGAGCTCCACATCAGGCTCCACACTCAGGGGCAGTCTGCTTTTCCCTCACTCTCTGCCCCTCCTCCTTTTTTTTTTAAATTTTATTTTATTATGTTATGTTAGTGACCATACATTACATCATTAGTTTGTTTTTTTTTTAAAGATTTTATTTATTTGAGAGAGCACAAGCAGAGTGAGAGAGAGGGAGAAGCAAGCTCCCTGCTGAGCAAGGAGCCCGATGTGGGACTCGATCCCAGGACGCTGGGATCATGACCCAGGCCGAAGGCAGCTGCTTAACCAACTGAGCCACCCAGGCATCCCACATCATTAGTTTTTGATGTCGTGTTCCATGATTCATTGTTTTCGTATAACACCCAGTGCTCCATGCAATACATGCCCTCCTTAATATCCATCACCAGTCTGACCCATCCCCCCACCCCCCTCCCTTCTAAAACCCTCAGTTTATTTCTCAGAGTTCATAGTCTCTTATGGTTCATCTCCCCCTCCAATTCCCCCCCCTTCATTTTTCCCTTCCTACTACCTTTTTTTTTTTTTAACACATAA
>NC_138372.1:113811076-113826525 GCF_054177405.1 Leptonychotes weddellii | reverse complement strand
AAAAGTGAATGACTTTTCACTTTTAATGAAATTAAAATGACCACCTGTGTCTACTACTTGGGCATCATGACTTCCAAAGGTGGATGTAAACAAGCAGTAAAAAATAGCTTTTAAAATACCTGTCAATCTGTTGGAAGCTAAGGAACGCAAATACTTAACCTTTGCTCCTCCCTCTTCCTGCCCAGTTTAAATCATCCCAGAGAAGCTTTTTCGACCTTCCCTCCCCACTTGCCCAGGGATCCATAGGCCCTGTGTCTTATGTGGCTCAGGCCCCATGCGCATGCGTGTGGCTACCATAGTATATTGTGTGGATGCGTTTTTTCGTACATCCATGTCCCCTACTCGGCTCCTTGAAGGCTAATCCATCTTTCATGCATCTCTATAATTTGTACCTACAGAACAATACCTAATATTTAATGCTTTATAAATTTATTTTGTGTCTTCAATGTAAACCACTGCAGTAGTGACCTAAAACAATGTTTTGTTTAGCATTAATATACATCTTACAACTTTATCAGGTTACAGATAAACACTCAGAGCAAATTGAAACAGACTGACTACAAGCAGAGCTGAGCTGAGCAATGCTGTAAAGCAGACAGCAAAACAGCTTCAAATGGTGCGAGAAAGAAGTTATGGGTTAAATTGTGTCCTCTCAAAAAAGATATGTTGAAGTCCTACCCGTAGGTCTTCAGAATGTGACCTTATTTGGAAATCAGGTCATTGTAGATGTAATTAGTTAAAATGGGATTGTAATGGAGTAGAGTGAACGCCTAATCCAAGATGACTGGTGCCCTTATCAGAAGAAAGCCATGTGAAGATGGAGACACACGTGGAGAATGACATGGGCCAATGGTGGCAGAATTGGGAGTTACACAGCTGAAAGCAAAGGGATGTCAAAAATTGCCAACAAAATCACAGAAAGCTAGGGGACACCTGGGTGGTTCAGTCAGTTAAGTGTCTGACTCTTGTTTCAGCTAAGGTCATGATCTCAGGGTGGTGAGATCCAGCTCCGTGTGGGGCTCTGTGCTCAGTGTGGAGTGTGCTCTGGATTCTCTCTGTCCTTCTCTCTCTCTCCAATAAATAAGTAAAATCTTTAAAAAAAATCACAGAAAGCTAGGAAAAGGTAAGATTCTTCTACATGTTTCAGAGAGAGAATGCCCCTGCTAACACCGTGATTTCAGACTTCTAGCCTCCATAACTATCAGACAATAAATTTCTGTTGTTTTAAGCCATCTGGTTTGTGATGCTTTGTTATGGCAGCTCTAGGAAACTAATACAGTAGGAATGGTTAACTGGGAAAACAAAAGAAACTAGGAAAACAAAAACAGTCTGTCATGCAGCTTATGTTGAATAATAATGTTAATACCAGTTAAATGACTGTCATTGTCGGAGAACTTCTTACGATCAGACACTGCTTTACATACATCATATCATTCAATTCTCATGGCGGTCCCATGAGATTGATTTTACCAGCGGTGTGCAGGTAAACCTTAACCACTGACCCTCGGGGTGCAGGGTGGAAGTGGGGAGGAGGTATGCCCCGATTTGAGCATTGCCGACTTCTATGATGCAACTGTGCCCACCACAGCCCACCGAGAGCTACCATAGTGACATCAACCAGCTCACAAAATTCCTGAAAATCTAACACTCACAAGAGTCTCAACAGTCAGTGTGAATTGGCTCCATCACAACACTGGATATTATTAACCCTACTTAATTGACCAGCGCACTAAGTTTGGCATGATCCAACAACTTGCCCAAGAGCATCAGGTGTCCAAGGTGACAGCCCCTGAGCCACTAGACCCTGCTGACAGCACAGAGAGGCCTTGCCAAATCACAGACTCAGCCTCAGGCTGGAACACTCAGAACAGGTGCTGGGGCCTCACGTGGTCTCATTCTCAACAACACTATGTTCATCACAAACACAGTCGTCCGATCATGGGTACACTTGGTAAAGTACACTTTGCTTTTCCATGTAACAAATACAGAAAACTCAGAATAACTCATCTAAAAAAGAAAGATCTGTTGCTGAACAAAAGCAACCTACTACACTTGGCAGGCCTGGCAAAGTCAGAGAAAATCAGTTTCAGAGCTTCTGGCAAGATTTCAGCTCTGTCCCGATTTCTTGATTTTGTCTTCACAAGCTTGCTAGAGCTGGCAGCACTTTTTGTCACATAACCCCGACATACTCCATGCTAACGCAGACATCGCCTGAGAATATCGGCATTGGAGGGCTGGGATCACATTCTGTGCAAACTCTCATCTATGGTTTCTGCCACACATTGGACCTTGGAGAGTTGCAGTTTTGTGGAATGATTTGGGCTGGACAGTGAACTTGGTCATCATAATCTCCAATATTCATTTTCTATATTTATTACTCTATTACTATTAATCTCCATTATCCATTGTCTATAATCTCCATTATGGACATACCCTGACAAATATTTACTTAAAAACGGTGTGATTATTAACACAGCTTCAGGAAAAGTCCCAAGATACCCTGCCATCCAGCTGTAATCCCTAAGGAACTGCTTTCAACTAACATAGCATTTCTGGAACAATCACTGATCCTTGATTTGGCATTGAGCCTGTATCTTGGGGAGTCAAACATTCTGATATGTGAACTGTATCACATGAACCAATTGGACCTTCTATTGGATACTGATGTTGGCTAGTTTAAAACGTATTACTATAGCATCAAATCAACTTGTTCTAACTTAGAGGTGTTTGAAAAACAAAAACAAACGAGGAAAGTAATTTTTCAGAGGCTACTATTTATTTTCTTTTAGTAGAAAGTCCATTGCAGGGATTTAACGTATATTTCCTACATCTATTAAATTCTATTGTATCTGTTAATAGATATTCTATTATCATCTGTTATTACAGCTCATTTCTAAATTTAATGAGAACAAGAATCTAAGCACCTAGAGAATCAGAGTATATGTCACTACACGGGGTTAGTTATCCAGTTCAGGAAAGATTATCAGAAGACCTAAAAGAAATTGTCTATGGAATATTGGAAAAATAATAGATTCAAAAAACTTTACATTTTAATGGGCAGCTAAATATGCCCTTGGCTTCAAAACGCAAATTTCCAGCTTCTTCTGATAGAGATTAAGATCCCTGGGATGTCAATGACAATTGGAGGGGAGAAAGAACCTAAACTGTATGACTATCAGAAGAAGGTTAAGCAGGGTTCACAGGTTTGTTCTAGTTTGTACAGAAAGATCAAATGACAAGGTCCCTAACCACATTAAGTAAGGAGGAAAATATAATAACATGATTTGTCTTTTGTTGTAACCACTCTCTTATGTGGCCAACACATGCAGGGGGACCCACAGAGATAATGGGTGCCAGCTTACACAGGATGATGTCCTGTGCTCCAAGAAGGCATTGTGTCACTCTCAGAAACACTAGAATGCTCACCTCTGCCAATTCTTGTCTTTCCGAGGACTTCTAATGAAATGCACACTTTTGTTAGTTTTCCCTTCTCTATACTCTTCCTTGAAGTATGTCTGTTTCATTCATCCTTGCAGAGCTAAAACTCCCTACAGTGCTATGCATCTTTAAATAAATGAAGAATCGAAGCATTCCGATATCAATAATCTAGAAGAGAATGTCCTTCTTACCCTTTGTGAGGATAATTGTCCTAATTCTTCTAAAATGCTGGTAGCTATTCTTTATTAAGCCAGGAATTATGCTTTATCTTATTTTATTCTCACAAGCAACCTATGTGACAGATGTACTTTTTCCCTTTGTTTTAAGACTAAGCTAAAACTTACACTTGTAAAACTCTCTGCATGAGTTATTCCATAATTAACAACCAGATTTGGGCATCATTTATATGGAAGTCAACTCTGGAATCAAATCATGACTCTGTCTTTCCCTAACGTCTGACCTTGGACAAGTTAACTCTCTTATATACCTCATCTCTTTCACCTCTCTAACATGTGGAAAGTAAGTACCAATCTCACCAGTACTTTAGTCATTAAAAGAAATAAGGCATTAAAACACTTAGAAGATTGTGCCTGACACTGGCAATGCATGGAAGTATTCTCTATTTAGTATCTACATCTCTTTTAATTGAAAACAATTTCACCAAATTTTTCCTCATTCTTAAAATTCGGTCTGGGCATCTGAGACCATTCAACTCTCATTTTCAGAACTAGGCAGTTTTGGTGTTTACAGTTAGAGAAATAAAACAGATAGCATCAGATAGCATCACCATATCAAACAGCAAGATGCATAATGATCACAAAAGAAGAGCAATTAGCCTTGGTCTGAGAGGCACAGGTTTGCCACCATGGATTAAGTTGGCTGTGAAGGTTCATGGTTCCAGAGAGATTAGTTCATTATTTAGGTCCTTGTTCCTGGAAAAACACCTGAGAATGTATAGCATTTTTAAAAACGTTTTGAAATCTTTGAGGGTTGGCCCCTTTGTGAATTAAGGAGTAGTCTGGTCTGCCCAGGAAAAGTATCTCTTCGCGCGGAAGAAGTGCATCCTGGATCAGGCTCCACGTGACTTTTCACTTAAACCCAACCATTCTGAAAAAACCCCAAGTTTCATTTTGCACAACAGCAGATGTCCACAGGTGAAGAAGGGGGTGTTAGGAGAAGACAGAAGAGGAAGGAACATTTGGGAAAGAGATGGCATATGACTTGGCTGCTTTGAACGCAACAAATGGCCAGGATTCCGTGGCCTGCATTCCTTTGACATCTCCTGCCCAGACATCCCAGGACCTACATTCATTCTTTTTATGTTGATGTCATCTTACCCAGAAGCCAGATCTTGATTTGCTCTATAAAATGTATCCGGCTCGAGCTGTCCCTGCCAGCAACCACAGTTTCCGTTTCGTGTTTGAATTCGGTGGATCTCTTCTTGTATTTTCTTTTCCAGGATTATCCCAATTTGACAAATCATGAATTCTCATTTGATGTTTTGACCAAAGGGACAGCATTTGAACAGTTCAGTTCAGCTGTCTACAAAGTTATGATCAATCCACTTTAAAGCCTGCCAGCAATTTATATGCTCTTAAAATCATGTTTAGCCTAGGACCATATGGAAAGAGCTATGTGTGTATATGGGGATATTCTATCTTCTGCCTTTGTTTAAGGTACTTTCAAGGCTTACTGCAAACTCACATTTCGGAAAATAAACAATATTGATGCTGTCTTTGACATGGCATTAAAAGTATCTTTTGGGGGCACTTGGGTGGCTCAGTTGGTTAAGCGTCTGCCTTCGGCTCAGGTCATGATCCCGGGTCCTGGGATCAAGGCCCGCATTGAGCAGGGAGTCTGCTTCTCCCTCTGCCCCTCACCCTGTTCATGCTCTCTCTCTCTCAAATAGATAAATAAGTCTTTTTTTTTTTAAGATTTTATTTATTTATTTGACAGAGAGAGACACAGCGAGAGAGGGAACACAAGCAGGGGGAGCGGGAGAGGGAGAAGCAGATTCCCCGCTGAGCAGAGAGCCCGATGCGGGGCTCGATCCCAGGACCCTGGGACCATGACCTGAGCCGAAGGCAGATGCTTAATGACTGAGCCACCCAGGCACCCCTAGATAAATAAGTCTTTAAAAAGAAAATAAAGTATCTTTTAAAGGACACTATTAAACGAATCAAGGTTTTCACTGATTTGGCATTTCCAGAAAGGTTATTATAGCTTGTGAGTTTCCCTTGGCATTCCTAATCAATTAATCTCAATGACCTTTATCAGTTAAGGAGATCATCTCTAAGAATATCTAGTTTAAATGGGCCACAGCTCATCCAATGCTCATTTTTAATAGGCAAATGATGTAGATATTGCTTCTTGATCAAATACGTAGTTTTGGGGAATTTCAGTCATCATACTGATGATTTTTCTTTCGTTTTGTAGCTTTACAGAGGCCAAAATGGAGGCAGGGTCATCTCTGGTCCTTGACAGAAGAACTTTGGTGTGTGTAGCACCAGCCATAAGTTGTTTTGAAGGGCCCTCACTGAGGTCAGGTCCCATAATTTTCTAAAACTTTATCAACAAAGACTGGAGGAATGCAAGTTGGAAGAGGGGTTAATATTGGCAAGCAATTTGCTTTCCCTAAAAATGACTGTTCATTTGTTTTGAGAAAGTTACCCAGCCCAGCACATTAAATATTCAGATAAAAAAAAATTTTAAAGTACTTTAATTATGGAGGGCAGAGGATCATCATTAACCTGAACGCCGATGTTTTAGAATGATGTTTAGTGTTCTCTTTGGTAACGAAAATTATTGTATGTAGTTGAGAGGGAACCATTTCACTGAGGTGAGATTTTGCTTTGCGGGGTACAGCAATAGAGGGGAGTGGGGAGAGATAAGAAAAGTCTGCTGGGTATAAATCCATAGATAGCAAGTATGACAGCAGATTAGAATCACCTGGGAGTTTCTAAAACTCCTCCAATCCCGGGCCCCACCTAGGAGGTTGTGAATCCTTGGGTCTGAGCGAGCATGAGCATCTAGAAGTCTAGATGCTAAAGGACCAAGGAAATGAGAGCCTGAGGAAGCACAGCTGGGACAAGGGAACTGGAGTCAGAGTTTCCCTGCATGAATTGCCAATGCACCCGTGAGAATGGTACATGAAGTTCGAGCCAGCACCCTAAATTTCAACTAACCCCTCACTCACACATCCCCACCAACTCCAAACCAATAGCAGTTGCAGGGAGTAGAGAGCGCAGAACCAGGAAGAAAGAGGATGCCGACCACTGACCACCCCCTCACTTACCTCAAACCTTCAAGCTTAAAGTGACCACAAAATTGGGGAAGGAAGGAACTTTCCATCAGGTAAAACTTGAAATGCAACATTAAGATGAGACCTTAATCACTGATGTGAGGACTGTTCTTGAGACTGAAAGGAGCGAGAAAAGACAAGGACCTGTCTGAAATTTTATCTATGGGAGAGTGTGATCACTAGGAAGTTAGACTTTACGCCAGAGTTACTTACTCATTTCTTTTTCCTCTGAACATAGAGGAAGGATGTCTGTCCTCAGTTCACTATTCAACAGGGCCTCTTTAAGAACTAACTAGACATCTGCAGAATCTAAGAAATGGTGCCATTGTCTCACCAAAGCCAGCCAAACTTGACCATATCAGGACCTGCTGTTGGGCTGCATAAAAATCAGTGTATTATTAGATAAAACTTTAAGGAAATTCCCTAGTGAGAAAATAGAGACAGAAGCCAAGAGAAGCCTCAGGGTACTGGGGAAAGTATTGATGGAAGCCATGATAAAAAACAGATACCAAGGGCCAAGAAAAAAAATAGGTAACTAGCTAAATAAATAAATGTGGTGGTTGGTTAAAGACAAAATGCTGGGGTGCTCGGCTGGCTCAGTCAGAAGAGTATGAGACTCTTGATCTCAGAGTTGTGAGTTCGAACCCCATGTTAGGTGTAGAGATTACTAAAAAAAAAAAAAAATGCTCTGTTCCCCCCTTTCTTGTTCTGGCTGTGGGTGTGTGTGTTGGGGACAGAGGTGGGACGGAGGTCAGGATTATTTCTTCATACATGCATGTATTTACTTCCGAGCCATCATTTTGTTTACATTATTTTACTACTGTATCCTACAGTTTTGAAATATACAGAAGCTCCTTTCCAGTTTTTGTTTCTTAAGACAAATTTATTGTATTTGATTTGAAACATGGAAAACCTAATATAATTTTTCCCTTCTAGCATTTGCAATTTAGGGTAGTTTATTTTTATTTTCGTTTCAGTCCCTGATGTGGCTACTCAGAAGTTCTTTGGAATATCTACAATGGAGAAAACGTAACCTTTGTAAAATGGGATGGAATCAGTAGGAATGTCATAGACAATGGCAAATGCTGGGTTAATTTTTTTAAAGTTGATTTATAATCAAAGCCTGAAATCTGGAAAAGCCCAGGGAATTATAGTCATTGCATCACTCAAAAATTTTCCATGCCACGAGGGCAGGGGAAGATGACACAGGCCCAGAAATGGCAGATAAAATAGTTCCAGAAAATAGATAAGAGTGTTTTTCTTGTCCAAGACTGTATGCCTCTCCCAGTCCTTTGTAATGGCATAGTGAATTTTAATTTCAGGGGGGCAATGAGTGCTAGCAGCTAAAACACCTGAAGGATATAGTGATGGCCTTGGAACAAGGAAATTAAATGGCAGAAGACAGTTTGGTTAAACAACACCCCCCTCCCCTCCCCACCCTAAGAGAAATGTATGTTTCAAAAACCTTTTTGTGTTGTGGAATTTCAAATATTTCCTCCTAATCCCCGGGGCGTCCACATTATTATTACTGTATTAACATTATTTACATTCATGATTTTTTTTTTTTTGCTCTCCTTGAAGCTCCAGGTGATTTAGTAAATTTAAATTGGCCAAAGCTAATAATTCCAAATGCTAACATAAAGACATGATAACTCTGCTGTTCCTAGTTCCTGAGGGAATATGTATGTACAGGCCATTTACATTTTCTTTACTCTTGAAGTTTGGGGGGACTATGGAAAATTGCAAGGATCTTTCAATCCTTTATCGTTCTGGTGCTAGCAATATTCATAGGCCACATCTCGCTGCTCTTATCAACCACTGAGATTATGTATAGGAACCTACTTTCACTTTCAGAGTCTCATGAACTGTCGGAGTTGTGAAGCCAGTAATTCTCTGCTTTGTGGTGAGACAAGGTAGTGTTCTAACCTCTTCCTACCAGATTGCTGACAGAGATGTTAGAGGGGGTGGGAAGGGTGACAGACAGCCCTCAGGGTATCTGGGTGTTAAGTCCTTTCCAAGTGGGGACTGTGACACCACCACCCCATGGCTCCCACTCTCCCACTGTTATTTTTATGATGAGCAAAAATGGCCAATTGGATAAATAGCCATCCAATTTTCCAGTGATTCTGATGGCTGTCAGGACAACTAAAATATTCCTAAGATGTGCTATTGCCCCACCCCCCAGCTTCATCTCATAAAATTTCTTGTGATTAGGGAACTCTAATTTACTTGCCTGGGATGCCCACTCAGAGCTATAAAGCACAAACTTTTACCAACATTTTAATCTACTCAGGGAAGCGCTCTCAGGGGAAGTAGTGACAAGCTTGATTCAGACTTGGGAATAAACCATGTTCTCTATTTCGACTTCGCCAAATTTTTAATTGCAGGAATAAATAGTCCTGTGACTATTTCTAAAGCTGTTCAGAGCTCTTAGGGAGTAAGAAGTATGATGAATTAGCACTCCCCCAAACCAAAAATGACAATAGAATGTTTATGCTGGTCTTCTTTCCTGTAAGTTTGCTCCTTTCCCTCGTCAAGGCTGGACCCATGTCCCTGAGTAGTCCTTTTTCAAATGCGTGACATGAATCCAAAGGGGAACTGGTCATCGACTCAACACAGCAGATTTACTATCCTCCCTCCCAGAACAGCGCCAAGCGATGTGTGTCTCCTTACCAAAGATTCAGCACTACTGTCCCCATTATATGTAGGAGAAGCCTGCTATAGATAAATAGAAATCTAAGAAAGACTCAGAGGATTAGAGCCTCTACTGGAATCTATTATTATCTAATAAGATCTCAAATCTCGCCTTCTAATAAATTAAATGAAAAAACTCATTTGCCTAACACACTAGGTAAATGTAACATACATTACTTGCAAGCCCTAAGACTTCTCTGGGAACGTAGAGTCAAAACTTATTTTGAAAATCTAGTTTGCATTGCCAGTTGGTAGATTTTTTTCTTTATTATATATGCTTTTCCAAATGCTATCCGCAATAAAAATGTATCATAAATGATCAAAAAAACACTCAAGAAAATTTCAGATTTCTAGGAAGAAGTGGTTCTCAAAATAAAATCGAACGTATGCTTAAGATATTTTTTGTATTAGGTTTTCAAAATGTTATAGTACATATTGTCCCCAAATATCTTTGATGATTTCCAATTGGTGGTTACATCTTTGTGTCTTCTGGTTCCTATTTGTGAAAAATGTGGAAAGAAGAGATAAAACCGAGAGGAAGAAACTTCAGATGCAGCAGAGAAGCTGTATGGGAGATCTTTGGGATATAACTTAGCTTCAAACCGTTAATAAGCGCTGCGCCACCCAGATCAAACGATGTTTAACAGTAATAGCATCTCTGTTATTCAGATTTTTTGCGCTTGGAAACTTAAGAAAAAAGCTTTTTATTCGTGGAGCTGAGCATTTCAACAGGAAATGGGAGTTCAGCCGCTAGAAAAGAACTTTTTTTCCTGACACAAATTTTGCCATTGTGCCTTGATTGACAGCCATCCCACTGTCTATAAACAATCTGCCGGTTGCCCCAAATCACCATTTGGCTCCCCGTCCAACATTTAAACATTGAGTGGTTTTGCGCTCAATAAAATTCCTTTTCATTTCGCCCTAGGTTGCCATGTCTCTTCAAACAGAGACGGGAAACCATGGTCTGTGTCAGACAGATTTTAATTTTCAGTCCTCATCCATTCGGGGGAACTAGACACAGCAAACAGACTCTACCCCAAAACCTAGCAACCTGGAGTTTAAACAGCCAGTGCATCTGAGTCCCGGGATGGGGGCCTGGACCTGTTCACACATGAATAAAGAAGATTAAGATTTCCTTTCAAAGACGTGAGGCCTTTTTGACAGCCGGTGTCAACAGCGCTGTCTGCCTTCAATGTGACCCAGTCTTCTAGCACAGATTCCCACAGGGAGGTCCTGCTGATTAGCATGCTCCACACTGCTACTCCATGTCAGTATTTAATTGAAGACTAAGGGTGTAAAGTTTTGCAAACTCTTACTTATCCACAAAGAAAGGATAACTTACAGGAATTGTTGAAAGAAAATACCAGTGAACATGAACACCCACAGGGAGCATTTAAAAAGTGAAGAACAGAACGGGGAACTGAAGAGCAGCAGTGATTTCTATTATCTAATTGCAGAGACGTTAACAAAAGCTTTGTAGTCAAAATGCACGTTTTGAAGTCACAAAAATCAGCTCTGCTCCTACAGAAAGAAAGGCATAACTTTTCCTTCAAATAGGGTTATACATTTGTGTTCAGTAAGAGACATTTATTCTGAAAACGTTTGACAAATACTCTCTGTCTTAATAAACAGCTCAGGGGGGAAATCCTTATCAAATGATATTACTGGAATTTGAAATACAACTTCTTTGCACAGAGCACTTGGTAATGTTGAATGAAGTAAACCAGGGCTTTATTACGCAGTGAATTTCATATCACATTAACTATCCTTAATAAGAGCTAAAAAGGAAAAAAAAAGTCATGTCTACAAATGTCAGTTTCACCAATTTAATGATCCCACTTCAATGACGAGTTCAAACACTTAAGCATGTTAAAATAGAGACCATTTCTGCTTTGAAATTATATACTCCGATTAATTTGTGTGTCTGGATTATTTGGGGATGAGTTAGAATAGCCGAGTTATACCTATTTACAACAACATAACTGTTTTTGATTATGTGACAAATGTTTATGCAGTTTGATGTCAACTGTTTATTCTGAGAGGCTGGATAAGAATGTGAAACCAAAAATATGCTACCCCCGTATATATATGTCATGTTTCCTCACCCATGGCCCATGCACATTGACTTGCTTTTCCAGTGGTGGTAAAGAAAGGGTCACATCGGTCTATCCATTTTCATTCATTTATTAAATATTTATTTATTGACCACCTACTGTGCACCAGGGACCTGGGTAGGAACTAGGAATAGAGGCTGAGGTGTCCGGGAGCCAGCTCCTACAGATGTGTGAGATCCAATTGCACTCATCTCTTCCCACCCCAGTGTTTAGTATCGTCATACAGGTAACTTGAACTTAGCTAGAGTGGGAGTATTGACACCACCACAATCAGCAACACCATGGGCTTGTTTTTTCAGAGTCAGTTGTTAAACATTTGCTAGCATATCACTGGATGGAGGGGTAAGTAAAAGGTTCATAAGGCTCCTGCCTTCCTAGATCCTCCAGCCGTGTGTTGACTAGCCACCCCTTGCACACCATGTATCCAGCAATAATGGTGCATTCGTGGTAGCAGAGCAGGCGGAAGCTACAGAGGGATTGAGTCTGAAGTTTTATTTACTGGGATTTCAGCAGAGCTGGTACAAGGTGAGAATGTGTGCAAGCCAGGATCAGAACTAGACAAAATGGCAGGAACCGGAAGTCAAATCAAGGTGTGGAGTCTTCAAGGCCAAAGTAAATTCTCAATTTGTGAGACAACCATGGAGAGAATGAAGAAACTCCGGGTCTGAGCCATCAAATCTAAGGTGGTTTTCAAGTTACAGTCTAAACCAGCATCACTGTGGTCTCAATGAGCCTCCATACCTTGCGCAAACTTCAGCTGCCAATTAACTGCCTTCTAGCATTTTCCTGATGGAAAGGGGTGCTCTAGGGTAGATGTTCTCAAACTGATCTCTATGAGAATCACCTAGAGGCTTTATTAGATTGCAGATGGCAAGATCTCAGCCCCAGAGGTTTTGATTCAGTAGGTTTTGGGTGGGGCCCGGGAGATTTATATTCCCAACATGCTATTAGGTGGTAATGATGCCACTGGTTAGGGGAAGGCACTTTGAGAACTGCTGCCTCACTGCCTTGGAATTGAATCAAACATCCCAATGTCACCTCTTTCAGAAGAGCAATGATCCAGGCTTCACTCTGGGGGCCCTGAACTGCTTCTCATTATTGCAAGGAGCTCATTAATGGGTGGGAAAACCTTCCACAGTGACATGGCAGCAAATGAAATAGTTAACTGTCACACATTAATATGTTTTGTCTTCCACACCATTTGGTCTACATGCGGAGATGCTATTTTGGAGGATATCTGCAGGGTCCTTTGAACTTGACATCTCAGAAATTTCCTAGGACAAATAAACACGTCCTATATAAAATATAGCAACTCATACAAAAAAAAAAAAACCTTTATTACCAGAGCAGTGACCACGACATGCATACTTGTGCATGTACATCAGTGATTATTGTCTGAAGGAAGGAGACCACATATGAACTCAATCAATCAGACCTCAGCAGCGCTCCATATCCAGTCAGCCTCCCAGAGATGTATTTTAACACCAGGCATGAGAACATCACAATCAACTCTAATCACAGTCATTGCAACATAGACCATTTCAAAGTGTATTGATGACTAATAAACAATAATTTGGAAATACTTGTGTCATGACTAGGAAAGAGCAATTTCAAAAGATGATGCAAAAGAACACACACAGGCCAACCTCTGCTGATAGGCTTTTGCATCCCTCCCCTACATCACTCCTCACTGTATTCTAGCCAATTCAGCTCAGTGGTCACGGAATTGGGTTTCAGTCAAGGGTAACCTCATCTGTAGGAGGATTGGGTGACTATAATGTTGTTTCATTAGAGTGGTTATCGCTATGGCTCCAATAGCAAAATAGAAGCCTATCACCTCAATACTGCCTATCGCTTCGCCACCATAGCTGATTCTTTTGGCCCCTTCAGGATCTGTTCACCTTCAGAAGTAGTGTTCGCCTTCTGATGTGAATGCCCTTGGAGAGGCCACAGCTTTTGGTGGGATACTAGCTCAAACGCAAACATAACCTGCCTCACTTTATCTCTACCGATTTGTGACAAAGACTCAGCCATTATTAATCAAAAATGTTTCCAGAAGGAAGTACACTTTTACGGAAATCAAGTGCAAAAAATCAGATATGATATTGGAACAAACTGACTTTTATTTGGTAATATTTAAAAATTCTCTGACTGTATCTCGGATGTTATGGAGAATTCAGCAAATAAACTGAAGGAGAAAGAGGAATGAGAACTCTGTGAACTAGAAATAAACAAAGGCAGAGAAGGATAGACGGCATTACACAAATCAACAGTGACAGCGTCAAAGAACTTCCTCTGAAGTTATACTGTGCCCAGTATCGATGCAGAATCTTTATAAATATCTGTGTAACAGATGCTGCCTGAGAAATATTTAGAGTTAGAATTCTGTTCGTTTTAACGCATCCAGTATCAGCATAAAATACGTGATAAAATATTTTACAGCTCCAGTTTTCCTGGGATTCATTTCCATTTAAGTTAGCTTGAGAAAATTAAAACAAGCAGTTATTTATGTCATGAACATGTATAGGATTTCAGGAATGAAATTTTAATTGATAACACGTTTTTCATCTAATTCATATCATTTCATATGTTTCACAAGTAGAAGTCAACTTATATTCTAATTTACTGAAGTAAATGTTTCTAGACATTGAACGATTACAGGGAAACACAGAGATAAATACAACAGATACACAAACACTCTGAAATTGATTCTGTTCTGGGATTTCAGCTATTTATAGGAGTTCATTTTCAGACTCAAGAGCAGGATCTGGGATTTGTCATTTTCAAACATAATTTCTACCACAAATAAAAGTACTTTTTATTCATTTCCATAATTTGTTCGAGTGAATCAAACCGACTTAGAGAACCATATGTATTGTTCCCACAACTCACATAACTTTGTAAAGCGTTTCTCCTTCACTGTGGTTCATATGATCCGCCATTTGCTCATGGTCCTAGGAGAAATCATAGCAATCAGAAGCAATGAATGTATTTCTGTCTCCCTTAAAATTGAAGCTCACGTGACTGAACGTATGCGTTCCCATTCGGAGGTTTTCTGTTTCTCCGGACAGACTGTTAGTTCTTTCCGCATAGTGTCAGAGCTTGAATCTGTCTTATCTACACAGGAGGGCAGGGTAGAGCGGGGGACATACTGGAGCCGCCGCTTACCGGCTTCAGAGAGCTGGTTGCTCAACCCTCAGGAATTTTGCAAGCTAGTTCTTAAGCACAGCCATTCAATTATAAGAGTTTACGGGTATTGAAAATTTGCTAAGAGGATAGATCTTATGTTAAATGTTCTTACCACAGAATAAAATAACAGTAATAAATAGTAATAAAATAAGAAGGAGGGAGGAGATTTTTGGAGGTAGTAGATAGGTTTATGGCATAGATTGTGGTGATGGTTTCACGGACATATGTTTATCTCCAAATGCATCAAATTGTTGTCCATTAATTATGTGCATCTTTTTGCATATCAAAAACCCCTTATAGAGGTGCCTGGGTGGTGCAGTCATTTAAGCATCTGACTCTGACTCTTGGTTTTGGCTCAGGTCGTGACCTCAGGGTTGTGAGAATGAGCCCCACGTTGGGCTCTGTGCTAGGCGCAGAGTCTGCTTGAGATTCTTTCTCTCCTTCTGCCGCTCCCACTTGTGCTCCCTCTCCCTCTCTCTAAAAATAAATAAATCTCTTTTAAAAAAACTCTTACAGGGCGCCTGGGTGGCTCAGTTGGTTAAGCGACTGCCTTCGGCTCAGGTCATGATCCTGGAGTCCCGGGATCGAGTCCCGCATCGGGCTCCCTGCTCGGCAGGGAGTCTGCTTCTCCCTCTGACCCTCCTCCCTCTCATGCTCTCTGTCTCTCATTCTCTCTGTCTCAAATAAATAAAAATAAAAATCTTTAAAAAAAA
>NC_138372.1:113787452-113810576 GCF_054177405.1 Leptonychotes weddellii | reverse complement strand
GCGCCTGGGTGGCTCAGTTGGTTAAGCGACTGCCTTCGGCTCAGGTCATGATCCTGGAGTCCCGGGATCGAGTCCCGCATCGGGCTCCCTGCTCGGCAGGGAGTCTGCTTCTCCCTCTGACCCTCCTCCCTCTCATGCTCTCTGTCTCTCATTCTCTCTGTCTCAAATAAATAAAAATAAAAATCTTTAAAAAAAAAAACAACTCTTATAATATATTATGTACCAGCACCAAAAGTAATAGACACAAAATTCATCACTTTCTAATTATTTTAAAACATCTTCTATTTCCTATTTCTTAGGCTCTAAAGTACCATGTGAGCTTTGGAAGCTAGAATGAGACTCTTTACTGCAAATTCAGTGGTCATCAGTGATTTTTTTTCTACACAGCATTTATTTCTTTTCCATCTGAGTTTGGAGGGGTACCATCCCTTATCCTCCATCACATAATATGTATTTAATAACGTTTTTCTTTAAATGAGTTGGTTGGAGAACAAGAAGAAAGCCAAAGATACCATTTGCAGGTATGAAAGTGGACCTTTTCCTTCTATTCCAAGTCCCAGCAGGAGAGTCTGCATTGGAGTTCTTGAGAAGATACTGTAGGCAGTCAGGACACCCAGTCCACCTTGTCTCACAGTTCTAAAGGGTTAATCTCATCACGATAGGGAGATGAAAATCTCAGCTATCACTTTCAGGAATTCTCAAAGCTTTAGAATTGCAGACCAAGCGCCCCTTTGTTTCACCATCCGTTGAAGTATATTCTCATTCCATCAGTACACACATACACAAAGCTGCAGGTTGTGTTTATCTTCATTAGCAATTAGCTTAATGCATTTCGTGCCCTAAATGTATACTGGGTAATGGTATCAGTCTCTCTCAAAACTGAAGTTCATTGCAAAAAATTAATTCATTCTAGAAAATATAATTCTTCAAACTCTCTACTTCAGAAAACCAAGCAGATTGCTTTGTATATTTGCAATTTGTTATCACCACCACGTCAACCCTCACATTTACTTCCTGAGCCCTGACAAGACCCCTCAGAAAAGTACTATATATTTGTCACTATCCTGGAGCTTTGAAACTCCCAAGTGCTTCTCCCATTTGACCCGAAACTTCCTTTCTTCTCAGATTCCTATCTCTCAACACAAAACAAACAAACCTTTGCTTAAATTAGTCCATGTGTGAATTTTTAGGGTCATTTGTTTCAGATCCACAAAGACTCCAAGTCTTTTCGTTAAATTTTGATATATCTTTACCCAAATGCCAGTAGC
This sequence comes from Leptonychotes weddellii, assembly GCF_054177405.1. Lineage (NCBI taxonomy): Eukaryota > Metazoa > Chordata > Mammalia > Carnivora > Phocidae > Leptonychotes > Leptonychotes weddellii. Next base: position 113,809,308 of record NC_138372.1, on the reverse strand, counting down.
CTGAACTCTTAACTGTAGCTGCCCCTGGGCTCAGTATCAAATGCTCTGTAGAACTTGGGTATCTGTATTCCATTCATTTCTCTTTTCAGAACATAGCAGAGTACAGGAATAACACTTCTGTTGGATGTGGGCCCTAAAGTAGCTGGCACTTGTAAGAATCTGAAGCTATTCACCATTCAGTCAACATTTATGGAGTTGATCATACTGTTCACATTAGCCTGGTATCATTCCTTGGCATTCAGATTCGTTTTGACCAGATAAACTTTGATATCATTTATTAAATCATAAATAGTAAAAACTAATGCAAATTATTGTTATTGAGAACTTTGAATAAAAAAAAGCATGGTATATTACATGTGGTCTTTCCTCAATTTTTCAGGCTTTATAGCGTTTGGGAAAAAAACAACACTTAGATAAAAATAGAATATTTTTTAAAATTGCTGTGATTTTCATTAGTTTTGAAGCAAACATGGTCATTCTCACAACTGATTCAGTGATTTGTATGAAATGATGAAGTCTTAAATATATTCCTCACAACTTCACCTGCCTATGGTAACTATGTGAGGGGATTCACATATTCATTACATTTAAAAATTAATGTTCAAAAAAATTAAAATAAAATTAAAGTTCAAAGTTTTGCCTCCTATCACATTTTAATAATGGTTTCATTGCATTATTCAGCTAAATTGTCAACAGTACATTCTTTCAACAAATATAACCAGAACTGATATGCGACAGATGTCTGGAAATATATCAAGTAGAATCAGAAGCTATTTATATTCATCGCACCTATCTAAATATTTCAAATAGATCTCTCTAATCTATATGGTGTCATTGGAAAACTACACAAATGATATTCTGAAACTTTGGTGAACGTGAAGTATAAGTCAAAATCTTTGCAGTGTTGATAAATCATTTCCTTCATGTTTCTTAGGAAAATGACATTTGAAATGGACTTTAAAAATGGTCTAAAAGTAGAAATCTGTAAGGAAGAGGGAGGCAGTTGAGAGATTCAAAATAAGGAACCATGGTCCTATGTGAAGTCTAGAGACAACTATTGAGTCAGAGTTTTTGGTGATCCAGCAGTTGCCATGGACTCTCAGGGCACTCTACAGGGGCCTGAAAGTCTCCACTCCATTGGCTTGGTTACAGGGCCTCTGAAGGAACTAGGGATCATGCTGTCTGCTGAGAGACTGTGAGCTTTATCCTACCTACCTGAACTTTATGTAGAAGCCGTTAAAAAAATCAACAGCCCAGAATGATTCATTTCCAGAGCTGGCCCAGTCTCTGAGAATCTTCTAAGAATCCTCATGCTCAGTTCCCTCTTAAACTAACACAAAAGAAAAATCCAGGGCATCCAGAGTGGACATCCCAGAGTATAATTAAAAATTAGTATCATCAGATCATATAAATAAGCAATTTTAAAGTATTACATGTCAAGCCCATATTTTGTAAATGCCAGATATTGATATAGTAATTACAAATGAATTATATCTATGGCACTAGGCCAGTATAAACTAAAATTTTATGTTGAAGAATCTCCAACCTAAAAAAAGACAAATATTTAAACACAAAAACCCATTAATAATAATAATATTAATAATCATCTTTTATAGACAAGTGCACAAACATTAGGGATAAAAATCAGAGTACTACAGCAATAAAAAAAATCCAGTGACATACTTCTGAAATTACTAAATATTTTCCAATTCAAAATAGCCTAAATATGGAAACAACCTAACTCTCCATTGACAGGTGAGTGGACAAAGAAGATATGAGTGAACAGATGGAATATTATTCAGCCACGAGAAAGAAGGAAATCCTGCCATTGAGGCACCATGGATGAACCTGGAGGGCATTAAGCTAGGCAAAATAAGTGAGACAGAGGATCTCACTTGTATATGGAATCTTAAAAAAAAAAAAAAATGTTTTTAAAAGTCAAACTCGGGCGCCTGGGTGGCTCAGTTGGTTAAGCGACTGCCTTCGGCTCAGGTCATGATCCTGGAGTCCCGGGATCGAGTCCCGCATCGGGCTCCCTGCTCGGCAGGGAGTCTGCTTCTCCCTCTGACCCTCCTCCCTCTCATGCTCTCTGTCTCTCATTGTCTCTCTCTCAAATAAATAAATAAAATCTTTGAGAAAAAAAAAAAAAGTCAAACTCATAGAAACGGAATAGAATGGTGGTTACCAGGGGCTGGGAGGTGGGGGAAATGAGGAGATGCTGGTCAAAAGGAACAAACCTTTACATATAATAAGTCCTAAGATCTAATGCACAGCATGGTGACTTTCGTTAATAATACTGTATTATATAATTGGAATTTGCTGAGAGAAGATCTGGAGCATTCTCACCTCAGAAAAAAAAAAAAAGAAAGAAAAAAGGTAACTATGTGAGGGGATAGATGTGTTAATGAACCTGATTGTGGTAACGATCTCACAATGTATGCATGTATCAAACCATCACGTTGTATACTTTAAATATATACAATTTCATTGGTCAATTATACTTCAATAAAGCTGGGAAGAAAAAAGAAAAGAAAAGAAAAACATTGCCATGTGTAGTTTTAAAAAAGATGACTTAGGCTGTATATTCAAAAATGGCCTATTTTGCTTGAAATAGGACGAATGGGACAATTTTCAATTCCTGTCTTCTAAAACACTAAAATTATAAGCATTATACTCCAGTTATAAAAATGTTACTGTGCTGTTAATACTTTATTAGTAACACAGATCCACTATTAACCTTGAAACTTCTTTTGCAATTTGTAAAAAGGACATCATTAACACAAGGACTCAAACATTCAGGGTTTCATGATTTAAACCATAAGTATTCTTATGTTTCTGGTAAAAGAAAATACTCAAAGTCACTCTCTGTTAGTTGATGTATATCTGTGACTGCTTCACACCTCATTTGACAGAAATATTATGAGGTCTGAGTTGGTATTTGTGGACAACTCTGTATATTTTTCTCATGGCAAAGAGCCAACAATAATTTCACATGTCTACCACTTTTTATGTAGAGCTGTCTTCGAAAAACACTTGCCAAAATTACCTCGACGGAGGTCTAATCTTAGATGACTGCTAATGAACAGATACTATAGACAAAATGTAAGGGAGGTGGAGAGACTAAGAAAAACAGAACAAAAGTAATTGAATTTTAACAAAAATTTTTTTTAAATAAATGAATCTTTTTTTTATTATTATGTTATGTTAATCACCATAGTTAGTTTTTGATGTAGTGTTCCATGATTCATTGTTTGTGTATAACACCCAGTGCTCCATGCAGAACGTGCCCTCTTTAATATCTATCACCAGGCTAACCCATCCTCCCACCCCCTTCCCCTAGAACCCTGTTTGTTTTTCAGAGTCCATAGTCGCTCATCGTTCGTCTCCCCCTCCGATTTCTCCCCCTTCATTCTTCCTCTCCTGCTAGCTTCTTCTTCTTTTTTTTTTTTTTTAACATATAATGTATTATTTGTTTCAGAGGTACAGGTCTGTGATTCGTCTTACACAATTCACAGCGCTCACCATAGCACATACCTTCCCCAATGTCTATCACCCAGCCACCTCTTCCCTCCCACGCCCCACCACCTTTTTAGGCCCCAAATCAGTAAATGGTATATTAATCAAATATGATAAAGCCAGCAGGAATATTGATGGGTCAACTTTGATAAGAAAGGATTTGAAAGTAAAGCCAGCAGGAATATTAATGGGTCAACTTTGATAAGAAAGAATTTTGCGAGTAAGACATTTCATGCATTCACCAGAAAGTTTACAAGGGATTTCTAAAAGGACAGCATCCAGTTATCAGTCTCAACAGGAGTGACTTTTCTCTGGGTCTTCAAGAAGAGTCTTGCCTAGAGCTCCTGATATAGTCAGACCTTGATAAGGCATCTCCATGAAACTTGTTAGATCCTTAGATCTAGTAACTGAGCTTGACCAACCGACCCAAAACATTTCTGCTCCTTCTTTCCTCTATTTTCATTTGCTTAGCCCTTCTAACTTGAGTGAGCTGCCCCTCTCAAGAGTAATTTGTTCTGAATATCAAGCTAAGAGAATGGTTGTTACACTTTGGTATTTAAGAAGTTCATAGTAAATGCTAGGATAGAATTTTACTAACACATTGAAAGAGAATATTTCAAATTTTAAATAGACTCATGAGGTGATTGCTTCACTGTCAGTTTGACTCATAGGAACACGAGTTTTCTCAAGTGACAATTTGGTTGTCTGGATTCTAGCTGAGTCTTCTAAATATGTTTCCTTTATAGCTAATCTAACATGACCAGATCACATGTTCTCCCAAGATCCAAAACAGAATGATTTCTTCTTTTTCACTTTCAAAGGGTAAAACATGTCACAAAAATTTTTCCAGAAGGTTTTCCCTCAGAATTGAAAGGTTACCTATTTAGATATTCCCCGCCTTATATAAAGTATACATTCCTGAAAAAGAAATAATTATTTATTAATCCTGATTATTTCCTCATACTTCTCTACCTCTCCAGTTCATTATCCTCAGATTATTTTTCTTCCCACACTTTAGATGCTGTTGCTTTAAAAGAAAGCGTTCTTAGCTGATTTTCTTCTCAGTTGGCCTCTCTGTAGCCGATCTTAATCTTGGACATGGCTTTACTTAACACCTATTTACTTATGACTCTCTAATGTTTACACTGAGCCAAGATTTCTTACCAGAGTGCGAGAGCCATATATCCAACCACTTACAGGATATCTCCACGTAGATGTCTTACTGGTATCTCAAACTTAATGTGCACTAAAATAAATTTATTATCTCCTCCAAACCTGCTTCTCTATACCTATCGCAAAGAATGTGTTTGTTCAAACCATTATAATCTCACATCTGGGTGATAACCATTGTGAGTACCATGCCTCTTATCCTCATGCTTCTTTGTCTATAATCCATATTCCATGTGGATCCTATTTATTCATTCAAGAAATAATAAAGAGTACAAACTGTTAGGCATTATTTTAGGCATTGAGGATCTCAGTGAGCAGTGACAACAAAAAGATCCTGCTCTAATGGAATTTATATTTTAAGATAGTAGACAATAAAATAAGTATATAATTTGTCAAGTTGTGATAAATGGTATATAAAAAAATAAAGATGGATACTTAAGCATGTCATTCTGCTTATCAAATCCTTCAATGACTCTCTCTTGCCTTCCTGATAAAATCAAAACACTTTTCCTTGGCATACAATGCAAGCAGAACTCATTGGCTTCTTCTCTGTGTGGCTAGCTTCAGCCATACAAATAAATTCTGTCATTATTCTGTTTTCAATGCCTGGAAACTTTTCCTGCTTGTCATTTTCTAAACAATGTATTTTCATATTCCATGTCTTACCTTTGCCTTCCCTTCATTAAGAAGCCTTCTGTGTGAACTTTTTCACCCAACCAGAATTTGGCATTCAATGGTTCAAAGCTCTTTTTTATACTTAAAAATTTGTATTACACAGGCACCTGGGTGGCTCAGTTGGTTAAGCGTCTGCCTTTGGCTCAGGTCATGATCCCAGGGTCCTGGGATCGAGTCCCACTCGGGCTCCCTGCTCAGCGGGGTGCCTGCTTCTCCCTCTCCCTCTCCCTCTCCCTCTGTCTGCCACTCTGTCTACTTGTGCTCTCTCTCTATCACTCTGTCAAATAAATAAATAAAATCTTTTTTTTTTTAAGATTTTATTTATTTGACAGAGAGAGACACAGCAAGAGAGGGAACACAAGCAGGGGGAGTGGGAGAGGGAGAAGCAGGCTTCCCGCCGAGCAGAGAGACCGATGTGGGGCTCGATTCCAGGACCCTGGGACCATGACCTGAGCTGAAGGCAGACGCTTAATGACTGAGCCACCCAAGCACCCCAATAAATAAAATCTTAAAAAAAAATTTGTATTACAATGTCTATCCCTCCACTCAACATCCACTTATCTGAGGGTAGAAACAATTTTCTTTCTATTTATAGCATCTAGCATGTAACATTGAACATAATATGCTTTCATTGAAGAACTAAAGGATTTTTTAATAAAGCATGAATCATATGTTAAAAAAATCAAGTATCTTAGTTCTGTTGTTTCAAAGATTTTTTATTCTACTTGCAAGCTGAAAAGATAGACTGCCAGTTTCTTGGATGCTGGAAAAAGACGCGAGACTCCTGAGATAAATACAAAAGACAGTTTATGACTCACAGCAATTTCAATATCCAGGGTATCAACAATTTGCTGTTTCCTTGAGTCCCAATTTCCAGGATGATGCTAAGAGGGCCAGGTGATGCTCTATAGGCCAGGTGCCTATAGAGGGTCATATTACAGGAGGATAACCCTGAGCTTAGGGAAACTGAATCTTTTATAATGGACAGTAAGTTTGTCTGACCTTTGCCCTTAGGGAAGACTTTTCTTTATTATATTGAATAGTAAACAAACCTGTCCTTTCCTCAATCTTCCAAGGCTGTTTGCTATATAAACATCCTTGAAAATATCACTGAGAACAAAGGCAGTCATGTACTGTTCACCAGTGTGGTTGTAAGAAGTGTAGAAATGTGAAAGACTCATGGACAACTGTCTCCTAACAATAGCAAATAACTTCTCTTGTTGATATGGTTTTTATTCACTTAAATGTTGCTATTTAAGGTAGGTTGACAAGGATACTGATGTACATAAAAGAGCATCAGAAGAGAATTTCCAACAATGTCATCCTCATTTGTCTTCTTTTTAAGTTAGAACAAAGTCTACCCTTTAAAAACAAACAAACAAAAAAAAGAATATCATCCAAAGCAATACAAAATCTTTTAGGAGTGTTTTCTGAAGTACCTTTTCGCACTCTTGCTAAGTAATTTAAGTTACCAAACATAAGAGAACACTAACAAGGTGTCTTAGATGATAAATCACTGTAAATGCATTGGCCAATAATCAGGACCTTTCAATAGTATGTAGGGCAAACATGTTAATAAATATTGTAAGTCTTAAACTACAACAATCATATAGTTTGATTAAGCATGATAGATTTTTAATAAAAATTCTAATCCATGTTTCAGAATTGATTCTGTTAAAATTACATAACAGTCTGTGTCTCAAATTCATATACCATATCCTCATGGTTTTCGGTGCTCATTTACACATCATTCTTCCAATATACTTATAGAGATATTATCCCCATTAAGTTAAAATTGTCACCTATTTTTTACTGCGCTATTGAGTAAATTCAAAACAACTTTTTTGAATAAGAATATATTGGCATTTATGCTTCACTATACAAAGATGAATTACATTTTAAGAGGCATATTAGAAATTGTGTCTCTGTCATAGAACAGAAATTGCTTTTTATAAACTCATGAACTAAACATTTATTTTGGGAGGCAGAAGTAGAATATGCATAGTTAGTAATGTCAAATTGGGACTAAGTCTCAGAAAGATATTAGAAGTTACAAAATTGTTAGAGTTATTCAATTTTGTTGAAGAAGAAGACAGAGATGGATGCATCAGATGGCATAGTTTCAATCAACAGATTCAATGAGTCCAATCCATTATAAGATCTGGCATTAAAGTAGTAAAGCAGGTGTGGACAAACTACAATCTGCAGGCCAAATCCAGTCCGTTGGCTATTTTTGTAAATAAAGTATTATTGGAACATTATCACAATCATCCATTTATTATTGTTCATTTATTATTATTTATTATTATCATTTATTATATCATTATTTTTGTTCATTTATTATTGTTCTCATTGCAATGGCAGAGTTGGATAGTTGTAATAGAGATCATATAGCCTACAAAACCAAGAATATTTACTCTATGACCCTTTGCAGAAAAAGTTTGCCAACCTCCGTTCCGTAGAGAAAGGCAACTCCAGATGTTTCCTAAAGGTCAAGGCCAGTTACTCAAGTTTCTTGCTGATTTAAACAGAAAAGAAACTTGTTAATGGCTACTGAGAAGCTTACAGACTCATCAGGAGGGTTGGAGAGCTGATCTTGGCTGCCCACCTCAGGAATAATGTCTAAAATCGTGTTGGAACTGACCCAGTTCGGATACCACGGCTAATACCACCACTAGCATTAACTATTGCAGCTTGCATTGCTAATGTCATTAGCCCTGGCCAATGGAACCCAAGCCTAAGATCGCTGTTTATGTCCCAGTACTCAGGCCACCTGTGATTATTGCTGTTGCCAGAGAGTCTCTGAGGCAGGTGGGTCTGACTAAAGGAAACTTAGTTCATGTGCTCGTACCTCAGTTGCAAAGGACCCTAGGACAATTAGTATCTGGCATTTTCAATATCTCTCTGCCATGAAGATCCGAAGATGGGGCATTCTCCAAAAATGAGAAGGGGCTTCAGACATTGGGTGGTGTAAAATCATAACTTTAACTATAATGCCCACTTGAAACTGCCTGGAAACACTATAGCATTGAGTCAGTTAATAGACATTTTTCCTTGTATGATATCACATGAAACATAATAGAATTATTTAAGGTATGAATAACAGATTCAAAAGACTTACAAAGGTCAGACAGATAAATGAAAGAGATAGACTAGGTTAAAAATAAAAATTGGGATTGCTAGTGACAGTGGCAAACAGGAGAGCATAAGGTTAATCTAAAGACAGTCAATTGCAATTATTTTGCACAAGATTACTATGTAATTTTCTCCAAGTGACCTGACTCTTTGAAACATGGATTGAATTTCAAATGTAAGTCTGTAATACATAATAATTAAGTCACATGACCGTGGTCGCTTAAGACTTTGAATTTTTGTTAACATGTCTGAATTAGTACGCTAATAAGCTGAAAGGTTGTGAATATGGGCCAATATTATTTATTATGACTTTTTGCATCAGTTCATTTATGCACCTAATTTAGGAGGACCTAGATCAGCTGGACCCCTATGGATTTGGATTCCCTCTGGAAGACAAAAATATAACTAGAATATTGAACTTTTGAAAGCCTATAAATGAGCTATGGGTTTGCTTAATGGTATTCTCTTAGCCATGAAATTAAAGCCAAAATAATGAAAATTAAAAGATTAATATAATGCATATGATCTAAAATCAAATATTCTCAAGTGAGGCTTTTGTAGAATTCCTTGTTATGAAGATGATGCCTAAGAAGCTAATAAATCCTTTCTATACCCTATGGTTTCTACCTGATGATCATATGCAAATAATTCAACTATGATCTTGAAAGCTGACTAAAAATAAACTAATTTCTCAATTTCCAAATGTAGAGTGGCTAAGTATTTTGGGAAAAATCACAGCCACCTGAAATCTGATCTAAACAATAAAATTGATGGTAGAAAAAACATGTAAAAGTAAGCCATCAATGGTAAAATTAGAGGTATCCTACACATCACAGTCATCACGAATGAGATTAGGTGAACTTGAGATAATTGAAAATGTTCCAGAATCCACTTAAAATAAAATGTGGATTTTGGCAAAGTCTAACTCTGTGGATAATTTTTCAAAATAACTTCCAATCTTTTCCAGATTTGATCGTGAAATCCATCTAAATGTATAAAGAGTTATCTCCATTCTGCAGCAAAGTTTCAGTTTGAGTTTTGGTCTTTTGTTTTGCAAATTATTGGAAAAGAAAACTTCATGGAAAATACAGAAATAATTATACCATGTAAATTAACTGAGTCTCTCCAACTTGGTTGATTAACAGTGAAGTGCATATCATCTGGGTTTATGTGTTGGACGCTAAAATATAAAGTTTCTGTTTTCTCAAGCAGCATCTGGACATGAGTCATTTTTCTTCTTTGGGCTTAAAACCAAACAGAAATCTTATAGTAAGACTAGCAAGTAGCCTTGACTATCTATTATTAAGAAAACTCAACTAATCCACATCTCCCACTGTTACAGTCATTCCCAAGTCATGTGGTACTTGAAAGTGCTCAATTAAACTTGAATTAAGACACATATTTAGGAACCCAGAGGGTCAGGGGCATGATGCTACCTCAGTATTAGATATTAGTAAACAAATATTACCTCAGTAATATCACAAAGCATCAATAATACCACATATAAGGTATTCTGAAAATGACTCCCTAGAGAAGCAATATGTGCTGAGTTCTCCAGCTGATTGCTAATCAACAGAGATTCTTTGTTATCCATCTATTATCTTTTTGTTTTCTTCCTATTGTTCTCATGATTCTCGTAATTAATACCTTTTCTTTTAGTTAAGATATTTTGATTCTTATAATTAGGACATTTTAAAAGTATTCCCAATATTTAAAATACTTATTCCAGTTTTATTTGGAATACTATAAAATTAGAAACCATAAAAATGTCCATCAATAGGAGAATGACTGGGTAAATCAGAGAACAACAGTACAGTGATATACTAAATAGTTATCTCGATAAGGTAACCTTAGATGTACAGACTAAAGGTATACATGATATATTATATTAAAAAAAACCTTAGAAGTCAATGTGTGTAATATGCCCTTTTCCCTTTTTAAAAGTTACATATTTATGTGTGGTGTGTATGCATAAGCAAGGAGAAAAAAATACTAGGATTGAAGAGGACAAAGGGAATTTTACTTCAGAGCCTACATAAATTTTAATAGTCTGTGAGTGATTTATACTTTCTATTATGTTTATTTTTCTCTATTTTTCAAGTGAAACATCTACTACTAATTCAGGGAGTATATGCAAATAACTTTGCCAACCACTGTAAAACCAAAAATCTATTGGGGAGTTTAAAATCTCAGCCTTGGGACTCCTTTGACAATCCAAATCAAAAGAAATTTGTGTTTCCTGTTCAGCTTCTAGTCCAATATAGGGGGCTCTGTGATTTTAAAAAATCTACTATAAAAACAGTGAATTACCCTGCCATCCTATATTGTTAAATGATGTTTTATTTATTCCTGACTAGATTTCGGATTTAAAAAAAAAAAAACTTATTTGAGCAAATGGCCTTTCTCTTCAATTTCCGTAGGTTTTTTTTTTTTTTTTTTTTAAGTACTTCCTACATTAAAGCAACAGAGGTAACTTAGGGCATCCTTCCTTGATGCTAGAGTACCACTGTGAAAAGGTATGGAAGAATTGACCTCAGATTTCTTTCCAGTACTAACCTATTAATAAAAAAATGCATTCTTTACATTTTACTTTGTTAGCAATGCTGAAAAATGGATGTTGCAGTATGTATTGGTCATGGACTTTTAGAGATAACCACATACTGTCAAGTACAGCTTGTTCCAGTAAAGAAAATGTTTCAGAAAATTAAACCTTCTTGCATTGATTTTCGAATCTCTATTGAGGACCTACTGTGTTCTTAGCATCCAAATTGTATTTTATAGACTACCTCCTATGCATAGAAGTGGTACCAAAAAAAAAGTATTCTAACAATTGGGGTGAAAAATACGGTAACTTTAGTTAGTGTCAAAATATTCATATGTCAACACCTTGACCTATTATGATCATGTTTTGGAGCTCAGTGTAGGTGTGTGGCTATGAAGCAATAATTTCCTATAGGCTGTGTTCAGTGATCTGTAATAAGGATATGATGTGATATTTAATAAACAAATACAACCTATAAGAGTATAATTGTTACATTAGTTGTACTTTAGTTTAGTTTCAAGGATCAAGGTCTGGCCACAAGTCACCACTCCTAAAATAGTGAGAATAATTTATATTTTGTAAGAGTTATCTGTGCAAGGCAGAATGTTCAAGAGCTTTCTCATGACTACTGAAATAGGTGCTTTGGACCTATTTCAGAGAATTCTATGAGAATATTATTTAGAGCAAGACCAATCTCTGAGAATCGCTTTCTTCTCTTCAATTAGAAATCAAAATAATTCCTGATGGCAAGACTAAAGGGAAATGGTATATACCACAGGGGACTCTCCAATTCAAAACAGTGTTTCTTTTTCCAATAAATAGACTAGTTGAAGAAACCGAAGTAAGTTGTTAGGAGTAAAACTGATTGTCTAAGATATGATCAATTAAGTCTCCAACAAATCATTCCTTGAATATCATCTATAATGCGGTTTGAGTTCTTAGTGCTGTTTATCACATATTTCTGGCTCTCTCTTTTGGGGCACGGAGCAAAACTGGGCCTCTCTATCTTCTTTGAAGTTAGACTTGGCCAAGTAACTTGCTTTGGCCAATGAAATCCAATCAGACATTTTAAGAGTCAGGTTGGGGTTTGCCAACATCCTTTTTTCCACTGTCAAGAGGAGTTATGTAAGGATGAAGCTTTTGTCATTCTAGGTCCCTGAGTAACCAAAATGAATAGAACTCTCTTTGACCCACATTAGGTGGGTAATGTGCATGAGAAAGAAACTTCTGTTGTGCTAAAATTTTGGGGGTGGTGTTTTTATTACTGAAGCGTAATCTAGCCCATCCTGATACAAATAAAACACCTTCCTTTCAATTCTAACACCCATCTCTCCCATCCTTTTCTTCTATTTCTAATTCCTTTTCATGAACAACATTTGCCTAGGTCACGTCCAAGAAGACAGAATCCTTTGTGAATTTGTGAGTTTAAAGCATCACTGGGATATAGCTAACTATAATTTTCTTTTCTAAGAGAATGAGGATGATAGGTTGCAAAACATATTTATAAATTGTTCAGCAGATGACGTATTGCATCCTGAAGAAAACAGATGCCACATACTTTCATTTATTCTCTCTTAAAATGCAAACACAGTCCTATCATCCCATCTCTTTCAATTTATGTTCACAAATACATACCTAACAAAATTACAAAATACAGCTTCCATAATTCTTTTTTTAAATTTTTTTTTATTTTTTAAAAAGATTTTATTTATTTATTTGACAGAGAGAGACATAGAGAGAGAGGGGAACACAAGCAAGGGGCGTGGGAGAGGGAGAAGCAGGCTCCCCGCCAAGCAGGGAGCCCGTCGCGGGGCTGGATCCCAAGACCCTGAAATCTTGACCTGAGCTGAAGGCAGATGGTTAACGACTGAGCCACCCAGGCACCCCCAGCTTCCATAATTCTTAAAAAGCCTACCTCTGGGCAAAATTCATAACAAACCAGAAAGAATAAAATCTAGATTTTTGAAAATGCCATTTCTATCTTTAGTATTTGCAAAGCAGTTACCAGCTTCCCTTAGACTTAAGACCATTAGAGTCTAATGTTGAATAAACTGCCAAAGTGTTCTGTTTTTTTTTTTTTAAGATTTTATTTATTTATTTGACAGAGAGAGACACAACGAGAGAGGGAACACAAGCAGGGGGAGTGGGAGAGGGAGAAGCAGGCTTCCCTCAGAGCAGGGAGCCCGAAGTGGGACTATCTCAGGACCCTGGGACCACGACCTGAGCCGAAGGCAGATGCTTAAAGACTGAGCCACCCAGGCCCTCCCTGCCAAAGTGTTTTGCTGTCAGCTTAAAGAAGGTAATAAAGCATTGAGGAAGAACACCCAGCTCAGCCACAGTCAACTTTGTGTTGGTTAATGTTTTGAAGACCCAAGAGAAAGTTTACATGGAGCCAGAAAGCCTCTATGATATCTTGTATCACTGTGCCATTTCCTTTCTAACATATGACTTCCCAACTGCTGTGGAGTGAAATTCAGTTTTGGACTTTTCAGACCCCTTTCTGTGTTTCATGTGAGAAAATGATTATTGTTCACAAGCCAGTTTTTAAAATGTAACTAATTTCAATACAAAATATATACTTTGATCCTAATTACTGCATCTTCACCTAATGAGTCACAAAATCCTCTACAATGCACAATAGATACCTTGGAAAATAAAAGGAACAATATTTTCTCAGAAATAAATTTCCCCCAGATTGTGTTCATGCTTCTTTTGAGTCTTCCCTTCTCTTCTTCAGACATCATGAACCCTGATCAACGTTTCAATCTGACAATGAATGTTTGGGAGCAGTTTTGCTGGAATGACAATATTTTCTTAACTATATTTAAAATTGCTTCTGTACAACATGGACCAACCCACCTGTAATTTGTAACTTTGAATTTGTTAATGTGCAAGTAAATAAATAATACGTTCTTTTGCAGGCTGATTTATAAGAACTAAGTAGAAGAATGCAATAGACAAAAATCTAAAACAGATAAATTAATTCACATTATGAATACCAGGCAAAGCTTCTCTCAAGTTTTATGCTTAATATAATTCTTCCTATGTTGAAAGTAAAAGTCAATTAATTTGGTTTAGTGATAAAATGAAGAGGAGAGGCATAGAGATGTCTTTGAAAACTTGGAAACTCTTAGGTTCACATGATATATTCTTTAGCTACATGAGAAATTAGGATGTAGGAAACTCATTTTAGTAATCTAAAAATAAATATGAAATTTAAATGATGAAGTCATTAAATAACAGTTAAGAGATTTAATTACTCAATAAATTTATAACAAACATACACTTCTAACCATGTGACAATAATGTAATTGTGATGGCAACTTCAACAATAAGTTCATATTCCAACATAAATTTTCACTGAAAATGATAATCAAAAGGAAACGGACTGAGATCAAGGCGATCATCACTTCCCCAATAGTCTCTAGAGAAACTTTACAAACAGAATCTTGTGTCTATTTTAAACACGATCATGGAAAAACTAAAGCTGATAATATTAAAAACCCCGCAGGATGGGGGTTGCCTGGTAGCTCAGTTGGTTAGGTGCCGACTTTTGGTTTTGTCTCAGGTCATGATCTCAGGGTCGTGGGATCAAGTCCAGCTCCATACTTAGCGCAGAGTCTGCTTCTCTCTCTCTCCATTTGCCCCTCGCCCTACTCGTCCATTTTCTGTCTCAAAAATAAATAAATAAAATCTTTAAAAACCCCACAGGATTGTACTTTTTAGCTTTCACCCTCAGCTTATGTACATTCCCAAGGAAGCAATACCTAGTTTCCTCCAGTCTGGGGACTAATCTGTGGCAAAGTCCATATTTTCCATAGCTTTCAAATACCGTTGCTAATTTAAGACATAGCTTTCAAATGCGAACATTCCCTCCTCTGAACCTTTAGACATAGACTCCAGAAATGATGATCCCGTACTTTATTTCTCTTATCCCTATAACTTCCATCAGGTTGTAGCTCAAAGCTGAAACATTTTCATAAGAAAAGTATTCCTTGCTTGATTTTTTTTTTTTTTAAACTGGATTCCATGCTGGCAAAAGCTTTCCTGGTGCTAGTACACTTTTTTCTTAATCGGAGCAGGATCTACATTAAACATAGAATAACATGCCCTGCCTTCTCCCTCTAAACACTGTCTTATAATCTCCACTGACACAGAGTTGAACTGAATTTCGATGGATCCTGGCTAGTTAAAACCAAATAAAAGATAGTGAAAGGATCCTTTAATGATGGGTATGACAAAACAGTCACCTGATATTTGAAAATGGGTATGTTTGTTTTACCAAATTAAGACAACTACGTAAAGCAACAGTCAAGAAATCAGTAATGGATATTAAAATAAGTTTCATTCCTTATTGTTGAGCATTATCCAAAGTGTCACCCCCATCTCTCCTCTCCTCAATTCTTCACATCTTTGATAGCTCTTCTATTGTAATGAATCAGAAAGAAGGTAAATCTGAGGAGGAAAAAAAGATTCTCTCTGTGCTTAAGCTTTGTTAAGATTTTATTTTATTTTATTATTTTCTTTCTTTTTTTTTTTTAAAGATTTTATTTATTTATTTGAGAGAGAGAATGAGAGACAGAGAGCTTGAGAGGAGGAGGGTCAGAGGGAGAAGCAGACTCCCTGCCGAGCAGGGAGCCCGATGCGGGACTCGATCCTGGGACTCCAGGATCATGACCTGAGCCAAAGGCAGTCGCTTAACCAACTGAGCCACCCAGGCGCCCTTATTATTTTATTTCTAAAACAGAGATTGATGATCCTTGGTCTTTTCTAGTCTTTGTTCAAGATTCTTTAGCAATTGATGTGCAGGTTATTTACACATAACACTTCAATAACATTGACAGATGCAAGGACTCCTTGGTACCCAGCAAGAAGGGAAAAAACCTCCATCTTATAAGTTGCTGGATTTACTGTGAGTATTTACAGAAAAAAAGGTAAGGACAAAGATCCTTGGACTTAGTTTATGTGAAAATAGTCCATTGAGGACACAATGACAATCTTAAACTTTGAAATAATTTTTATAGGCACAAGTAAATCACTCACTCTTTTCTATAAACATTATATTCCTAGTAGGCTTACTGTTTGCTTATTCTTAGGAATATGAAAAAAATAGTTATGTTCGTGGAGACTTGCCTTTCACATACCTTTAAAAAAATTTAATATCTTTATTAAGGTATAATTTATGCAACATAAAATTCACCAATTGTAAGTATAAACGTTGGAGATTTTTATTAAATTTATATAAATGTGCGACCATCACCATAATACAATTTTAGAACATTTTCACCACCCAAAAGGGTTCTTTCATGCCCATTTGCTGTCAATCCTACTCCTACTACCAGTACAAGGCAACTGTTGATCTCTTTTCTGTCTCTATAAATTTACTTTTTCTAGAAATTTCATATAAACCAAATATACACTGTTTTCCTTTGTGTCTGGCTTCCTTCACTTAGCATAATGTTTTTGAGGTTCATCCATGTTATTGTGTGTAAAAGTAATCCATTCCTCTTTATTAGTAAATAAAATCCCATTGTATGAATATATCACACTTTGTATATTCATTCACTGGTTGATAAACATCAAGACTGGTTTCAGATTGGGGCTATTAAAAATAATGTTGCTAGGAACATCCACATATATGCGTTTGTGTGGTCCTATGTTCTCATTTCTCTCAGGCAGGTAACTAGAACAGGAATCACTGGGTTATATGGTATGTACATGTATAACTTTTAAGAAACTGCCAAGGTGTTTTCCAGTCAGGTTTTACCATTTTGCATTCCCACCAGAAATGATGTATGAGGTTCCTAGATTCTGTACATTCTCACCAACAGTTGGTATTTTTAAAGTTATGGATTATAGCCACTCTAGTGGGTGTAAAGTGGCATCTTATTGTAGTTTTAACTTACATTTCCCTAGTGACTAATGATATTAAGCATTTTCTCAGGTGGTTATTATTAGTCTTTCCTATATTTTCTTTGGTGAATATCTATTAACATATTTTGACCATTTTTAAATTTTCTTCTTCTTATTGAGTTGTAAGAGTTCTTCTGCATTCTGGGTATAAGTCCCTTATCAGATATATGATGTATAAATATCTTAGCTAAGTGTATATCTTCTCTTTTCATTTTCCTAATTATGTCTTTTGAAAGATGAGATCTTTCATTTGGATGGAATCTAATTTATCCATTTTTTTCTTTTATGAAATTTGCTTTGGGTTTCATAACTGAGATATCTTTGCCAAATCTAAGGTTACCATATTTTCTCATATTTTTAGTTTTATAGTTTTAGCTCTTACATTTAGGTTTATAATACATTTAGAATTAATATTTGTTTTTTGTTTTTTTTTTAAGATTTTTATTTATTTGACAGAGAGAGAGACAGCGAGAGAGGGAACACAAGCAAGGGGAGTGTGAGAGGGAGAAGCAGGCTTCTCGCGAAGCGAGGAGCCTGATGCAGGGCTCGATCCCAGGACCCTGGGATCATGACCTGAGCTGAAGGCAGACGCTTAACGACTGAGCCACCCAGGCGCCCCTAGAATTAATATTTGTATATGGAATGAGGTAAGAATCTAAATGAACTTTTTCTTTTCCTCTTCTTCTTTTTTTTTTTTTTTTTTTGCAAATGGGTATTCAGTTGTCTCAGCACCATTTCTTGGAAAAACTATTCTTTTGCTATTGATTTGTCTCTGCACCCTTGTCAAAAAAATCAATAAATCTAAAGGCTTATTTCTGACTTCTCTATTTCCACATTCTTTAAATTAGAATTTTTCCAAAGTGTTTGGAATAGATAGAAGAGACACAGAAACATAGTGAATTGTCCACTGATGCCTACTTACAGATAGTTCTCAAATTACCTTTTACCACTGTTCATACCAATTTTTTTTTCTTAGGATGCCTTTTTTTTTTTTCTTTCTTTCTTGTCTGTCAACCTTGTTTAATCCCAATTCTCCATCACTGGAAAACATGACAATATGTTAAGAAGTAACGAACTGAAACATCAGTTTTGGAAGAAGGTAAAGGTGTGAGGCAGAAAAGTCAAGAACCTTTAGACATCAAGAGCCCCAGGTAGTCTGGCATCCTATGTTGGGACCATTGCCTCAGAGTCCTTGGCTATATTAGCAACTTCTCACTGCATGGATCATTTTTATGTGATCTATTTGCATATTCTTAAATGGCAAATAATGTCAACACGGAACCTGTGGCTTTTATCTCAACAGGAATACGAACAAGATTTTAGTTCTCAATGTATTGCTTTTATCCCCCCGTTCTTCATTGTTTCTTACAGTATTGTTTCAAAGAAGTGCTATCTTCATTGTGTTTCACCTGTAATAATCACAAAACATAATATCTCATAGTATCCCAGGAAGATTTTTTCTTTAAACTGAACCCTGGAATAAATAGCATTAGTTTTTCCTTGCTAAAATGTCAAAGTTGCCTTTAAAATAAGTCATTCCACTGTTGTAACCTATGAATTAATGTGCTTTATAAATATGCCTTATTACCTGATTAATGAAATCCTTATAATTACAAATTGTAAATTAAACTGAGGCAGAGGGATAACTAATCTATTTGAAATGTACTTCCTCTTGCATTAAAAAAAAAAGGCCTTGATTTGGGCTTGTATAATAATAAAATTTGAGATAACTTGCGGAGATTTTCTTCCCGAAGCCCTGCTCATGCTCTCAATTAGCCTTAGTGACTATTCTCCTCCCCTACCCTCAACACGTTCTCTCAAAATTGATTTTTTTTTTAACTCATTTTTTCCAGGATGGTGTAATCAGCAGGTGATCACTTCAGAAAGAAAACCAATGTCTTCATTCTGCCTCTTTTCCTTTTTTCCCAGGCTCCTCACAATGATGGATTGTGATCATATGTGACTTACTTAGTGAGTTACTTACATAGTGAGGTTCACTATGGATGTTAGTTGGATTTCATAAATGCTGCTCCCTCTTACACCTATTTTCTTTCTCGTTCACACTTTAAAAACAATTTTTTTCCTTAAGAATTTAGTACCTATCGATCTTTATTACTTAACCCTTAATTTTAAGGTCTAGTTTAACCTTTTCCTTCTGATAATTTAAAATTTCTACATAAAAATACTCACTTTAGTCTATATTGTTATTGTTTGTGTTTTTATATTTACAATGCCACTTTGAAAGGTTTGAAAATGTGTCATTGGAACTTACTGACTTCTGTGATTTTGTATTGTTTAGATAGTCTAGGCTGAACACTGAACCAGCACAGTATTCACTTCCATTAAAGTGGTGTCGGGAAATTGGCAGTGTCTGGTCAAATTGTGCATGCTCGTAGTAAAGCAGCAGTTACAGAAAGCAAATGAAGGCTGGAGAATATGAACGAACTCAACCAAATTGTGACACTTTTCTAACAGATAAAATGCCCACAGCATTTACAGTATTTCCAGTTGCAAAAAAAGATCTTAATGAATTCCTCATGGCCTTTTTTTTATTTTTAGTCCATAAACCAGGTGGGACCATTGAATTGGGGGTCATAAATAATTTTCCAGAGAATGAAGATACATGAGGCTTGATTTCAGGATATTCTGAAGTCACTAGGTCAGAGCCGAATAACAAGTGCAAAGGAAACATTGGCCAGAGCTGGAGTGTCTGCAAAATTGGCTCTATGAACCCTTACTTGAAAGCATGCTAAACTGGCCATGCCCTGCCCTTGGTACTGGGGCTAGGATGATGCAACTTTAAACGCATCTTACAGAGGTCTTATTTTGCCACAATAGTTTCCAGAACATTCTATAGTATAGCACAAATGTTCCTGGATTCTTTGCTAAGCTTTATTTCCCCTTCAAAATTTACAACACCAAACAACATCTGGATTATATTTCATTCTGAGCAATGGGCAGAGTAGTACCCAGAACTAAACTGAGAGTAAGAATAACTGTTTCTGGCTGGCCTTGGAGATCAAAGGGAGACTCTGGACTTTAAGTAGGGCTCTTCAGGTTTCTTTGGAAAAGCAACATGAAGGACATTATCACATTTGTTTTATCCAGCACTCTCTGCCCTGTGCCTAGCATAGAGCCTGTCCTATAGAAAGTATGTAAGAAATGTTTCTGAGGGGCGCCTGGGTGGCTCAGTCAGTTAAGTGCCTGCCTTTGGTTCAGGTCGCGATTCCAGGGTCCTGGGATCGAGCACCGCATCAGGCTCCCTGCTCAGCGGGGAGGCTGCTTCTCTCTCTCTCTGCCTGCCACTCCCCCTGCTTGTGTTCCTTCTCTCTCTGTGTCAAATAAATAAATAAAATCTTAAAAAAAAAAAAGAGATGTTTTTGAATGAAAGATTGAGCAGACTGACTAGATTCTTTCTCTACTCAAAATAACCTTCCTCATTTGTGCAGCATTGTTTACTGAGTGCATACAAATGGAAAACTTTATGATGTGTTGGTGATGTAAGGAGATGGGGATGGTGGTCCTGCCATTATAGGGTTACCAGTGTGGGAGGAGGTACGAGTTATGTGACCATTTAAATGATATCCCGATTTTGAAAATGAACTTAGAATTCCTCAAAACAATCTTACAGTTAGACAGATGCCTTTGAAGCAGGGACAAATCCTAAATATAGCTGTATGGGCACAAAGGATAATTGGGTCTCTCTTTCCTATTAGGAGCACAGTCTGGCCGGAAGTTAAGGACTGTCCAGGCAAAAAAATTGTTTTGATACAGATGTAGTCTCACAGACATCCTGAGATTTACCCTAGATAGCAGCAAACCAGACAAAAATTCTCAATTCTCCTATGATTACTACACTTTTTTCATTGGAAAATCTTAGAATAATGTCACAATTGAGCAAAAACAGCCCAGTGAGAATGCTGGTTTATGTTTCTAACACTTCAGCTCTAATACTCACAAAGAACAAAGTCTGTATTCCACAAAGAAAAAGTGACTATTCTATTAAACTACATTGATGTATAATATAGACTAACTAGAAACAGAAACATTTAACAGGATTTTTATATTCCAAATCTACTCGGGACTGCAGATAATCCTCTTCCAAGTTAGCTGTCAAATTAGCTTTTTATACATATATTTTTTTTATAAGAAAGACCATTAAGAGATAATTGGGATCTTGCCTAGAATCCATGGCTGATAAAAGTAGACTTGGACATGATTTCTAGTGATAATGGAAAATATTTAGAAATGCCAAGACTAAAAGGATGACTGCATAATCTATTATTTTATTATAATGTGCAATAGCCTAATAGAAGGAAGTTTTAACAACTATTAAAAAAGTTCTGTGTTAGGTATCAAACCTTTTAGTTCAAGTATTGCTTGTATTTAGAGTTAATCATTATAATAAAATAGAATATAAATTAATATGTGGCATTTTATTACAACCCAATAGAGACCATGGGGTTTTATTTCATTGCTGAGTTGACTTTGGGTACTGTTTTGATCACTCGTGAGTGTGGAGTCTGGAGCACATGAACAACTAAGGGGTCTATGTCACCCATTGGGACTCCAAAGAAAACAATAGATGCAGAATAATGTAAGTACTAATGCTGTCCTGCCCACGTAAGTTCCCCATAATTGATGTGGGCTGATTTAGGAAGCTCACATAAGAGTAAGATATCTAGGTATTAAAAAAGAAATACTGCAGGGCGCCTGGGTGGCTCAGTTGGTTAAGCAACTGCCTTCGGCTCAGGTCATGATCCTGGAGTCCCGGGATCGAGTCCCGCATCGGGCTCCCTGCTCAGCGAGGAGCCTGCTTCTCCCTCTGACCCTCCCCCCTCTCATGTACTCTCTCTCATTCTCGCTCTCTCAAATAAATAAATAAAATCTTTAAAAAAAAAAAAA
>NC_138372.1:113751375-113787352 GCF_054177405.1 Leptonychotes weddellii | reverse complement strand
ATACTGCAGAATATATTACTTGATCAGAGAGTAGATATCAAAGAATAAGAATCAGACAAGACATCATCGGATGTTGGCATTCCATCTAGCCCAAAGGTAGTTACAGAAGAAGGCTTTCTGAGAAAAGCTTCTCTACACATCTTGTCTATGACATCCCGAGAGTATCTGGCTCAGCTTTGAAGGGTTGTGTGCTTTTAGCTTAGTCAGGATTGTGGAGTGTCCAGAGAGAATCTATTTATGAAGTTGCCATATACACATATTTGGATACATTTTATAAATGCTGGTGCAAATAATAATCTATTACTATGCAACTTTTGAAATGACCTCAGAAACAAGTGAAATAGGGACGCCTGGGTGGCTCAGTCGGTTAAGCGTCTGCCTTCAGCTCGGGTCATGATCCCAGGGTCCTGGAATCGAGCCCCACATCGGGCTCCCCGCTCTGCGGGGAGCCTGCTTCTCCCTCTGCCTCTGCCTCTCTCTCTCTCTATCTCTCATGAATAAATAAATAAAATCTTAAAAAAAAAGAAACAAGTGAAATATTCAAGTGGCATCATAAAAAAAGGAAAAAAAAACTTTTATTTTTATTTTATTTTATTTTTTTAAGAAAAAAAATTTAAAAGCATGCTGTATGTAATACAACCAGTCAACTAAATTATCTCTGACCTCTGAAATCACTACAACTTTGAAAAGTTTTCAGTGGTAGATTGCAAGATCATTCTAAAATAGATACACGTAGGATAAATGTGATATACATAGTATCTAAAAGTAGATACTCCATCCAAGCAAGGTGTGTGCTTCTCAGAATGATATCCCTAGGAATGGCTATATGGAATGAGTTTTTTAAGTTATTTTGAAAAAAAAAAAGGCTAGGAAGGCTATTTCACTTATGGACATATATTCATATATATTTTAAGCTTTTCTGCCTCCAATTTATTTAAACAGTTAATGAGCTCATACTGCTGTTTAAAGAAATATTAATTAAAATCATTTGTACTTTTGTTATACAATGAAATTCATGCAACATTGTGAGTTTTATGTTGGGTCTTAGCTTGCAAAAAGTTTACAATTAAATTTTATAGATAGTTGTAATAGTTTTCCTAACATAATTTTTTCTATTAGTGTAAAGAAGGCAAAATTAATTAAGCCTTGTTCTTTTTATACATATTAGAGCTTATTATATCTCTAAGTTTACTCTAAACTGCTTCAAGTAATTTCAAGTGTGTATCAATAAATATGTGTGTGCTATATCAGGCTATGTAAGTGAAGCAAAAGTTATTCACTGACCTATCACTGGATATGTACTACATTTATTTCTTCTGGTAGTGGTGATCTAAATATTTAGCTCTCTTTCCTGACACATTTGCCAAGTTAACTTGCCTAAGTTATGGGACAATTTGAGACCACACAACAGAAAGTAGGAAGCATAAGGTCTATGAGTGATCAAATTTTGAACTAGAATCTATTATTGACTGATCTCAACAAATCAATGGAATGGGGCTCTGTGAGTGATGACAATAAGGAGAGTATCTGTATTTTGTGCTAGAGAATACAGGGTTTGGATATTTCATTTTCCCCAAATAAAACAAAAATGGCCTGGATAACATAGCTCATAGGCATTTACAAATTTTTGTAAAATGTCTCAACCTGGATTTTGAAGAACTAGAAGAGTTTTGACATTTTTTTTTCTTTTTAAGCTACAGAGCAGTTGAGTTAAGAATAATTTCAAAGAAGATTTACAAGTAAAATCACTCAGTAGGTCATCTTATCCTTTGATGATTTGTATTTATTTTAGACCTGAAAACACAATTGTCTATTAAATACGTTATGGAGACTGCCATTGTCCTCCCAAGAAAACTGCAGCATAAGTTATTCCATTTATCCTTGATGCCCAGAGAACTACTACTCAGAACATGATCCAAAAAGAGAAAAGTAGAAGAGTTGAATGTCTTTGTGAAAAAAAAAACAAACAACTAAGAGGCATAGTTATGTGCACAATAAAATTAGGAGAAATTGCTATCAAGAACTCCAGATGAGGGGGCTCCTGGGTGGCTCAGTCGGTTAAGCGTCTGCCTTCGGTTCAGGTCATGATCCCAGGGTCCTGGGATCGAGTCCTGCATTGGGCTCCCTGCTCAGCAGGGAGCCTGCTTCTCCCTCTCCCTCTGCTGTTTCCTCTGCTTGTGCTCTCTCTCTGTCCAATAAATAAATAAATAATCTTAAAAAAAAAAAAAGACCTCCAGATGAGGGTAAGTTTCTATTAAAAGAACAACATCTGCTCATCTGAAGCCAGGTTTCATTAGCAGCCGACATGAGCTAACTTTACCTAGACATTCACATGAGAGAAACCCACGTCCAAGTGCTCATCTCCACTCAGATATTGGGAGGTAAAATCAAATGAGCAAACGGCTGAATGTGCTAAGTCTCCACAGGAATCAAGCTTACCTCATGCAGGCTTACTTGTCAAAAAAGGAAAAACTCACCAAGTTATGCCATTAGGAATTTAATTTACGCACTGCAACATTCATCACCACAAGCTCTTTTTCTAGTTTCATATATGTTTTTCCACTCTGCAAAACCCAAGCCAGATACTTTTGCACATACCGTGTTTTCAAAGAAAAACAAATAGTTTAAATCAAATAGGCATTTCGGCCACTAACAGTCAAGATTTATAGCATTTGTAGACAGATTACAAACTGAAATCTTTCGATGTTTCCCCTCTTTGTATTCTAGAAAATGTTTTTAACGTGCTTTACAATCATTGGAAACACTACACATAGATTTCTTTCTTTTTTTTTTATTATTTTATTATGTTCTGTTAATCACCATACATTACATCATTAGTTTTTTGATGTAGTGTTCCATGACATGTAGATTTCTATTTGTACTTGTAGTCCATATATGTCTTTTTCTTTGTAATGCTTCACACACTTTCAGAAAGAAAGGCAAACCATTCAATATTGCCAAATCTATTCTAATGCCCAAAATCATATCGCAGAACAGTCTAGTCTAGTCTAGAGACTAGAACTGAGGGGCCGGCCATGTGTGATGCTGCTCCAAAATCCTCCAGAAAAACCCACAACAAATTGCCTCTGACATTACAGCAGAAAACAACGAAGGTATTTCTGTGTTGAAAACAACGAAGGTATTTCTGTGTTGCGTAGGGGTTGCCTTGCTCTCTAACTGGGAGGCTTTCTAATGGAAATACATTAACCTTAGTGACAGTTAATCAGTAACGCAAGCGGTTTGATTTTCTAAGTTGTGAATTCCCATCAGGCCAGCAAGCCTACATGATGCTTTCCTTCACAGAGGCTGTTATTAAAGCTCAGGGTGCTTATTTAATTATCATAGAAGGTATTGTTAAAGCATAGAGTTCTTATTACATTATAAAACCATTACTTTGAGAAAAGAATGACAACTTACCTTACATCTACAAATACGTCAATATTTTTTTTTTACTATTGTTGAACCTGTCGTTTTACTGGTGACTAATATAGAACCAGTTTTATAAACAAAATATTACTCTGCTGCTTTCTCTCTTATTTACACTGTAGTTTTCTTGATAAGGGCTATGCTAGTAAAAGTAAAGTGACTCTGTCTTGATTTGTAAAGGAAATAGGCAAGAGAAATGGCTGTAACTACGGGTATTTTTCTATTAGAGTGGTAAAAAAAAGTTCTTTAATAAGTGAATAGATACAGGTATGATATCGTAAGAAATGGATAACTTTCTTTTATTGATTGATCAATTTTTAGTTTTTTAAAAGTTTTTGACCAAATACAAGTATTGCATGGGAAAGATTTTTGATTTGAAGTCTGGGGAATGGTCTTTTAGTATCTTGTTACCAAATGAGAAGTGGCTGCTGATAAGTCATCTCATTTTATTCCCGTTAAAGCAGTATCTTTAATGTAAGAAATGAAATGTGTTTACATTCCCTGTCTTTATGGCACTTACAAATGACAGCCGCATTACACGGGTGTCTCCTTTCAGAAGATAAAATATCAGAAGCACTTTTATGTAGCAGATCATTTTGGAATCAAGCAACTACATGTCACCTTCAGATTTCAATGGAAATAAATATCTGACTTTGAAATATTCTTTTTTCCTTGAGATAGAAGTAAACCTAAAAGTACTTTACCTGTTGCCAATCAGCTGGAAGTTTCTTAACGTGGGTTTATTTCAAAAATCTTTTTGTGAGCTAAAAGATTAGCTAAAATGTTCTCTGGATAGTCTCCAGTCATTTGAAATATCATAACCAGTTTTTAACACAACTTTGAAATAGTCCTTTTATGATAAATTCTACATGCGAGCACATACTTTTCCAGTTTGTTCTTTGGGTATTGAAAATATAACTGTCATTAGATATCTTTAAAAATTCCTGTGATTATAATGGTAGGGAGTTTTGTAGTCCAGTGGACATCTACACTGCCTTCTACTCCTCTTCTTTTCTAGCTCTTTCAAGCTTCTTTTCAAGGCCGGAGGGAATCAGCTGAAGTCAGATTTTCTTCTTCTTCTCTTAAGACTATTTTATTCACTACTTTTCTTCTTCATTTGCCTTATTAAGAAGTTTCATTATTAGATTTCTGACATTGAATAAACATTTGTCAAGCTGTAACTAAGCTCTAGGTAGTGTGGTCATCATCCAAAACAGAGCATATTAGTTCCAAATGAATATTTTCTGAGCATAAGATGTATCTGGGCTATGAACATTATTAAGACTTGCAGTTCTGACTTTTGAATTCCTTACAGAACATGTCAACAGCAGCTTTCCGGTTTCACCATTCACTTACCCTATGTTTTCTGTTTGGGGGGGAGAAGAAACGTTGATTAAGAGCTCAACATTGATCCATTAGACACGGCCACCATGTGACTGTTAGTTGGTTGAGTTTGCAGACCTCTGCCTCTTCTCTCTTAATTTCTACACTTTGGTCATTTTGATCTGATACCTATTTGAAGGGTCAAACTTAGCCCTAGTCACTCCATCCTCGGCATTTGTAGCTGGGGGCGGGTGTGGAGGAGGTGGGAAGGAGACAGGAAGTCCATGGAGAAGATTAGGAGGTTTCATGAACTTGAATGTATGTACTGTTAGCAATGGTTTGTTGTTGTTGTTGCTGCTGTTATTATTATTGCCATCATTGTTGTTATTAATATAGTGTTGCAGATCTTTTGAAATACACTTAGGAATTATTTGACCTCACAAGACCTCTTGTGATTTAATATGTTAATAAAAAGCCCATAGATTACCATATTGCAAAGGTGCTTGTGAATGTTTTGATAATTGCATTTCAGTGTAATTTGTTTCATTTTGTAGTCCTAGGTATTTTATTTGGGGAATTTAGCAACTTATTCTGAGAAGACACTTGTAGTTTTCACCAGCCTGTCAGAGGTCCATGGCATAAAAGTGTAAAGCCCCCTGAGTTAGAGAGTCATTTAACAGAAAAATATGGGAGTCTGACTCATGAGGATTTTTCTGCTGTCAAGAAGAGTGTCAACAAATGTATATTGAAGTCTACCAACCACGCACAACAGACTGAAATCACAAAGTTATACTCACAACAATCCAACCTTCAACTAAACATGAGTGACCAAAACCCTGAAGACCAAGGAAATTGGAATCAGTAGCCCCCCTTTATCTGTGGGGGTACATTCCAAGACCCCTAGTGGATATCAGAAACAATACTAAATCCTAGATATACTATGTTTTTTTTCTATACATACATACCTATGACCAAGTTTAACTTACACATAATGCATAGTAGGAGAATAACAACAATACAACAACAACAAATAATAAAATAGAACGATTATAAAAATATACCATAATAAAAGTTGTATGAATGTGGTCTCTCTCTATCAAAGTGTCTTATTGTACTCTACTCCCCCTTCCTGTGATGATGCAAGATAATGAAATGCCTGCCCGATGGGATGAAGCGAAGGCATCGAGACCTGGTGTGAAGCAATCACTGACCCGGCAAAGCGTCAGAAAGAGGCTCATCTGCTTCCAGACAGCGGTTGACCCCAGGTAACCAAAACCACAGATAAGGGGGGGACTACTGTATTGAAAAAAGTTTGCTGAAATGATGGACAATGGGTTCTTTCCTGGAGAAAGAGAGAAGTGGAGAAATGGGAAGGCTAAAGGATTTGGAAGAAAGGAGGGCTTTTCAGCTGAAGACCTAAATATCCTCATAGAAAGTTAGTCACGGGACAGGTAAACAAAGGAGCGCTCCATAACGTTTTGCTGTGGAGCAGTTACATGCCCAGGTGGGACTGGGAACGTTTGGTGAAAGTGGTGAAGCGAAGGGACAAAGACTGAGGGTCCTGCGTGGGTCATCCATGTGGAGACTGAGTCATAAAGGGTGACCAAAGTGTGTGGAGGTAAAGACAAGGACAAATGCCCTTGGACAGGGGAAACAGAGTCCAACGGCATGGGCTTCATAGGGATGGCTTTTAAAAGACAGTTGGTTATAAAAATTGTATTTTCAAGGAAATATTCTGAAACAAAATTTCACTGCACATAGGAAAGGATCAAAGAGGCAGGAGAAGCATAGTGGGTGCTTTTTAAAGGCCCTGGAAAGGCCAGTGTAGGGGATCCTTTCTTTAATAAGAATGGCCACCTGGGATCAGGAAGGGAGGAAAGGAGAGAAACAGTATGAGCTCAAACTGCTAGAGAAGCCTCACATCAAAGGCTACAAGTGATACTGGGGTTCCTGAAGAAAAACACTTCTCACATTTTCAAAATCTAGATTTTTCTGAGATACAACAAGGGATAACATAGTGGCAAGAATACCAAAGAGAATATCATCATAAAAGTCCTGATACTTTCAAATGTCATGTGGGTCATGAGTCAAAATTATTTACAAATGTCATGAACACTTCTAACAAATCCACTAACTACCCATTAAGTATTTTCTTTGACAAGAGATCAGCTTCACACCATGTCTATTTATGCAAAGTATTCTACATTTTACTCTCTTTAGTTGGAGGAATGATCGGTTTTGACAGCACTTTTTATAACTAGCCAGGGAACACTTGGGACTTGGAGATAAATATGTTATAGGTCGGGGGGAGACCTGTTTTGTTTAAAGGAAAGAGGGTGAAAAAAATACCTCCTAGTGGCCCGCAAACCTCCAGTAGAATTTGATCATTGTATTCCTAGCCTAGGAAGAAGAGCTAAATGATCTCAACTGTCACTCAGCCCTCAGAACATTTTGACAGCCTTAACACTCACTGGGCAACTAAGAAGGCCCTTATATTTATATTTATGGTTTAAAATGCTTATATTTCCTGCACATTATTACAGTCACGTAAGACCATTACTAGCAAGAACCATATCTTATAATTCTTTTGTCATCTGCATCAGCATCTAACTCAGTGCTAAAAACATACCCAGAACTCATTAAACCACTGGCTGATTAACTTACAAAGTTCCAGGTTAGAAAAGCAATGATCATGCTTGTTTTGTATGGCCAGGACTCCCAGCACCTCCTGGCTTACATTGGAGCTCCTGTTCTCTCGTAAGGACTGCCTATCAAAGCTATCCAAATGCACATAGGAACCCCATTATTCCCAGCAAGGTTTTCCATTTCCTAATTAATTCAACCCTACTCTTTCAAGATCACCCTGAGTAGCACTATTGAATCCCAATGACTTAAGAAGCTGGCTCTCTCAGCAAGTAGTTTTATGAACTGAGTGTGAACTAGAAGCAGTGATAAAATATTACCTGTCCCTATTGCTCTATTTGTACAAAAGCTCTTATTTTGAAATGGGCTGTTCCTGTCTAAATACCATTCACATCGAACCAGGTTTTAAATCAGGCAGATTTTCTAAGAAGCCAGACATGTTAGATGGGAGAAAGGCAGTGAAATGATGAAGCAGAAACTGGTACTAAAATATGCACACGGCTGTTTCCCCCTGCCCCAAACCCCCCAGCTCCCCCACTAAGGTTTAAGGGTTGATTCTGTTAAAAATATTCAATTGTTGTGGTTCAAATAAATAGAATTATTGAAAGGCAAACTGATGTTTCCTCATGTAATAAAGATGCAAACAAGACTTCTGTTAGTTCATGATCTATGTCTGGATCATCTCGAGATTCAGAGCCCAACACTCTGCCTGGCCAATGGTGAGTGCTTTTGCACTTACTCACTTACTGATTCAATCCTCTAGATAAGTTTCAAAAGCCTTCTTCTCTGAGATGGTATTAATATCTTGCTTCTCTTACTTTCCCCTTTGTGATAGGTTGGCTGTTTGTCTTCCTGTCTCAAAGATAAAGATCGTAAGTACTTGGAAAATTAACCGTCTTTCCTGACGGCTTTATTATGTCTCTCACTGTTAATGTGAGAAAGAGTAAACCCAAGACCACAGCCATTTACGGATTTGGAACAGTCTGAAACCCCTCAAGAGTAGGCTCTTATGTAGAAAGTTTCTCAGTAAAAAAAACAGTAGAATAAGTAACCCAGACCTGTGGAATATAGTTACACATAAAGACATTTGAGAGGTAAAGAAAAACTTCTGTCTTAAATTTGGAAGTTGAGTAGCATTTTCCAAAGCTCAAAACCAAACCCATTTCAAACGTATTGCCTGTTGAATGAGGACTTTCATTGGAAATCCTACTCAGTCACTGACCTTTCAGCTTATGATTGTTTTCTCCTCTTGTCCTACCTCTAGGCCATTTTTTAATAAACTTCATTGAAGTATAATTTACATGCAATAAATGACATCCATTTAAAATGTCTAATTCAGGGCGCCTGGGTGGCTCAGTTGGTTAAGCGACTGCCTTTGGCTCAGGTCATGATCCCAGGGTCCTGGAATCGAGTCCTGCATCGGGTTCCCTGCTCGGCAGGGAATCTGCTTCTCCTTCTGACCCTACCCCCTCTTGGGCTCTCTCACTCTCAAATAAATAAATAAATAAATAAATAAATAAATAAATATAAAACGTATAATTCAAAGAGCTTTGACAGATACATACACCGCAATCAAAATACAAAATATTTGTATCCATTACCCAAAAAGTTTTCTCATGTTCCTTTGCCATCCATCCGTTTTACTGCCCCTGCACCTGGGCAACCACTCATTTGCTTTTTGCCACTTTAGCTTGCATTTTCAGTATTTTATATTAATGGAACTATGCAATATGTACATTTTTGTTCCTGACTTCTTTCAACTTAAAGATTTTTAGATTCACCTAATTTTGTGTTTGTCCATACTTTGCTCTTTTTTTTTTTTTTATGGCTGAGTAGTATTGTATCTTGTGGATATATTACTTTTGTTTATTCATTCACTTGTTGATGATCATTTTTGAGTCATGTCTAGCTTTTGACTATTGGAAACAAAGGTTTGTGTTGCTATATTTTATTTTTCTTGGTTAACTACCTAAAATGAGATTGCATTTTTATATTTCTTGGTTAACTACCTGAAAGTGAGATTGCTGGTTCATGGGGTGAATAGCTGTTTTTCTTTTTGAAAATCTGCCAAAGATTCCCAAAGTGCCCATATAATGTTATATTCCCACTATCAATGTGTGAGTTTCATCTGCTCCAAATCATCATCATTTGGTGTATTCTTAGTCTTTTTAATTTATTATTATTTTTAAAGAGTTATTTATTTATTTATTTTAGAGAAAGAGAGCACAAGCAGGGGGCAAGGGGGGAGAGGGAGAGAATCTTAAGCAGCCTCCATGCCTAGCGGAGACCCTGAGGCCAGGCTCAATCTCACAACCCAGAAATCATGACCTGAGCTGAAACCAAGAGTTGGCCGCTTAACTGACTGAGCCACCCAGGCACCCCTTAGTCTTTTTAATTTTAGACATTCTAATGAGTGTGAAATGACATTTCATTTGGCTACTGTATGTATTTCCCCAATGCATCTTTTCATGTGCGTTTACACCATTAATATATCTTCTTTTGAGAAGTGTTCAAATCTTTTACTAATCTTTTTATTGGGTTGTTAGTCTCCTAATGACTGAGTTGTAAGAATTCTTTCTATATACTGGCTATGGGTCCTTTATCAGAAATATATATTGTGAATATTATCTCCCTCCCATTCTGTAGCTTACTTTTTCTCTTACGAGTAGTATCTTTCAAAGACCAATTATTTTATTTTAATAGTTTAATTTATCAATTTTATGTATGTTTTATGATTCATGCTTCTTATATACTCCTTCTTAAGCATTCATGCTATCTAAGCATTTTTGGCTCTAAGGGCACAAGGATTTTCTCCTGTGTGTATGTAATTTTTTCCAGGTCTTGTTAGAAGTAACCCCTTCTCTAGAATGATCTGGTTTTGGCCATCTAATATCTCATTTATCCAGTTTATGGATTTTTATATTTGTTTTCAGTTATTCCAGGGAAGACACAGAATTCCCAAGGGTAATAAAAGGTCCATAGGGAAATATTGAACAGAAAATTAGGCCTTTGGTGCAAAGCTTGTTCTTTCTTTCTTTCTTTCTTTCTTTCTTTCTTTCTTTCTTTCTTTCTTTCTTTCTTTCTTTCTTTCTTTCTTTCTTTTTTGGGGAGGGTGGGCGTAGTGACTCTAGAAGCAGTCAAAATTTGCCCATAGAATTTAAACCCAGAAGGGGCCTTAGAGATCTTCTAGTCCAGTTGCTCCCTTTTGTAACATAAGAGAACTGAAGCTTTTAAAAGGTTAAGTAATTTTTCCATTAACACATGGTTAGTTCTTTGTTCTCTCTATACATTTTATCTTCCTTCTCTGAGGCATAATCTGAATTCTCACATGGAATTCTAAAGTAACAGTCTTATTCCAACTAATATTAATAAAATCACTGAGAATCTGCCATAGTTTAAATTCCAATTTCAAATATACCTCAGGAGAGCTATCTGAAATTTTCTAATTTGAATGAAGAATTTGGTTGTCTGTTCCCCAGGTAGTTTCTTTCTAAATGATAAGATGTCAGAAAAACTCCATTTATCAAAATATTCCCTATGCACCCACTGGATTAGTTATCTATTGTTACATAACAAATTACTCTGAAACTTAGCAGCAACATGTATTTACTACCTCACAGTTTGTTAGGCCAAAAGTCCAGGCATGGCTTAGCTGAGTCCTCTGCTTTAGGGTTCCTCAAAAAACTGCAGTCAAGGCCTTGGACAGGTCTGTAGTTGATCTCAAGGCTTGATGGAGAAAGGATCAGCTTCCAAGTTCACTCATGAGGTGTGCTTTGGATTCAGTTCTGTGTAGGATGTTGGACTGAGGGTTTCAGTTCTTCACTGACTATTGGCCAGAGGCAGCCCTCTGTTCCTTGGCAAGTGGCCCTTTCCATTAGGACAAGCATCCAAGCTAAGCCAGAGAGAAAAAGCCATAGCCTTCTATAAGGTAACTCTGTAGGTCCAATCCACACTCAAGGGGAGATTACATGATGGTGAGAACACCAGAGACATGGATCACTGGGAGCTATTTTAGAAAGCTGCCTACTACACCCACATATAACAATACCTATATTTCCCACATCAGAGATTCATTTTCTTAGCTTAAGTCCTAACTTTTAAGAATTGGCACTTCAAAATTGGCACTATCCAAAATGATTCAACTATGGGAATGATAACATCTTACTTGGTTATTATGTCAGATCCTTTTTATGGATTTGTTATATAATTAGTAATTTGGAAAGTAGATTCTGGTACATAGGGCAATATGGATCTTAGATTACCAAGAAGGGAGTAAAAATTCCAAATTAAGTATTCCTAACCAGTGGAAAAATTCAAAGAGCCAAGCAGCTGGAGTGATCAGAGAGCCATTATCTGGGAGCCCTTGTCTAGATACAGCTTCAGCCTCAAGAAATATTCCTTCACTTAAAACAAAAAACAAATGCACTGAATTTGTGTCATTAAGTTCAATCTGTAGAATGATCACATCACTGACAAGTTGGCATATGCTCTCTATCAACTGCTCTACCTACCCTCAAAGTTTCCACTCAGGTGGGACTTTTTAAAAGCATTCTAACCAGGGCATATTCTAGTCTATGCGGCCCCTCTGATGAGAAAAAAAATACAACCCCTTTGGGAAAAAGACGTCTCTGGGCTCACGGCTGGGAGAGCAGAGGGCACATGTTGAGAAGAAACAGTCACCTTTTTCTCTGACAGATGCAGTCCTCTATGCCAGTATCAGGCATAGGGTACAGACGGGACAGGATGGAGGACACTTTCAGCAAGACTTGTCTCCTTAACTGGGAATCTTTGTGCAGTGCGTATACTCCACAACCAGCTTCGGCAGCCTGAATTTCTAATGAGAGGAAACTCAGCATTTTCCTTTTCCTTTGCAGTTAAAAGTTGAATTTGGATTTAGAAGACCTGCGTTGGGTTTCAGTTTTGCTACATACTTCGATAGTGACCTAAGGCACCCATCTCCTGAAGTTTTGGTGTTCTATTTTTAGATGAGAGTCGACGTGACATAGGAAAGTCTGCATGACATAATTTAGTGAAACTGTATTTGGACATTTTGTAAGCTCCGAGTCTTATGTGGCAGAGTCATTTGGATTATCTTTTGGATAAGCCAGTGGGCAGAGTCATTTGGATTATCTTTTGGATAAGCCAGTGGGATCTGGGTCTAGTGCCATGTTTTCCCTATTCACTCCAAAAGAGTTGGAGAGGCTGCAGTCCAGTTGACCCACAGACTTAACGCTATGGGCTAGGAGGTCTTCAGACCTGTGTGTGTCTGTCATTCCTGGCCACAGTCTGTACAGATGTTCATTATCATAAACTTACTGGCAGGCTAAGTGTCCCAGGGCTCACAAAAAGGCCCGTTTCTTCCATGTTTCAGAAAACCTCATGTTTTTGAAAAAGAACTAACAGAATGAAACAAAAGGATTGCAAAAATAAGTTACAGCATTTTGAAAATCACAGATATTTGATCTCTGTCTAAACGTCTACAAATCCTCAAAAACAACAGCTACAAAAATAAAATTGCTTTTTCAAAATACTTAAGCCCTCCACCCCCACCACAGAGCAGAGAAGTTGTGAGAGTATTAAGTGACAGGACTCCTTCCTGGATCAGTTTTCCCACACAAATAAGTCCACACCCTCAGTTATCTTAGTTATTTCCTTCTAAACACCTCCCCCCAATCTTATCAATATCTTCATGGTTAAAAAAAAAAAAAGGTGGGTGGAAAGGCAAGTTATCTTACTAATGGCAACAACATGAAAAGGAAACCAGACAGAAAGAAAGACTGCAAAGGAAAAATTTAGTTTAGATAAAAGATTAGATTAAATACTTAAGTATCGACAAATTTGGCCTTGTCTCTGAGCCTCAAGAAATCTATGTGCTGGATCTTAGTGGGGGAGGGACGACAGCACAAGGATGGCACGTTTTGCAGAGCAAGAAGGTCCACCATGAAGAGGCAGCTGAAGCGGGATAGGCTCCAGGCTGCCCTCCCCAGTTCCCACAGGCCCAGAGTTGGACCAAGCACCAGATCTTCCTAAGAGTTTCTGTAAATAAGCCAGCCAGTCGCTGGGAACCCTGATCTCCCTTCCTATCCAAAAAAAGATGTGAAAAAATGCATTTCAACTCTACTGCAGCACCAACAAGATTAGGATTAAAAAAAAAAAAAAATCTCAGGGAACATAAAACAAAAAGCCCACAAAAGCTTGTCAAACTGACTTTATCTCGGAAAACTTGAATGAAGTAGAGACTCATTTGAAGGGAAAAGGTATTTCTGTCCTATCCCTGAGCATGTCTGAAGACATTTTCTTCTACTATCAAGGCTCCTCAGACCCCAGTTACAGAAACACTGGCTTAAAAAAAGGTGGATTCCATGAAAATGGCTTTCAGTTGTGAATTATTGTTTCAGTCAGTATTTATAACTTATATGTTGTTAAATTCTCAGAATATGTTTGTGGACTCCCAAGCTTGAGAATAAAGAACTAGTTATGCCTGGTGTTGAATCTCAGCGCAAATATTTTTTGGTTCCATGACATTTATCAAGTGATTTAAATATTCTGAGCTTAGTGGGATTAATACAGGGACTGGCACATAGTAGGTGTTAAATAAATTTTTCCATCTTGCTAAGTGCATTTTTACTCTTCACAAATGATTTCATATTCTATCTTGCATTATAATCTAGGCAAGAAGTCATTGGCTATTTCAGTTTATAAGATACTTATTCCTTTGTTCCTTACGCTTAAATGTTCTTCCTGCTTTTTGTTTTGTGATTAGAAATCAGATTTCAGGAAAACGTACTCACATTTCTGTTTTAAGAAAGACTAAGTGTTATCACTTCCAGATCTTGAAAGATCTTTATCTCAGTGATTGATTTCCAGATACTGTGGAAGATAGACATCATCTAGACGGTATCCCTTCGAAACACACAAAAATGTTCGATAAAATAGAATAAGAAAATAATTTTAAATATATAGTCAAGGTCGAAAGCAGGAAAGAAAAATCTCTTTATGACAGAAATGAAGAGTGAATGCAAAGCAAAGGCTACAGCCACAGAGGAAGTGGACCTGGGTAAAGTCCTTTGAGGAATAGAGTTTTAGGACCTCAGCTGGAACAGGAGAGAAGGTCTCAAGACTGTACAAGAGGGGATAGGATAGATCACAGGGTGCCCTGAGGAAAATTGGCAGGCTTAAGGGAACATACCTTCCACAAAACTGAGACTAGAAAATTCTGCCTCCTGCCCAAGGAATTTGATATTTTTAGGAACTGCTGAGGCGAACAGAGCGAAATTAAAAACCTTAGTCAATAATATATGCAAGAGTGAGGTATGGATTTATACTATGCTATGGCTTGGAGACTAAAATGAGGGAAATAACATAATAGCAGGTTTGATCTTAGGGCCCAGAAAGAATGCAGAAAGCGACTCAGTACATGGCAGTCCCACATTAAGTTAACTACACCACAGATGAGTTCATGTTAAAGAAAAATTATTAGGGGTGCAGGGGTGGCTCAGCAAGTGGAGCACCCGACTCTTGATCTTAGGTCTTAATCTCAGGGTCATGAGTTCAACTCCTGTTTTGGGTATATATATATATATACCATAGAAGGAATTGTATCATCATCAGGAAGAGACAACATATGCAATAAACAGGAAAATGTGAACCCCAAAGTTGGGAAAAATAATGGAACAATTGGTATATTATAGCTGTTTAATAAAAGAACTTTTGACAAAGTATCAGCACATTGAGGTTTTTAAACATCAAAGACAAAGGACTACTATCCAGAGTGTATGTGTGTGCGTGCACGGGAGATTCTGATATAGTCTAGAGCTGTATTGGAAGGGGTTTCATTGTATGGGCCTGTCGTTAGAGTTTTGTCTCCTCTGATCGACAAGTCTTGGACAGGGAACTGATGTGGGGAACTCTCCATACAGGTGGGGACTCAAAAGATTCCTTAGTTTTATTTCAAAAGGAACTAGAAAAAATTCATACACCAGCCTAGTACAGCAGCAAAGGAATCTTGCCATCCAACTGGGACCGTGGGTGAGGAAAGAGAAAGACACCAGCATGAAATTGAATCCGAGCCAGTTCCGTACGTAATAGAGTGGTTTAAATGCATTCAACCTGTGTGGTGCTAGAACCTTAAGACCAAATATGAACATAAAATCTGTCTGAGACAAGTGAGACACAAAGGCACTGGCCGAATCCAAAAAAACACTGCCTATGAGCACATAGTCATCACCAGGGCACAAAGCAATGCTGATAGATTAGCTCACAACCTAGATTCACAACCACACAAGAAAACATGGGGTCAAATTCACATATACAACAAAGGAAAATCAGTGCCCCAAGAAATGGTCATAAGAACAATATGATTTATTCCGTATCTTTGAAATTGTAATGACCAAAAAGAGTGGGAAGCCATAATGGTTGCTCTCGTGTGTTCTCAAATATTTGTATGTAGGGGCAGGGTACAGATCATTAGACTGAGATTTTAAGGGACACCACTGAAAGGACAGAAGTAGAATGGATAACTTCCAAACTCAGAAGAGGAAAAGGAAGAGAGAGGAAAAAAAGAAGAAGCAAAGGAAAAGTGTCCAAAAAGATGCACACGCACACAAACAAAACGTGTAGAAATAAGTGCAAATATATCAGTAATCATAATTTCCTAAAATTGTAAAATATCCCATTCGATAAATGTTTGTGATGCATTTAACCAGTCTTACAATCATGGACTTTTTGAATGTTTTTAAACACAGGTAATATCTCTGTGTAGGGGTGTGTGTGTATAAATATATATAAATATATAATATATAAATATGTCATTATATATAATTTCAGACATTTTCTGCTAAACCTATAGGATAAATTCATAGACGTGGAATTGTAGTGCTTTTTTTTTCTCTTGACACTTGCTGTCAAACTGATCTAACTTGCACCAGAAAAAAGAATGTGTTTCTCTACACCTTGGCCATAGCCATTTACCATTTAAAAAAATATATATGTTTGCCAATCTAATGAATGACAACAGTTTAGGACTACTGTTTAATTTATATTTCTCTTAATTTGAGTTTTAGAGTCATTTGTATTTTCTGCTTTGACATTTCCCTCCCTACAGTCAATTTGAAACCTCACTGCCAGAGCAAACCAATGAAAACCTAAGTCCATCATGTCGTTATGCTTCAGCAACCCTCCCCTTGAGTATCTGGTTCGCTCAGCGGAAAGCTGCCTCTCTGAGGTGACGCCCTGACCCCTCCCCCATTATGCCATGGTGCCCCTCCACTTCAGGCCTCAGCCTCAGGTCTGGCTACTCCCTCCCTTGCTCTCTTCCTTGCACTGCCCTGGCCTTTTCTCATCTTCAATGCTGGCCAGGAGAGCTCATGCTTTAGAAAGTTTGTTCTGGCTGGTCTGCTTCTCCCAGCTATCTGCTTGGCTAATTCTCACCCTCTGCAAATCTTTGCTCTGATTTTACCTCTTCAGTGAAAGTCTCCCTAAATAACCTGTAATATTGCAGTTTTCCATCTGGCACTTAACGCCTCGCAATCACCACCCCCTACCTGGCTTTTTTCCTTTGGTTTGTTGTACTATGAATGATATACTATCCACAGTATCCTGTCATTTAGTATATGCTATATAATGTGCTGCTTACTATTGTAGTAAAGTTTGCGTACTCGTCTCCCTATTACCTTTTCTTGCTCTTTATCAGTTTCTTCCATTCAATTGTTAGTTTTTAAAGCACTGATTCATAGAGCATTTTTATGAATGAAAAGTGGTCATTTTATTGCTTTATGTGTAGCAGATAGTTCTTCTGACTTGGCCATTTGTATTTTGATTTTCCACTTCAGGGCAAAACTTATTGATCTTATGCCTTCTGTTGTTTTTTGTTTTGTTTTGTATAAAAAAAAGGTTTTATTTATTTATTTGAGAGAGAGAGAGAGAACAAGAGGGGAGGGAGCAGAAGAACAAGCAGACACTGAGCAGGGAGCCGGATGTGGGGCTCAATCCCAGGACCCCGAGATGATGAGACATCATGACCTGAGCCAAAGTCAGCCACTTAACTGACTGAGCCACCCAGCGCCCCTATGCTTTCTGTTTTTTAAGTCATAAGTGAAGAGGTCTTCCCACTCTGTATAAAATATATATATACACACACACATATACATACATATATATTTATACAAACTCATATAAACATACACACAGAACTGTAACATCACTTTGTAGGATTTAAAACAAACATACACACGATGCCTTTTGTTTTCATTGATACTGCATTTTTTTATAGATCAATTTAGAAAAGAAAATTTGCTTCTTTGTCATTTTGGTTCTTCCTATTGGAAAATGGTATAGCTCTTTATATATTCAATCTTCTTTATATAAATTGGATGCATTTAAAGAGTTTGGGGAGGTTTAAATTTATTCAGATATTCTTTATTTGTTCTTAAGCTTATTTCCAGGCATTTTACACATTGAGTTGCTGTTAAAAATAAGATTAAAAAAAAATAAGATTTTTCTTGCATTATCTTTTCTACCATCTGTTATTCATACATAAGAAAACTATTGATTTATATGTTAATTTTGTACTCAGAAACTTTATTGAATTCTTTAATTTGAATAATGTTTCAGATATGTGGTTGTGAAGATATCATGCTGCATTATTTGCAAATAATGAGAGTTCTTATCTCCTTTACAGTTTTTCCTCTCTTTTCTTTCTTGTGAGTTATATCAGATACTACTTCCAAAATAATATTACATCACAGTGGTGATAGTGAAATTCTTGTCCTAGTCTTAATTATCATGGAAAGATGTTTTTGGGTTGAGATAAAGTATACATTCCATGATATTAGTTTGTCTCTATTCATGTTTTACCTAGAGACTTTCCAAAAATGGAAAAAAATGCCTTTTCAGCATCTATGGAGACAGTCATATTAATAGATGTCCTAATATTGAGCCATGGTAAAAATGTGTATATGAACCTCTCTTGGACAGGTGCTATTATTCTCTTTGCTAATATTGCAGATTATTAAGTTAATATCCACAAATCTTTTCCATGTGCTACATTTTTAAATTTTATGGTCAACATTACACTGGTTTCATAAAAAGGATTGAAAGCTGTCTTTGTCCATCTTCTGCCACAGTTTACATAGCTGTTTCTCTTCTGTCATTTATAGGTTTTATATAGTCCTCTTAGCAAACTATGATTCTGATGCTTTAAGGGAGATGAGTAAGACTTTTTTGCAAGCATTATTTCTGATGTAGAAATGTTGGGGTTCAGAGCCAACGGCCAAGGAAGAATTCTTGAGACGTCTTTGGTGCAAAAAGGTGGTTTTATTATAGCACAGGGACAGGACGCATGGGCAGAAAGAGCTGCACTGGGGTTGAGACAGGTGACTGGTTATATACTTTCAAGGTGGGAGGGGGTTAGGGATAGCGCAACTCTAAGGAATTTTGGAAGCAAGGCTTCCAGAACTTTGAGGGGGCTAGCTATTGTTAGGAAAAAGTCATTTATTACTGTCTAGTAAAACCCTAGTCATGAGACCCTTCAGATGTATATCGGTGGGCCATATGCTTGGAGAATGATTGCTGACATATATCTTGGGGGGTAGAGATAAAGGAAGTTTCCAAAGGAATTTTTATATGTTAAAGTAGACTTACAGGATCCTGGGGAGTCGGGATAATGTTAAGCTGATTGCCTTTTGCCCTTAGCCAAGTATTAGCATCGAGGCAGCTGAGCTCCTAAAGGAATGTCACTCAGCCTGTTTCAAGAACTCGTCAATGGGCTGTAAGCAGAAAGGAAATTTAACTTTTCTCTTTTGCCTTTGTTTCCCACATCAATTTCCTCTTTGGAAAACTGGTCATTTTGTCAGTTTTAATCTGTTACATTTTCTTAGAAAATGATCTATTTTTTCATGGTTTCAAATTTATTTTCTTCAAGTTAAGCAAGTCTTCATTCATAATTCCTTTAATTCTTCTGCATCTCTGGTTATTTTCTCTTCTTACATTTATTTTTATTTTTATTTTTTTTATTTATTTTTTTTTAAAGATTTTTATTTATTTATTTGACAGAGAGAGACATAGCGGAGCAGGAACACAAGCAGGGGGAGTGGGAGAGGGAGAAGCAGGCTTCCTGCTGAGCAGGGAGCCCGATGTGGGACTCGATCCCAGGACCCTGGGATCATGACCTGAGCCGAAGGCAGACGCTTAACGACTGAGCCACCCAGGTGCCCTACATTTATTTTTATACTTGTCTCCTTTTTCCTTGATTAAATTAGCTAATAATGTTCCCTTTCTATGGCTAATTATTTTTCAAAGAATTGACTCTTAGTTGAGTTAGTTCTACCATTTTTCTGTTTTCTTATTCATTAATGTGTTCTTTACTTCTTTAATGTCTTCTTTATACTCTTTGGTTTTTATTTTTCATCATGTTTCAAACCACTTTAATTAAATGCTTGATCCTTTAACTTTTCATCTTTCTTATTTATTAATGTGATTATTTAAGGCTTTTCTTTGTAGAGCACACATAGTTCTGATTTGTTTTCATTATGGTTTTTTTCTATGTATTTTCAATTTCAGTTTTGTTTATATCTTTGATATGATCTGTTTAATTGGTAGGGTTTTTTTCCCTACATTTTAATTAATATGAGACCTCAGCCAATTTGAAGTATAAGCAGAGAATGTTATCTATATCCCAAACCATTCCAATTTACTGAGATCTCCTCTGTGACCTAATATTTGGTCAATGTGTATTAATGTTCCTTGAAAATGTGAAAAGAAGGTACATTCTCTGTTTTTAGATTATAGAATTACATATATACACATGAATTTTATTATGTTACTTAGATCTTCTCTATCATCTTCTTTGGCTTATAAAACAAGAAGCAAGACTTCTCTTAATATCTGAATGTGTTCAGTTTATTTCTGTGCTATGTGTGTGTTTACAAGTTTATATTTTATTTTATTGTTTTTTAAGATTTTATTTATTTATTTGACAGAGAGAGAGCACAAACAGGGGGAGCAGCCAGCATGGGGAGAGGAAAAGCGGGCCCTCCACTGAGCAGGGAGCCCGATGCAGGGCTCGATCCCAGGACCTTGAGATCATGACCTGAGCTGAAGGCAGATGCTTAACTGACTGAGCCACCCAGGCACCCCACGAATTTATATTTTAGATGATTGGTGCATAGATATTGATGAAAGTCAGACAATCTTTATAGATTGTGCCCATTGCTATCATAAGAAGTGTTTTTATTTGTCTTGTCCAGTATTTTCACTCTGAATTCTACTTGCTTGATACGGAAATGGTGGCCACTGTTGTTTTTTTTTCTCTTTGCTTCCCAAAATGCTTTTTTCATCTTTTTTACTGTCTGTTCTTCTTAGTCACTTTGTTCTAGGTGTGTCCTTGATTTATGCTTTGTGAGCTTGATGATGACCTTATAATTTGGGAGGTTTGCTTTCTGTTTTTAGAACACTTAGCAGTTACTTCTGTAAGTATAACTGAATGTAACATATTTAATATTTTATTTATTTGGGTAGTATCAACTGACTCCACTGTGAGGCCACAAGAAATTAACATATCCTACCTACTTCCTTTCAGGTCTTCTTTCCTTTTTTCTCACTGCTACCAATACAATAGTTGATATTATTTTCTTGGTTCTTGTATAGTATTTAGCTTTATGACCTGAAAAAGACACACTTTGGTTACCTGGTTTGTCAGCTCTTAAACTGATGGATTGACTCTTGGCTATAAAGTGAATTATACTCTTCCCTAACCCTCCACACACTTCTTTAATTTTGTCCTTGTTGTGTGTATGTGTATTTTCATTCTCTTGGTTTTAGGAGTAATCTTTAAGAGATATCCAAATGGCAGAACTGTCTATATATCCCATCTTCAAAAGTGGAAATCCAAAAATAGTTTTATATCTCTGTCAAAGCAAATACATTTTAGATATTTTCCTATAGTCACCAAAGAGTTAACCAAGAATTTTAAGAAGGAATTTAGACAGAGTAAGTCCTGTACAGCACAGAAAAGAATAAGTTGAATGGTATAACTCAATTCTTACAGAATATTTTCAGTGCATAAATTTAAATTGTGTCATTAAAGTAGTTATTATGTATATAATAATGTTGCATGAAAATACTGCAAGGCAAAGATAATATTTGTGAAGTGGAATAAAAATGGTTTGTTTTAGCTTCACCTGCATAGTGCCTAATATAAACACATTTCTGTTTGCTCACTAGAAAGAATTAGTTGAATACACATTCTCTGGACAGTTTGACATACAGTCAAGGGGTACAGTCTGTACTACTTGTCTAACTATACAAACTTTTCAACTTGAGTTAAGTAGAAGAGGCAGTTTCTAATGGGCTTGTCTTTTGCATGAGAACCTCTTTATGTCTCATATAACCCCAGGAGAAAATACCACTGGGGTTACTTGGATTGGAATCAGGACCACTAGAATTGGATGTGAGTGTTATTTGCTGTGTCAGGGAAAATTCAATGTCTATTGGGTGACTGTGGCTATCACAGAAGGAATCCAGAGTCAGTTGCTTAAGAAGTCACATATGGGCAGTCCCAGGATGGACTTTTATATGCATTTAATCAGATCAGCCTACTTCTTGGTGCCCCCTGGAGTACCTAAGGTTCATAGGCAGGGTTATCATCCACCTCTCTGAGAATGTGCATCACAAGGTTATCTTTACTTCACTGTCTATTATTCATTCATGCATATGTGACCATAAATAAAATTTCCAACTGACTATATTATGAAGTAGACATGTAACATCCCACTGGCTTTCTAACACTGCCCCAAAAAAATTCTAGATGTTTCATTACAGAGACTCAACATGCTCATAACCAGAGACGTAGACACAGTTGTGATAGCCCAGCAAGTCACAAGCTTCAACTACCTTGTTTGAAATGTTATCAATACTAATAATATTTACCAAATCACCATCCTAAGTAAGCCAGTCTCCTTCCTACATACTCACTGAACT
Organism: Leptonychotes weddellii; assembly: GCF_054177405.1. Taxonomy (NCBI): domain Eukaryota; kingdom Metazoa; phylum Chordata; class Mammalia; order Carnivora; family Phocidae; genus Leptonychotes; species Leptonychotes weddellii. The sequence continues at coordinate 113,764,984 of NC_138372.1, read as the reverse complement.
CAGTGCTTCCAGTGCGGAGATGGTTTTCAATCAATATACCCATTGTGTTAGAGTTCCTGCAACTTGGCCCTCGGCCAAGGCTATGCCCAAGACATTAATTCTGTCTTCCCTCAGTGAATTCAGCCTTTCTTATAGGATGCAGGTATTTAATCACTCATGTCCACACAATACCACTGTGAGCCCTGGGAAGCATTACCACATTTCTGTTTTTATTTTGTCACTCACTTCCCTGACTGGTTTGTTTTTAGAGGTTTAACTGAGCCTTTAGCCTAAAGGCTGTTTCCTTTACACGTGTTATACAAAAGCATGTAGGAATTTCGCCGAGAGGCAGTATAATGAATGTTGAAAATGGGACGGGTTTTAGGGTCAGAGGGACCGGCTGCATTTGAGATCTGACTCTACCACTCACTTACTGAGCAACTGAGGAAAGTTTACTTCACTTCTCAAAATCTTGTTTTTGCATCTGTAAGTGTACATACTACCCTCCAAATTAAATAACTATTTTGAAAATTAGAAATAAAGCTGTCTATCTAGTAGATTTTAAAATATAACTAGTTATTTTCTTTATGAGTATATACGGATTTAAAGCAAAAGACTCACACAAGCAAAACTGTCGCTTGTCTATACTATTAAGGAAAAAAAAGGAAAGGAAAAATAGTTATTACCATAAGAGAATAAGACACTCCTGGAATTTTTTGTTCTAATATTTAAGTTAATATATTTCATAGGAAATGTTTTTCACAAATTTTGAATGACAGATGACTCAATGCAACAGTCACCTTCAAGGTTGAGGACTGTGCTGGGTGCCATGAGAAATTCAAGATGCAGTGGAAGGGCCTTGCCCTCAATGGCCATATGTTCCAATGTTGTGAGACCGTACAAGGAATGAAGGCATTATAAACACAATATCATGAAAACTACCTGAGAGGAATTGAGAGTGCTTTGCAATTTTAATGAAAGAATCCACATCTGGTTGGGGAAAAATTAGGAAGAACTTCAGAAAGGAGGAGATCTTTGAATTGAATCTAGCAAGATGGATAGGAAACCTCCATGTGGGGATAAAGAAAAGGCATTCTGGGAGAATAAAATAAAAATAAATGTAGCTGCCAGTTGTTGACATTTTCCTACATGCCAGAATTTTTAACAAATATTTTTAAACATTTAGTCCCTAAAGTCTTCCTGTGAAGTAATTATACCCTTTTAATAAAACAGAGAACCAACGCATAGAGAGGGTAAGTTACTTAAGGTGAAACAACTAGTAAATGAATTTAATCTTTCTTGTTGAATTACAATCTGTCTGATTCTAAAGTCACTCTAGGAACACCATACTAGGTAGCCTGGAGATAAGTATGGTACATAAGTATGGTATGTACCTACATACTGTAGAAATTAGGTAGTAGTTCATTTCCAAGTTAAGGCTGGAACCATGTGGTAGGGTCGGATAGAAGAAAGTTTTGGTTGAAAAAATCGGATTTATTCTTAAAATGAAGAGAACTCTTGGAAGTATGAAACAACTGAAAATTTGCCTTGAATTTTAATGTGACTGTGGTGTTTAGAATAGGGACAGTGATAAAATTAAAGATAAATAATTATTTCGGGAGCTAGTGCAGTAGTTAGAGGAACTAGCTTGGAAATAAGAAATATCTAAGAATTACTGGATTATCTAAAAAACTATTGGATATAGAAACTAATTGAGTATTGTTTAAAAAGAAAAAAAGGATAAATCAAAGGTTGCTGTTGTATAATAAAGAATTTGATTGGCATTTATCCCTATTTCCTGGAAGGGAAACTCTAAATCCTTGGGATTTCTAAAGTAATAGGAGTATCTCTGTGATTCGTGAGCCTCTGGGATCACACTTGAATTTATGCAAGAGATGAGATGATTCAGCATTTGGACTACTCACCAGAAAGATCAACCAGGTAAACAGAGACTTGGGACTAGAGATTGAGTTCTGTCACAGCCAGTGATTCAATCATGCCTCCATAATGAAATTCCAATAAAAACTCTGGATGCTGAAGCTCAGTGGGGCTTCCTAGCTGCTGAACACATTGCAGGAAAGTGACATGAACTTATTCCATGAGACAGCACAGAGGCTCTGCTTTCAGAACCCTCCTGGACCTTGTCCTTTGAGTCTCTTCATTTTTTGCTCGTCGTGATTTATATAATTTACAATAAAAGTGTAATCATAAGTATAGCACTTTCCTGAGTTCCCTGAATCTTTCTAGCAAATTATAGAACCAGAGGGGGGTCTTAAGAACCCCTGAATTTGTATGCAGTTGGAAAGAAGTGTATGAAATCCGGGGATCCCTAAAATGTAGCTGGTGTTTGAAGTGAGGGTACTCTTGTTGGAGACCATGCAGTTTCACCTGTGGAGTCTGACACAGGTTAAACCAGGTGGTTAGTGTCAGAATTGTACTGCGGTATACCAGGTGATGACGACACAGTGGTTGCTCAGAAATCTTGAGCCTAACTGAGAAGAAGACAATGATAAAGATAATAGCACAAATAGAGAGATCATCTGGAATTGTACTCCAAGGTATTGAAGGTAGTTAGAAGATTTCTAGAAATGGAAAGCTACAGCTTATTATTAGCATTGGCTTTCTAGGAGTTGCTTCAACAAAATATCACAGACTGGGCTGCTTAAACAACAGGAATTTATTTTCTCACAGTCCTGGAGACGAGAAGTGTTAAGGTCAGGGTGTCAGCGGTGTCTTAGTCTGTTCAGGTGCCACAGACTAAATGCCACAGACTCAGTGACTTATAGACAATAGAAATTTGTTTGTTACAGCTCTGGATGCTGGAAGTCCAAGATCAGGGTGTCAGCACACTTGGGTTCTGCTAAACACCATCTTCTGGGCTGCAGACTGTTGACTTCTTGCCTTGTCCTCACATGGTGAAAGGAGCAAGCAAATTCTCTGGAGTGTCTTTTTTAAGGGCACTAATTAAATTCATGATGGCTTTCATGACCAAATTTCCTCCCTGAAGCTCCACCTCCTAATATCATCACTTTGGGGGTTAGGATCTCAACATATGCATTTGGGATAGGGGGCACTTTAGGACCACAGCATAGCATTGGGATCTTCTTCTTTTCCTTGGCTTGCAGATGACCACCTTCTTGCTGTGTCTTCATATGGCTTGCCTTTTGTGTCCCATGCATCCTGGTGTTTCTTCTTGTATTTATAAGAACGAGTCCCATTGGATTAGAGACCCACCCTAACAGGGTCATTTTAATTTAATCACCTCCCTAAAGACCTTATCTCTAAATATGATTATATTCTCAGGTTCTGGGAGTTGGGACTTCAAGTTGGGGCTGCCGGTGTGAGACACAATTCAGTCTATAACACTGTAGTCTTGAGAATCATCCATAATATAAGGTATCGTTGAAATACCTAAATATAAGGTATTCTGTTGAAAACAGAAGATTGGAAGAAGTTGCTTAGAGAAGAAATATAAAAGGGAACATAGGTAAAGGCTAATAAAATACTTGGGAATCCCATGTAACAAATTACATGAAGCCAGAAATTAGAAATCTAAGAATACTTTAAGATCAAAAGGGCAAGAATGATGACAAAATGCTCCACTATTAAATACAAGTCGTTGATGCAATTGGTTGGTTGGTTACTCAACTAGTGAGAACATATTACTGTGGCCACTGCAGCAATTACCTAAGTGTTGAGGAAAGAGGCTAACTTGGAAGGCAGCCTCCCCAAAAGTGGATAGGGATGGATACAAGGAATAGTGGGTACAAAAGAACAAAAAATGAATGACTATAAGAATATCTGTTTCATGAAGTCTTTTATTAAAAACTGGCCTCTCATCCAAACTTGGAGGGTCAGTTAACTGCCTAACTGAATATCTCTGGGGTCCTAGGCATCTAAAAATAGCTTCCTACCTACCTACATACATACAACAGCCTCCTCACCTTCCTCCAAAGGTCAAAAAAAAAAAATCTCTCATTGATTTTGCTTGAACTCAAGAGCATTTGGGAAGAAAAAGGGGAAATAGAAATAAAATTTCTAATAGGCTGAGCATTTATGTGTATAAATAGAAGTACTATTAACTCTTTTATATTTCAGTTATAAAACTGTAGCAAATAATCTAGAAAGGAAAGATCTTTTCATTGGCTCTCTAGGTATTAAAAGGCACTGAGAAGTGAATAGTCTCTAATTCTGTACTCTCATTGAATATAGTCATTGACATGAGCACAGCAATTTAAATCAGTACTCAGTAAGTGATTAGACAGATTCAAACTCAGTTAAGAAAAATGCATGATTTAATAAGCTCTAAAGCTATAGATTTTGCTAAAGAGAACTGTAGTCGGATCATAGTAGTGAGTACATGAAACCACTTTTAGTAGATTATGTTCTTCTAAAATGCTTTACAATGGTGTTTGTTTCCTGGGTGTTTTCCCCAAGCAAAACTATTGCATTTACCCTACCCTTGAACTGCTTCTATTCAGCCCACAGATACAGTCGAGGTTAATTCAGAAACAGAAAATGATGCCACAGTGCCACGCTCAGGATGAAGTTCAATATATATTTGTTCATTTTATTTTAATCAAAGGAAATAAAAGTAACACTATACCATCGCTAACAGTATAGAATTCCTTTCCAACAAAACAAATGAATCTTGTCTGTTCCACTATACCAAGATACCTAGCATTCTCTTTGAAAATCAGAAGAATGAGGAACTAAACCTCCTGGTTACTATTCCGTTGTTTGGGTTGACACTATCCCTAGAATGTTACATGTTCATCTTTACAAACAAGAATATCATGTTGAGGCAATAACAGTGAACAGAATCTGTATTCTAAGTTAGCTGGGAGACGGGGCTCTCGTTTTCTTCTCTAACAGATAATATAATTTCCCAAAACAGTGTACACGCTTCTTAAAAAATGAGACATCTTTAGAAGGCAAATGTCTCTTCTCACTGGGTCGTTTGATGCCTTTCCAAAAGCTGTAGCTCTTCGTATATTTTTATGACCTCCATATTCTGCACGTACCATGTTTATCCATGTTCTTGAATCATATTTAGTCATTTGGTCTTAAGCAATCGTGGAGGAACTGGGTGAGGATAGGAATGTTTAAAAAATTTCTCTGCTATAAATTCATGAATAATGTTTGTCGTCATGACTATTGCAACACAGTGATTTTAAAGTGAGACAGAAGCTGATGTTTTGTTTTTGTGGAACTATTTTTCTTAGATGAAGAGATAAAACTAAGGATGAGGGATTCAAAATATGGCTCACTTTACTAAGCTGGCAAAGCACAGCATTTAAAGCAGTTTTTGGAAGAAGAATGGGGGTGGAAATACCATTAAACCACTAAAATGACAGGCATTGTATTATGTTTGTCTATACACATGTGTATTTTTCTGGTAAGAAGTCCCACATTTTGAACAGCTTCTCAAGAGAAATCTGTACTTTTAAAAATGTGACAAACAGCTGAGTTACTGACTTTTATTTCAGGGCACATCTAAAAGCACAAAAACAGTGCATTTATTTTTTGTATTTATTTAACATTTATTGAGTTCTTATCATGGCACCCCACTCCTCAGGAAACTGCAACTTAGTGGAACAGATGGTAATTATAATACTAAGGTTATATGAGTGCTAAAGGATAACGTTTTTTAAAAGATAAAAAAGCATGGCTCTCAAAAAGGTACCATGAACACATGTAAAAGATTTTATTAAATTCATTAATGAGGGAATCAGTGAGATGTTACAACCAGTTCAGAGCAGAATTTTCAAAAAACAACACAACTGTAGGCAATCAGGAATGCTAAAACAAATCTATAAATCAATGCAAACTGGTTTATCCACAGGGCAATAGTCAATTGCATTCTACTAGGACCCAATATTTTTGCATTTCCCAAAAAGAATTGTTTACGATATATTTTGTCATTTTTTAAAAAAATTTATTTGAGAGAGAGAGAGCAGAGCAGGAAGGGCAGCGGGAGAGGAAGAGAGAATCTCTAGCCGACTGCACGCTGAATATGGAGCCTGGCATGGGGCTCAATCTCACGACCCTGAGATCATCACGTTCCTGAGATCATGACCTGAGCCTCAACCAAGAGTCAGACGCTTAACTGACTGCACCACATTATGATTAGTCTTAAAGAGTTCAGAGACAGTGAAAAGCACAGATAACCTAGAATGGTACAATGTAAAGGATACCAGTGATCATCCCCTCCCCCATGCTAGATCTGTCTTGTTTTTTCCTGCCATGAATTTGCAGAAAAATAATGATAAAGTTTTTTTTTTCTTTGAGAAAAAAAGTAAGCAAGATTGGACTGAAGGAATTAAAATAAGTTCCCACGCAAATGATACATGAAAATTGAGGAATGAAAATGAGTCAGATAGGAAAAGGGAAGGTGAAGGGCCCGTAAAGCAGATTTAACAACATCTATGGCGCAAACGTCATTGGGTTTGTCTGACGTCTGCACAGCTGTGTGAAGCTGCTAGATGGCAATGAAAATGTAATTTAGAGTCTTGTTTGGAACGAGCAACTTTGAGGTCCCAGTGAAGGAATTGGAATTTTTATGATTTTCCAAAGTATTTCTGATAGTAAAAGAAGCGCACTTCAATGCTTGAGGGAGTCTGAGCGTGTACCTGGGGTTTCTCAGTGAAAAAGTCGAATTTATCTAGAATCATTTGTTTTATCTTAAAATTTCATGTTATGGTTTTTAATTTGAAAACTTGAGATTATCATTTATTGAGTAATGTTTATCGTGTCTGAGGCACAAGAGGTAGACAATGTATGGGTGCTGAATTTGGCTGAACGGACATTCCAGGAAGGCATCTCAGGCTTTGAGTCACAGACTTTCTGGGCACATGCTTTTGTTTCTGGGGATACACAGGCTTTTCCATTTGAGATTCATAACAGATATTTACAACAGGCTGCTAAGAGTATTTCTTATGGAAGTCACATGGTTAGCTTGTTTGGTTTTTGATTTTGTTTTATTTTTTGCTTGACGGAATTTACTAGCAATTCCATGAAAAGACAACTTGGATAAGCACTGATAGGAAGCAAGCTGTAGAGGCAGCTCAGAAGATAGGTTGGGAAGGCAGGGACTCAGGTGGTGGCAGCTCAAGTGCAAAGGGAAAAGCTATATTAAAGAGCTAATTAGAATTTTCTAACCAATTGGCTGCAGGGGAGAAGAGAGAAGGGGCCGATATATAGATATGTTGCTAGTGGAACCAGAGTTGGCTATTGAACAACAGGAGTTGGTGAAGGATTTACAGACACAAGTCATCTGAGAACCAAATCCTAGGTTTCTTGGGCTAGTCATAGATCTTTTCTTTTATCTGTTTAGGTAGAATTTCTTTTTACCTGAGATTCACATAAGCTTTGCACTTGACCAGGGTAACAGGTTAGTTGCCTTTTTGAGACCCTAAGGGACATGAGAAGAACTTCTTTGCATGATCAAAAGGCATCATCTGCTCCATGTGCATCTGTGAATAAGTCTTCCATGATTAAGTTCTAATAAGAAAACAACATTTCCATGTTCCCACTGGGATAAAATAAAGTTCATGGTAATATTACCATTGTCGTTGAAGGGGTTAATGGGAGTGTACAAAGCCAAGCAATACTTAAACTTACCTGCCTATAAAAGAAGTCTCCAATCTGGCATTGTAGCAAAGAGATCTCATAAAAAATTTCTTTTAAGTCCCTACATAACTGAGCTTTTAGAAATGCAACATAGGACCTTTCAGAGATAAGTTATATAATTACAAACAAAACTAGATATATATATATAAGTATAAGAAACATATATACATATATATATATATATATATATATATATATATATATATATATGTTTCATTGGATGACAGCAGGTAGAACCCAAGAGGAGAGATTCTGTGCTGAGGTAATTGTGCTGAGTACCAGAAACACACACACACACACACACACACGAGTGTTTCTAGAACGAGAGGTACAGACGTGGTTTTAAGAGTGCTAGGACACAGGGGCGCCTGGGTGGCTCAGATGGTTGAGCATCTGCCTTCGGCTCAGGTCGTGGTCCCGGAGTCCTGGGATCGAGTCCCGCATCGGGCTCTCTGCTCCTTGGGAGCCTGCTTCTCCCTCTGCCTCTCTCTCTCTCTGTCTCTCATGAATAGATAAATAAAAATCTTTAAAAAAAAAAAAAAAAGAGTGCTAGGACACAAACCCCATCCCTCTTGTATTCCAGGAGGCTGGTCTGGTTTAAAGGGCATCTGAGGGAAATTATCATAATTTCTTTAATACCGTCTGGTCCTGAACTTTCCCACAAGTCTGGTCATGGAGGCATTTCCCAAGGAGCTCTGCTTTGGGTATTTATAACCATCTGACTTCTAGGAAAAAGCCAAGGAATTGACAGAGAAACAAAGAATACCCTCAAGACACTTAGAGATGAACCAGATTGTAATGCTGCACGTTTCTTATGACAACATAATGTATTAGAACAGAGTGGGTTTGCTTGGATAACGATCAGAAATTTGGAAAAACAATGGCTCTGTTAGCATTTGCAGGCTTCACCCCACCATGGAGCCTGTTTTTCTGAGCACACAGTGGATTTAAAGCTATGGCCTGAGTGGATATTCCCAGCTCGGTTGATTTCTCATGAGCACATATATTCACATGCCCCAGACAAGATAATTTCCAGTTTTCAGCACTTGGAGTTCTGGGAAGGGAGAGCTAAATTATGTGAGAGCACTCCCAGTGGGGGAGCATGTAGAGATAGTTGTTCTAGAAGCAATAAAGCGAGGGCAATAAAGGGAATGGAAGGTTAGGCAAGTTTGAGGCCTCAGACATTGTGTTCGATTAATTATAACAGAAGGGCCTTAGCACTGATTCTAGCTGAAATCTTAAGTATATAGTGGCTGGAGAGAGGGAACACAACCAGGGGGAGTGGCAGAGGGAGAAGCAGGCTTCCCGCTGAGCAGGGAGCCTGAGGCGGGGCTCGATCCCAGGACCCTGGGACCATGACCTGAGCTGAAGGCAGATGAAGAAGCTCTTACTTTCATATAAAATATTAACACCTCAAAACAACATTAGTGAGTATATTCTGGACACTGGAAATACAAAAGCGAGGACACAGACCTTTCTCTCACAGAGCTCCCAGTCTTTCCACGGATTCCTTGTGGATTGACAACAGAAATAAAACTAGAGAATATGTATAACCATAACCACTAAGGTAACTTTTCAGGGAGAAGAAGGGTGAAAGAATATCCAAGAGAAATAAGATATTCTAAATAAAATAAAAGCTTATGCAACTCTTGTTTCCAGCTGCTAATGTTTTCTCTACCAATTTTTTTTTTAAAGATTTTATTTATTCATTTGAGAGAGAGAGAGAGAGACAGAGGGAGAGAAAGAGCAAGAGAGAGCACACAAACAGGGAGAGGCAGAGGGAGAGGGAGAAGCAGGCTCCCTGATGAGCCAGCCTGGAGCCCAATGCGGGGCTCGATCCCAGGACCTGGAGATCATGACCTGAGCGGAAGGCAGATGCTTAACTATCTGAGCCACCCAGTTGCCCCTCTCTACCAAGTTTTATCAGATTTTTCAAACTGCCACCTGCCCTTAATAAGAAACTTTTATTTTGATCATTTGGTTTCCATGGTTGATGTGAGCTGATTTATAACATTCAGCTGGCTATAAAAGCAGCGGCTACTGGATTCTCCTTAATAGCTCTACTTCCAACCCTATGCAGGAACCATTTCTAACTTCCTAGCATCAGTCTCCCCATCTGCAAAATGGGTTTAACAATACATTTACCTAATGGATATTTAAAATAAAATAAGTATCCCAAAGGTAAATATATATAAACCACTAAGAAGAATGGTTTATTCATAGTAAGCTATTAGTAAATGTCAGCAACTATTATTGCTCAGCAGGCTATTTTGGTTTCCTAAAGACTCTGGGATCCCCCTCGCCCCCGACAGCCGCTCTTTACTCCTGTCTGTGGTGTGAAGAGCTGAATCGAGCAATAGCTTATGCTTCTCACATGGGAGGGGCTGACCTAGCAACAATCCTCAGCACAGACACTGGGACTCTTTTCTCCTTCTTCCTCATCAGGTCTGGTGGGAGGCAAAGAGCTGAGTAGCCGGCATACTGTGTGCATTGGAACTTTTACTTGGGTGGGGATTTCCAAGGTCTGTACAGGAGGGTAGGTGTGAACACATGCATTTTTGTTCTCAATACGCTAGGTCTCTTGTCCAGTTGACTTTGATGCTCCGTCTGCTCATACTCTTTTGTCAGATTTCTCAAATCACACAGAACTTGGGAGCAGGAAGCAGCCAGAGGAGGAAGCGTGATTTTCATCCAGCCCCTTCAAAAATCTCTGTATTGTTCATAGCCCGAACAGATCGTTCATAGTGTGAACTATGAGCTTTACTAATAGTGTGGGTGAGTGAGGAATAAAAGCTCTCTTATTTGTCTATTGTCATAAAATATTTAATGGTCCCATTAAAAAGCTTCCTCTGGCTATGCTGTGTCCTACTTCGAGCTAGGCCTTGCAGTCTGGCGGGCAGTAAGGTGGATGTCATTGAAGGTCCAGCAGAAGCCATGGCGTATGTGTGTGCGCGCGCGCGTGTGCGTGCGTGTGCACGTGGGTCGAAAGGAGTAGGAATAAAATATTAGAAATCAAGTTCTGGGAAGAATGGACTCAAGCTTTAGCTTAGATCAGAATCCCTAGAGGGCTTGTTAAAACAAGATCGCTGGGCTCCAACCTCAGAACTCCTGACCGCATAGGTCTGGGGTGGGGCCTCAGTGTGACTGCCCAACAAGGCCACCTAGACTGTCTCTGTTAGTCCGGGATCACGCTTTGAGAGTCACTACGTCAGAACTATTTACAATAATGGTGTGAGTGCGCAGCGAAAGTATGTGTAACCTTCTCTCTGTAATTGTAATCAATCCAATGGACAGCTTCGAATAGGAAAATACCATAGCCAAAATAAAAAATTCAGTGAATGGGCTCAAAAGTGGGATGGAGACAACAAAGGAAAGAATCTGTGAACTGGAAAATGGACTAGAAATTAGCCAATCTGAACAAGGAGAGAAAAATAGAAAAATTATTGAACAGTGCCACCAGGACTGACAATATTGTAACAAAAGATTAAAAAAAAAAAAAATCTAACAGATCATCTGAGTCCCAGAAGAAGAAGAGAAAGTGGGCAGGGCTGAAAAAGTGGTCCAAAAATATTGGCTGAAAACCCCCCACTTTTTTTTTACTTGATGCATTTTGGAGCTGTTATTAAGTCCATTGACACTCAGCATTATGTCCCCTGGATGAATTGACCACTTTGTCATTAGGAAGTGTCCCCCCTTCTCACTGGTGATTTTATTCCCTCTAGAAGCGACTTTGATACTAATATAACCACACCAGCATTTTTCAAATTAATGTCAGCATGACATATCTTTTTCCAACTTTTACCTTTAACCTATTTATATTTTAAATGCTCCCTTATAAGGAGCATATAGCTGGAGCATGCTTTTTGTCCAATCTGCAATCTAGTGCTTTTAAATCAATTCTTTTGACATTTGCATTTAATGTGACTTGGATATGATTTGTACCCCTATAAATATTCCAAAACTTTGTCCTGGGACATAGTTAAGTTACTGGGAAATAGGTTGATCCTTTCAAGTCTTTCTTTTAAGCTTTAGTAAACAGGACAATAGTGCAGTCAGTTTTGTGTTAATTCTGCCCCACGATACAGGCAAAATCCTTTTGTCTACCTAATACAGTGAATTATAAGGTTTGGTACTCTGGTAGTAATAGAAAATGTTCTAAGCCATGTGGGAGCTCCAAGTATTGTTCCCTCTAATCCTCTTGAGCAGTTCGTTTCTTAATTTTGTATAGTTTCTTCACATGCATGTGCTGATCAGTACTCAGTTGATGATTTGGAGGAAATGCTCTGGAATTCTCTGGAATTTTCTCTTTCCAGTTTTCTGTCTCTGTCTTCTTCCCTGTGAACTCAAGCTTCCTCAACCTCCTTATACTCCCAGATCTGTCTCCTCAGTTCAGGGAAATGAGCAAATCCTGCCTGGGTTCTTCCTTATTGTGCCATTGTCTGGGAACTGGAAACATTCTCCAGGTAGTAAACTGGAACAATTGTAGATTTTGCCTTATTTGTTTCCTGACTCTAAGTGAGCATTATCTTTTATTGCCTGATGTCATATACTTGGTCCACTGTTTCATTTTGTTTTTCAGCTGGGAGGGTAAATCTGATCCCTGTTATCCTACACTGGCTAGAAGTGGAAGTCCCATTACTCATTTTTGAATGAGTATAGTTCTATTTCTACTATTTGTTCAGGAATAATTTACAGAGTAGCAGAAGTCATCTGTGGCTGTCAGTAATTTTAAATGAGATGTGTTTCATCATCATCATATTTTTTTTATGCTATGTCATGGAAGCACATTTGTCCTAAAGTGAACAGATTATCCAAGCAGGTTGATATAGCTCAAAATTAAGCATCCTATTTATCTTTTGCTAGACTACTGAATGTATTTTACTTACGCTCGATTGACTTTGATCAGGAGTTAGTATTTTCTATTTCTTCCTAACTTTACTTCATATCCAGACTCCTCCCATATAGGAGCCCAGATTTCAAAGAAACCCACATCCCACAGGGATGTTTATTACTTCAGTCCACCCACACTCCCTTAGGATTCTCACTTATTTTTAGAGAATTTTATACTTTATTCAAGATGTGAAGATATTCATTTATTTTGGTTCTCAGCAGCCTTCCTCAATTCATCTAAATTTCAGAATGTTTGGCAGATATTCTTCATAGAATTTGGTTTAGGGAAGTAGAATTTTTCCATCCTCACTGCAAATAAAATTTTCTTTTAATTTTTTTTCTTTTTTCTTTTTTTCTTTTTCTCCTTCTCTCTCTCTCTTTCTGTCCTTTTGGGTTGGTTTCCACGAGGGTCATAGATTCCACAAGTACATTCATGGAAAGCCCTACCTTTGTTAATGAAGCTGTAAGTCTATCATTCCTCTAAGTCTAGAACCTCAGCCACCTTTATTTTTCATTTTATTTTGTTATGTTAATCACCATACCTTACATCATTAGTTTTTGCAGTAGCGTTCTATGATTCATTGTTTGCATATAACACCCAGTGCTCCATTCAATACGTGCCCTCTTTAATACCCATCACCAGGCTAACCCATCCCCCCACACTCCTCCCCTCTAGAAGCCTCAGTTTGTTTCTCAGAGTCCATAGTCTCTCATGGTTCATCTCCTCCCCTGACTTCCCCCCCTTCATTCTTCTCTTCCTACTATCTTCTTCTTTTTTTTTAACATATGGTGTATTGTTTCAGAGGTACAGGTCTGTGATTCAACAGTCTTACACAATTCACAGTACTCACCATAGGGTATACCCTTCCCAACGTCAATCACCCAGCCACCCCATCCCTCCCACCCCCCACCTCTCCAGCAACCCTCAGTTTGTTTCCTGAGATTAAGAATTCCTCATATCAGTGAGATCATATGATACATGTCTTTCTCTGATTGACTTATTTTGCTTAGCATAATACCCTCTAGTTCCATCCACTTTGTTGCAAATGGCAAGATTTCATTTTTTTGATGGCTGCATAATATTCCATTGTATATATATACCACTTCT
>NC_138372.1:113642947-113750875 GCF_054177405.1 Leptonychotes weddellii | reverse complement strand
AGGAGAGAATGTGATCAGGCAGGAGACTAGAACAAAGCCATACACTAGAGGTTTAGGGTATATTTTGGTCTGTTAGAAGAAACTGTATCCCAAAATTTTAAAGAGAGAACAGCTTATATATATATACCAAAAATAAGGTTAACTACTATGAAGGGATAGAATATGACTCTAAAAATGAAAAATAAAAAAGATTTTTTTAAAAAAGGGATTGATGTTGGTTGAAAAAGGGAAAAAGAAAAATTCAAAAAAAAAAGAAAAAGAAAGTTAAAAAAAAGAATTAACTTTGAAAGACTAAAGAATCATGGAAAAAAAGCCATGTATTCTATGTGCTGTATTCCCCTAGCGCTGGAGTTCTGCCATTCTCATTGATCTGTAAACTTGGTCTTGGCTGGCTGTTCTTGCTGATCTTCTGGGGGAGGGGCCTGTTGCCATGGTTCTCAGGTGTCTTTGCCGGAGGCGGAATTGCCCCACCCTTGCCAGGGGTCGGGCTAAATATTCTGCTAGGGTTTGCTCTTGGGAGCTTTTGTTCCCTGCACACTTTCCTTACAGCTTTGGGGGACGGGAGTGAAAATGTCGGCCTCCTAATCTCCACCCTGGAGAAGCCGAGAACTCGGGGCCCCACTCCTCAGTGCACCCCCGGAGAAAAGCAGTCAATCACTCCCAACTCCCTGGTCTCCGGCCACACTCCTCGCTCAACTGGCCTGTGACCGAGCATTTCTATCTCTGGGACACAACCCCGTGTGGAGTCTCCAAACCCAGCAGATGCCTGAGGTGCCCTCCCGCACCACTCCTCCCAGGGGAGGAAGGGGACTCTCCCCGGATCTGCCGCGTATTGGGTCCCTTCCAGAAAGTGGTTGCTTTTCTGTTCAGAGAGTTGCTGCTATTCTTTTCTTTGATCTCCTGTTGAGCTCGTAGGTGTTCAGAATGGTTTGATCCCTATCTAGCTGAATTCCTGGGACCAGAGGAAATTTAGGTTTCCTACTCTGCCATCTTGCTTCTCCCCCCTCAGCCACCTTTCTAAATATGGAGAGCAAAAGCAAAGGGTGAGTTAGTCATTTAGCTGTCAATTATTTTTCAACAATTTCCCTTACGTTGATCTCTTTTCACCACCAAGAGAACACTTGTGTAGGCTTTTATCATTACTGAAGTTTTTCTTTCATGTATTATTTTGAACTCTTCTTCTTTGAAAAGAATGTTCATATTGATTTACAATATGAGATACAGGTACAAGTCTAGATGTCACCTTTTCAATAAGGCCTGCCCTGATGACCAAACTGCCATCTACTTTCCTGATGCTACCTAATCTCCCTTATCTTGCTCTGATTTTTTTTTTTCTTCCCTGAGAACTTATGGAAAAGCACTCTGATATATACTAGAGGCATATAATAGAATTATATACTATATTTACTCTACACTGTGTAACCTCTGATATATGACATAGCTTCCTTTTTTTATTATGATTGTTGTCTGTCTCTCTTTGTTAGAATGTAAGCTCATAGGAACAGGGAATCTTTGTTTTGTATTGCTGTTTTGTTCAGCTAGAACAGAGCTTGACATTTAGTCGGTTTTAAGACATGTTTGTTGAATTAATAAGTGGAACTATTAAAAAACAGATAAGTGATGTACTGGAGTAAGAGAAACACATAATTGAGGGGCACTTGGGTGGTGCAGTCAGTTAAGCCTCTGGCTCTAGGTTTCCCCTGAAGTTGTGATCTCAGGGTCTTGAGGTAGAGCACTGTGTTGGGCTTCAGGCTCGGAGTGGAGTCTGCTTGGGTTTCTCTCTCCCTTTCCATCTCCCCTCAACCCAGGTGCTCACACATGCTCATTCTCTCGCAAATAAATAAATAAATCTTTAAAAAGAGGGAGAAACAAATAAAATGGAATTGCTGCATTTGCTGAGTTTCTTGGCAGAACCAAGAATGTGATGAGTTAGAAAGGTTTCTTTTGTGAAAGACTGAAAATGGTTTTTTTGTCTAGCACTAAACTCTAAAACGGTTATTACAACAATCTTATACCCTGTCTCTCTGCACTGTAAAATTCATCTTTCTCATTCCTAGAGGATCATTCTTGTTAAAGTGCTACTTTATTACCAAGTATATTCTCCTGTTTGAAAACTTAAGATATATTCACATTTGCTACAAGATCAAGTTTAACTTCTTAGTGGCATTCAAAGTCATTTTTAACCTGACCCTGATTTATTCTCCATCCTTTTCACTCTATAGTTTTCTAAATATTAAACTCCAGCGTTATTTACTTACTGGTCAACCGTAAATTAAAAAAAAATTTTTTTAAGAGTATTCTACATTTCTTCCTCTCTTTTATTTACATGATTCCTCTTGTCTTAGCTCAGGCTGCCATAACAAAACACCATGGACTGGGTTCCTTAAACAAGAGATGTCTATATTCTCACAGTTCTGGAGGCTAGAAAGTCCAAAGCTAAGGTTCTGACAGGGTTCAGTTTCTGGTGAGAACTCTGACTTGCAGACAGCTGCCTTCGCATTGTGTGTGTGTGTGTGTGTGTGTGAGAGAGAGAGAGAGAGAGAGAGATCTGGTATCTTTTTTATAACTGGAACAGTTCTATTGGATTAGGGTCCCACCCTAGGGCTTCTTTATATGAATTATGGGGGAACATAGTTTAGTCCCACAGCACCTTTGTATCCATTCTGGGTTGTCCTTGATTTATCAATGTCTTTCTCTTTCTAGAGCCTGCCAAATTGTTCCTCAAAGTATTCCCCCAAAACAGTGTACATATCACCTATTGATTCTTTTGTCTTCCTTTGAGCTCCTATGACAGCTGTCAGAGGCATTTATTTGGAAATTAATCATGACTACTGCATGAGATTTCTAGTGTTTTGATATTATTTATCTCTTTAACCTTTTAAGTGTTTATACCATTTCTTTGTAACTAAATTGTAAGGTTTTTGATTTCAGAGACTGTGACATCTATCTTCATATTCTACAAGCACCTAGCATGTATTTACTACATATATATCAACTTTCATTTGTTTCATAGCTATTAATAATTTTTAAAGCACTTAGATGTATAATAACCAATTTGAATCTCATTAGATTATAGATAATTTGATTGATAGATTTGATTGATAGCCTCATTAGTTGATGGATAATAATCCTATTTCAAAAATGAAGTGAAAACTCAGAGAACCCAGGTAACTTGTCCAAAATAACACAAGTTAGCAAAAGTAGTAAGTCTAAGCTCTAAATTTGACTCTTTGTACAGATCTTTTTCCAACCACATTTACTAAGTTATGTTTGGTAGGACAAGTTTCTTTAGCTGTTCCTCAAATAATGCAACCACAAAAACAAAGCAATCCTCCCACCCTAGGCAGACTGATCTTTAATAAAGGGTAGTTGAATACATGATGTGGCAGAAGTCATACTCACTTGCCTTTATATAATACCATTGAGTCATCCCTTAATGCGATGTTGGTACTGGAAGGGCTCATAGAGATTCAGAGCCACTCTAAGAGCCTGTGTGCCTACCCCCAAGCTGGAGGACTCAAGGCCTCCCCTCTCCTCAGTATAAATGATCATTCATCATCTCTGAGGCCTGTATTACTATACTTTTCAGACATGGAACCTGACCCTGATTGATTGTGCCGTATCCTTCTCATATCATTGACTGTGACAATGGGCCTTGGGCCAGGAAGGATGTTAGTAGCAAGAATCCCCTTCCAGGCCCCCCAGGGGAGAGGACGTGAGTGCTCAGAACATCATGGGGCCAGAACCCCTCAATGAACAGTAGCCACTCACTCTGAAATCCTTTGAATTCCTGTCCTCTGGATTTGATCATTTTGAGAAAGGCTGCCAGACCCATGGCAAAAACTGGCATCTTTATTCCTGGCCCAGAATTTGGCTTAAAGGAGTGCTTTATACAAATAAATATACAGAAGAGGCAACCCCTTCTTAGAAAGAGATGGAAAGACTGACTTCAGAGAGAACTGGCTCTGAATCCCAGCCCTGGCCTTCACTGTAAACTTCGGCAACTTAATTTCTCTGGGTTCAGTTTCACTTTTAAAATGCAGATAATCTTTGCCTTACATGGTTGAAAGAGGATTAGAGATAATGTACATTAAGAGACTGGAATATTGCCTCCTAGTGCTGTCACTCAGAGATGGGCTGTGAGATTCTTTCTGCTGCTTTGAGTAGCCTCAGATAGGAATGAGAAAGGTTGCAGGCTCATGGCAAATAGAACTGAAATACTAGGTCAGCTAGGATCCCCCTCCCTCAGGACTGGGGAGCGCATCAGATATCAGACCCAGTTTAACTTCAAATGGTCAACTTTCAATGCCCCAAATTAGAGACCCATTCCTTAGCTTTTTTTTTTTTTAAGATTTTTATTTATTTATTTGACACAGAGAGAGACAGCAAGAGAGGGAACACAAGCAGGGGGAGTGGGAGAGGGAGAAGCAGGCCTCCCGCTGAGCAAGGAGCCCAATGCGGGACTCGATCCCAAGACCCCGGGATCATCATCTGAGCCGAAGGCAGACGCTTAACGACTGAGTCACCCAGGCGCCCCAGAAACCCATTCCTTAGCTTTTTAATAGTCATGCAAAAAGAGAAATAGAAACATACATCTTAATTTTCCTTGAAGCTTCCATAAACTACACGTATTAACCCAGAAAACACAGGGTGTGTATATGATATCACAGGCAATGAATATGTAGGTTGCCTGGAGTCATCATGCCCCCTCCTCCTATCCCTAGTTCTCTACCCAATTTGCCCACAAGAAGACCAGGGAACCTAATATCTCCACGCATCTGCTGTAGAGACAAAGCCAGGTGTGATGTGTGAGTCGTATCCTGGGAGCGAGTTCACTGCTCTTGGCAAGGGCCTGTTATAAACATCTTTTTCTTACTGCATGGTCAGTGATGACATTGAAGCTTGGAATCAGGTGTAGTTAGGGTGTACTATATGGAAGGCATACACTACAAATTAGGGCCTTTTATTAGGGGAGATCAGGTTGTGAAATACTTACTAACACACCACCCAAGTACAACCTTAACACATCTTTATCCCCTGCATTTATACCAGCCTTAGGGTCTTTAACAAATGCAGGATCACACATGCAGCCTGGTTATGATTGAACTTTGATACCTGCTTAGAAGGGAAAGAATTAGTATAATATTTCACAACTTATAAAGTTATATATGTTGGATTACTGGAAGGATATTTACTTAATGGCTCTGAAAGAAAGAAAGGTTAACCCAAAAAGTCAATGTCGCTGACAGATGAGTGAAATAATAAACACAAACCCTGCAATGGTTTATACTGAGGAGGCCCACACATCACTCCAAACCTCTTTGGTCTGGCTATCAGGCTGGAAATCTCACAAACTCGAACTGGCAATGGATATTTCCAGTGTTTCTTAGGTTTGGCTCAGTGAGGGACACCACAAGCTCGGTTCACTTTCTTCTGTGGTATTGCTTTACTTCCGATTCCATAAGAGCCGTGAAGTCAAAGGATCAGGCAAACAAAACAAAGAACATCAAAAAGAAAACAGGAAGGGAATTTGACGAATGACTTTAACCCTCAACAAGGATCTGGTTTGATTTTCATGGCAAGTGTTCCCATGTAGCGTAGACCAACTCAAGCTCCCTCTGTTCCTTTTCATCCCCTCACATTCCACTCGGCAAGATTTCAACACAGAGATACAAAGTTGATGCCATGAATGTGTTGCTTTGGCTTCTGTCAGCTCAGATGAGGAGTGCTGGCAGGCAATAGTGAACCTGCTTTTGGAACCAATCAACTTGGCAGATGAAGTCCTTCAACTTGTAGCGAAAGCAAGTTTGGTGTGTTTCCCATACATCTGTGATAAGAACATACTAGACATTTTTTTTCCTCCCTAAAGATTATCTCTTCTGTTGAAATGTGACTTAAAAAATAATCAAGGGGAAATTCTATAAGCTCATTCTGCTTTTGCCAAAGATGTTCATCTCAGAGCAGGTTACATACAATAGAACAGAATAATAGGAGTAACTCAGAAAGTCCTTTCTTCTCCTTCCCAATTAAAAGTTCCTTCTAGTGCAGCATTAACTTCCATCAGGAAACAAAACTCCTAAGTATTTTACCACAATTTTCAAGAAAAAAAAAAAAAAGCCTGGATAGAGGCAGCCAGGAGCGTCAGGGAATGAGGTACCGAGTTGGGAGGTATACCAGGATTAACCATAATCTCTTTCTTTAGAACCATCAAAGTTCAAAGCCACCTGGCTATGGCTACACATGGGAAATCCTTTGCTTTCATTGCATGGCAAAGAATTTGGCTCCCTGGCCTCCAGGGAGGTACCTACCATACCTTTCAGCCATAGCCTGCCTTTGAATACAACTTTGCACAACGTTGGCCTGCCTTGAATTGTACATGTATCTGAAGTCTGATGAAAACTCTGAATTAAAGAAATGGAGAGCACCAGGGATTCTCTAAAGACCAGAGAACCATCATAAATCTTTACTTTTAATTCCATGCTATTCAGCCTCATCAAAGGAAAAAGTGGTGTAATAGGCTCTTCCAGGAAGGGGCAGGAAAGCTGGGGTCACATCTTGGTTTGTTGTTCATCTGATCACTTTCTCTATGTAGCCACGGCAATGTACTTACACACACTAATGAAGAGGAGACAAAGCATAATGGTCACATCCTTGGCTTCACACACCAGCCAACTGGGGTTCAAACCTTGGCTCCACCACTTCTTGGCATGGATCAAGTCTCCGAGCATTACATTTCATTTTTTTACTAAACATATCCAAAGAGACATATTTTGGAGACAAAATGACTCTAGGCTACAATGTTTACAATCATTGGAGGACCATGTTTCAGGACGCCAGGCTAGACTCAACTGTTTATGGACATTGGAGCAATTTTCTTAACATTACAACCTGTTTCTTTTCTTGGTGCTCCCAAGAAAATCTGGCTCACCCCATCGACAAACAGCAGTATCCCTTGCAGCTTTGGCTCTTTGGTTTAATTGTATTTGTTTTTAATTAACACCCAGAATATTAATATTGCTATTAATATCTTTTTATTTGTTCTTCTCATCAGCCCTTCTAACAGAAGAAATCAGCACAATTGCCTGCTAGATATTTAAGGTGATAAGATATAGTAACCTTTCTTCCAGGGAGAAGAAACTCTTGATTGCTTCCTCAAGAAAGAGCCAAGCTTAGGAAAAGAGTTAGACACCATCGTTAGAGAAGTTTCTTAAAACCAAGTGGCTGAGACCATCTGCTCATCTCTGTACATAACTCCAGGCAAGGTGCAATGTGCTAGAAATATGCTCTGTGTAAATAAGAGCATGACACACTCTCAGAAGTTGTTTTCCAGAATCATCAAGTCTTTCCGTGACTAAACCATAAAGTCATAATAAGGTCTGGAAAGCGTACACCCCCATCTTGGAGGCGCAGAGTGCAAAGGCCTGGCCTTTGGAGTCTTGAGGTTCACAGACCCGCCCTGAAACCTGCTGCATCATCTCAGATGAGTTAACTCAAATCTCCCTTCATCTCAGTTGTCGCATCTATAAAATGAGGATAATCATAGTGCTACCTCTTAGGGCTGCTGCAAAGATTTGATGAGATAATACACTGAATGCTTAGGGAAGTAGCTGGTATGTGAGAAGGCCTCAACATATATTACTAACAAATAAATAGTATTTTTATAAAAATCTTTTTTATAAATAAAAACTTTTTAAAAAGAAAAAAGGTTTTTTTTAATGTGTAACTACAAATCTGTGTCATGAAGAAATTATAGGTACGCTTAACTTCTGCTTAAAGAGAAATGAAGCCTTCAAATCTCTTTAATAAGCTACATCACTGTTCATAGTCCTCCAGGTTGTGGTATTTCTCAGCCTTGGCTGCACAGAAGAATCATCTGAGAAGAGTTATAAACCCTCATGCCTTAACTTCACCCCTAGGTATTCCGATTAATTGCTCTGGGATTGGATCCCAGCCCTGAGTATTTAAAAATCTCTCTCTGAGCAATCAGTAGGCACAGTTAGTTTTGAGAATGACTTGGGTTAGAAGAATGCCAAGTACAAGTTGGTCCTTATTGAGTTAAGTTGGACCTGCATGCTCCTATCTTATGTTGTTTCTGTAGTTCAGCTGCTCTGGATGACTAAGCAAGTCACGATCAAGTAGGTTACTTTGCAGAACATGGCACTAAAACTGAATTCCAGTTTTCTGATATCAGATGTGTTACATTGATCATGTCTTAATTGCTAGGCCCTCAGAGACTGCGAAGACCCAGATTTCCATAGCAGACATCTACATTTCTACAGTCTACATGAGTAGCAGTAATACTGTGACTATCAAAAAATAGTAATTACTGCCATTATTTAGCACTTTATCTGTTATGGACTGAACATTTGTGTTCCCCACCCCCCAAATTCATATATTGAAGCCTGATCTTTTGATAGTGATAGTATTTTGAGATGGGGCATTTGGGAGGTGATTAGGTTTTAAAAATGCCATGATGGGCTTAGTATCCTTATAAGAAGAAGAAAAGACACCAGAACTCTTTCTCTCTTCCACAAGACTTGGTGAAAAAGTGGTCATGTGCCCACTGGGAAAAGAGCTCTCACCAGAACCAGATCACGCTGGCACGCTAACCTTGAATTCCCAGTCTCATCTAAGTGTGGCTACTACTATTCTGTAGATAAATAAGCCCCTTAGCAAAGTGATTAATAGCACTGGACTAAGGAACACTAGGATGGAGGGACTGCTCCACACTCATGGCAAGAGCGGAGGTGTGGTCTTTAACTCCTCTAAGCCTCATTGAACTGTGGGGAAGATTAAATGAGATAATGTATACAACACACAGAAGAAGACACTGTCAAGCATTGTAACCACAGCAACAGCAACATTATTATTGTATTGACCCTGGGAGAGGTTAGTTAGATTCCTAAATTTACACAGCTTCTGAAGAATGCAGGAAGTGTTCAAACACATACCTAACAGCAAACCACATGATCTTATCACCACAATACACTATCCTTGCCTTCCTCCTTCAACAGATGTCTGCTTGGCACAATAATACTTCTTCTAATATGAAGGCTATGTTTAAATCTGACTATCATTGGCAAAGAGTCCCTCTGTAAACTTAATTTTCCAATGACTTTTATTCCTGTCAGTAACAAGAGTTTTCCAAAGCATACAATTCCAGTTTGAGAACAAAATAAACCGAAGATAAAAATAGGGTGTTAAAAAAGTAACAGTAATGCACATGAAATTATACAATCCGTTCCATAAACCCTGGTGTCTGTGGCTAGGATCTGCCTATGGAAATGTAATATCCCCTCTGTACTTGATAAACTGTACTTGATAAACTTCATAGCCTTGGGAAGCTAACTCCCTTATTTGCCATCTGAAACTTAATTCTATCTTGAGGTTCTAGAGTCGCTTAAATCCAAAATTCCAGAAAGATTGAAGAGATATAATCCTAAATGAAATGACATGACTGTCTTGCATATATGTTAATGTATATAAGAGTTAAATCTGTGATACCATAAACAAACAAAAAGAATAAGTTAAGGTAAGACTTATTTTAGATGGACATTTTATTTTATGAATGCACCTAGTTGCAATCTCCTTTTCTCAAAGTACAACTCGTAGTTTCTTTAAAAGGATCATGATCAGTTGTACCTGCTCTAAGCTCAGGAATGTCTACAATGTCTACTGCAAATTTTGGAGCCATCATCTTCTGCAAATAGAGAATTTGATCTAATATTATTCAAAATAAGCCAAACTATGCTGTAATAACAGACTCCTAACCTCAGGAGATTATTGTCAGACACTGCCACCTCAATCCACCTCAGTCTATAACACGCAGGATCACTGCAGCAAAGAGACTGTGGAGAACTCACACCTGTGCCAAATGCTCTGGACTAGAAGCTACAATCACTTGCACTGATGGCCCATTGGTCAGAATTGATCCTATAATCCTGCTTAGCTGCAGGGGGCTGGGAAATCTTCCCAAATGCCCAGGAAGAAGAGGAGAACTACATTAGGTTGAACAATACTAACCTCTATCACAGACCCCAAGAAAGATATTTCACAAGGAATTCAAACAACAAGTGTATAAAAGATGCTAAAACCTTGGTTCATAACTTACTTAAGATGTATACATATTTGTTTTCCACAGTGAAGCACACATTTCCACAGCTCAATTTAAGCCACTGACAGTATGATGTTGATGATGCTCTAAGGAATATTTCCTGTTTATTCTCATTATCTTT
This sequence comes from Leptonychotes weddellii, assembly GCF_054177405.1. Taxonomy (NCBI): domain Eukaryota; kingdom Metazoa; phylum Chordata; class Mammalia; order Carnivora; family Phocidae; genus Leptonychotes; species Leptonychotes weddellii. The sequence continues at coordinate 113,740,640 of NC_138372.1, read as the reverse complement.
ACCTAAAAAGTTTTGCAAAATATAGTAGTAAAATTTCTACCAGCACAGCAGTTCCCCCCTTCACTCAGAATCCAGGTGGTAAATCTTGGGCTGGTCACTCAGTGAAATGCCTGTGGTTTATAAAGGGCCCTTCAGACACAGCTGTATCTGTACTATACTGGGAAATGCAAGTCTAACCAGTGAGCTGCAAGTTCTTCCAACAACTCCTTTTTTAAACTATAGGTGGGCCATTTTCCCTGAGAAGCCATGTGCACTGCATGTCCACAAAGCCATTCACTCCCCTTGCCATTTAGCTAGGCAGTCTGTGTGACTACAGTATTTTTCAGAGAGTGGGTCATTTTACCCTGTTGTTGTGCATGTAGCACTCAGGGATTTTCAGGCACATTTTAAATGATTCCAATACTGAGGGGAGTGGCCAAATCATGGCTTCTGCTCATATCCAACGCCACTTATGTTGACTTCCCAGAGATGGGTTCTATAAACATCAAGGACTTGAAAGTGACAAGAAGCCATCATAGACATTAAAAAAAAAATAGAACAGTGGTAAGAGAGCCAAATGCAAGTTGAAAAACCAACAAATATTTATAGTGTGGGCAAGCCACAATTTGCAGCAGGGGAACAGCTCTGTCCCTAGGACTGGGAAAGATGTTCCCTCCTCTCTCTCAAAGGAGTGCCTTTTAAGACTCTGAGTTCAGCAGCCGGCAGTGGTTATTTTCCTTAAAATCAACCAAAAACTTATGTGTGGTTAGTTTGAGGGAAAAAAAAAGGAAGGTAAAAATGTTACAGCTGGACTAATTCTTAAACTTTTCCTAAAGATTTTAGTTGTCTCTTCATCACTATTAACTAAAGGAAAAGGAGTTTTCAAAGTAGATGCCTCCACACACTGACTAGAGAGACCTCAAATTAGTAATGCCTTAGTTTTTCTTTCTAAATAAGGGAAACTCTATGTTCCTCACACACACACACACACACACACACACACACACACACACACACACAGCTGTTTTTCCATCTATCCACCCACAGGAAGTTTCTACAGCCTCATTAAACTAGACTACTAAAGGTTGTTCAACAAATGAGCCCATGCTCCCCCCCCCCCCGTGAAATCCAGCTGTGCTTACAGGAACCAGGGACCTAGAAGTGCATTGATTTTGACCTTCTACTTCCTAGAAACATTGTGTGGGCCACCCACTCTGTCCAGTGCACATAAAATCTTTGCTCTTAAAATCACTTTTCCAGTCTGTTAAGTGCTGGTGTGTTCCTGAGGCTCTTTTCTCTTTTCACTGCACCCACTCTCATTGGATGATGCCATCTACTGCCCTGATTTCTATGATGCGCTGTTTAACCATTTTTACGTTGATGGTGCTCAAAGTCTCAGATGTGTTCCAGTCTCTTTAAACTTTACATGTCCCCAACTGAACTCAACATCTTCCCCTCAATCCAAACATATGTCACTACCAGGTGTTTGGGCCGGAAACTTGACCATTATCTGTAACACTTGCCAATCCTCTTTAATCATTACCCATCTAGATTCTTCTTCTATCCATGCACTTCCTGTCTTTCATGTGGACTACTGCAACAGTGTTCTAACTGTTCTCCTGGCCTCCAGTCTTATCCCTTTATGATCCATTTTCCACAGTGAAAAAGAAAGAAAGAAAAGAAAGAAAGAAAGAAAGAAAGAAAGAAAGAAAGAAAGAAAAGAAAGAAAGAAGAAAGAAAGAAAAAAAAAGAAAGAAAGAAAGAAAAGAAAGAGAAAGAAGAAAGAAAGAAAGAAAGAAAGAAAGAAAGAAAGAAAGAAAGAAAGAAGAAAGAAAGAAAGAAAGAAAGAAAGGTAAAGCAAAATGAGTAATGGGAGTCAAGGTGAGTGCCAGGAGATTCAGAGTTCATGTATGACATTTGAAAGAGGAGATAGAAAAGCAACCTGGAGAAATCTCCTGATTTGGGCTCTAGCTTTTTACTGGCCTTGCCCTCTGTCCTTGGACTCCAAAAGTGATTATAGCGGTTGACAAAGAAGACAGGGCAGAGACCGTGGTGTGTGTGTGTGTGTGTGTGTGTGGCCAGCACTGATGAAGATTCTCTTCTTGACCAAATTCTAGCCTGGTTCCCCTAAGCTCTCTTCTTGACCAGGCCTCAACCTTGGCCTATAAAAACTGCAGACTCTGAGCCCAAATTGTTTCATCCACTCCAACCCACTCCCACATTAGAAGATATGAACAAACACAAACATATTTTCTAACAATCAAGGCAGAATCTCCAGGATGATGGTTGCAGCCCCCTTAAGTTCCTTCCTGGGAAAGTGGAAGGCTGCCAAAGAATTTACTGTTTGTTCCTGCCAACGCTTGAAGATAGAGCCCCTGTCTTCCAGTCTCTGTGGAAGGACAGAAGTCAAACTTCAATAAGCAAACCCAAATGAGTTTCACATGGGTCAATGCCCCTTCCTGTTTTATATAAATTTCCATTTCCCTGCCTCTCCTCAAGCTCTGGCAATTCCCATCCTTACTGCCTCTCTCTTCCTTTGAAATGTGCAGTTACCTCTGCACAAATCAAAGTTGAGTTCAGTTCATGCTGGACCCTCTTCTCTATTGCAATAGTTTATCACTGATTAAAATCTATCCTTACTACTTTAATAAGTAGTGCCCAGCTTTGTATGTCTTTGGTAGCCTTGTCAGCAACATACACTCTGATACCCTGGTCAATCTGATTCCTGAGGTTGGTGTGGCACTTAGGAGAGTGACTGTCTCCAGGAAAATGTCGGTGGGCAAGAGGCAGACAAACACTGACCAAGTGAAGGTTGGAGGAAAATACGGCTCAGATGAAGGCATCAGGGATGACATGTTTTAAAGAAAGACTATTCCTAATAGGGACAACATTTTTGAAGATATTCTTTATCGTAAGGACTTTTAAGTAGAGGAGGGTTCTGGTCCCATAAACTTACTCTTGACTTCTCTCTCTTTTCTGCTCAAAATATACTATTTTCTAAGCCTTTAATTTGTTTCTACTTATAAAAACCAATAAATTGTATGAAAATTAGTCTCAAGTTTCTGTACATATGAAAGTGTTATGGGAAGAAAATGTATTATATTATTTGATTTAGGAATATAATGTCATTCATACAATCAGAATTTATTTGTTTATTCTTTAGCCATGTTCTGGCCTTTAATATTGTTTCTTTGACAGTAATACAGGCAATTTTATAATTTAACCATATGCCTTAAAGGTCCAGAAAGCAAACTTAGATTAAGACAAATAAGATAAAACAGACAATAGAGATACTCAATAGATTTACTTAGATCCATTCACTTAGCATCAGTGCATAACATATTCCAAAAGTGAGCATATATCAAATGCAAAATGGATAACTTTAATTGAGTTCAGTAATTGGATAAATAGTCAAACAATATTCATTGCATATGCTTTGAGGCATGCATTTCATTCCTTATTGATCTGCTTTATTGAATTAACATATCAATTATTTGATTTGATAGGAACAGGGAAGATGATCATAGGAAGGAGCAGTGGTAGAGAATATGTCTCTCGCTGCTGTACAAAACACACATGGCAGGTGATGATACCAAACAGCTAACTCCCAGAGAGACCTAAATGGCACATCTTGGCACATGTGGGTAAGTATAATGTTTATTAATCTAAAAAATGAGAAAATATTATAAAAATATAAGAAGTAGAAAACCCTACACAAGTTAAAATACAGAAAAATTTTAAGCAAAGTTATTTGAATCAGGCAATATTTAATGTATCAAATAGTAATCCTAATAACTAGGTATAAAGTAATCTAAACCCAGGACACTAACCATGTCAAAAGGCAGCAGACATCCTGACCATCCCAGAATCCTTTGCCAGGGTTAGTGTTCTCTGATTACACATTTAGGCACCCCCTGGTTACAAGAGTACTTGTTTATTACTGATATTATAAAAATAACCATTCTCTAAATGATGACACATAGTAAATAAAATTAGAACTATACATAAGGATTTGAATAATTGCAATTTCTTTAAGGACCACCTGCAACTTCTGCCTGCTTCACAGACCTGTAGGGAGAAACAAAAAAAAGAAAATGTGCTTAATAATACCTCTATAGTCAGCATATTAAAAGAAAGTTTGGGATCTTAATGTTTTCCTATACCCCGTATAAACTTTTACAATGGCATTGACCTTAGGGTACCACTTCTATCAGCTGTATTTTGTTGCCAGGATGTCAATTTCTGGTATCTGTATAAACCCTTTTTGTATATTTAATTAGAATTAGATATTCTACAGATATCTTTGACTGTTGAAAAAGACTGGCTTCCCTCCCTTCCTATAGGAGGGAGCCAAGGGAGAAATATAGCCAATGAGAAATACTTGCAAGGGATGTACACAATTACTATCTTGGAAGGAATTATGAAAGCTTAATTTAGGAAGCTAGAGTGGCATAAGCTAGATCAGGTCATACAAGTCTTTACTTCAACACTGGAACTGTGTGCCCATACTGCTTGATTGAAAAGAATTCCTTTATTTTTTCCTAGAGGAATCTGATTATGATGGCAAGGGGAAAGATCCATGCTCCTAGAATATTTTATCTGTTTTTTTCCTGCTTTGTTATATTTAATATTTGTATTAAATATTTAATATTTAATTAATATATTAATATAATTTATTATATTTAATATTTCTGATTCTTCTACTAGACCATAAATACTTTGAAAGAAAAATATAAATCTCCAACTTACTTACAGGACCTGAAAGAATACTTTGCATATGGTGTTTGCTCAATAAGTATTTGTTTGATGGGAAAGAGGGAGAGGATAAAGGGAGAAAAAGAGGAAAGAAGGGAATCCAGTTATTTTTGCACATAACTTTTCCCTTATCTGGAAAACTTTGCTTACCCCAACCAATCCCAGCTAACTCCTTTATCTAACTAACTCCTACTTCTTTAGGACCTGGTCTTCAATATCACTTTCTCTAGGCCCTTTGACTACTAGTCAAGGTAGAGTTCTCTGCTGCATGCACTTATCTCACCCTAATGCTTACATGAGGAAAATCTGCAGTGTTTTATGTAAATCATGTTCAATGTGTGACTTCATCATTTAGTAAGCTTATGTCACATATGATAGTGACATGTTATTCTCTGGCATAGTTCCTGTTTTATTTTAGGTCTTTATTAAATATGAATCAAATGAATGATTTATTTATTTAGATCTCTTGGGTAGAAGGGCCGTATACCTACATGTTATACAAAGAACATTAGAAGGACAAAAGAAGAGAACAACATGATCTGTGTGTTCCTATGATGGTAGAATGATGATGTGGAAGAGAGATAAAATTTTTGTCTGTGATACAAAAAGAACCAGAAAGAAGGCAGCTAAAGGATTCAGATTTTGGAGCAAAAGAGAATAATTTCATTTGAAGTAGGTTTTAAACATTTTGTACAACTTAAGCAAACTGTTTGCTTACTTGTTTGCTTTTGTCACATACTGTATGTTACATCCCCATGACTTCTTTATTTCATGATTGGAAGCTTTTTGACCAACTTCACCTATTTTGCCCAATCCCTGCCTCTGGCAACCACCAATCTGTTTTCTGTACTTTTGAGCTTGGTTTTTGTTGTTCAGATTACACATATAAGTGAGATCAGATGTTATTTGTTTTTCTGTGCCTGACTTATTTCAATTAGCAAAATCTCCTCAAGTTCCATCCATGTTGTTGCAAATGGCAAAATTTTATTCTTTATGGCTATATATGTATAGTGCATTTTCTTTATCCATTTATCTGTCGATGGACACTTAGGTTTTTTCCATATCTTGGCTATTGTAAATAGTGCACAGAACACGGGGATGCAGATATCTTTTCAAGACATTTTTGTTTGTAACCATCCAGATAGTATTCTGAAGATGTACATATATGACTGTGTGTCTATGCATTGTGTATGACAGAAAATCAATTTATTTAATATACTGTTTTGTAACTCACTTTTTAATGTAACATTATTACAAGAATATTTCCACATCAGAATATATAGAGAGATATAGATATGTAGACCCAGTTAATATCAGTATAAATACATGTATTTATCCAGTGAATATATATCTCATCCTTCATAAGATGTACAACAGTATTCCATTATATAGATTGCTATACTTTTTAAATCAATTCTCTTTTATTGGTCATTGGCTTGTTCACATCTTTTCACATGTTTTCCATGTTTTAATATAAAACATTTTTTTGTTTTATTATAAAATATGTGCAATGAACATAATATTCTGATAACTACACAGCAAGGCATTGCAGAAATTATTTCTTTAGGTTATTTATTAGTATAGAATTATTAGGTTAATGAGCAATTAGACCAGAATAAAATTGAATGAGAAGCCACAGGAGGTAGAATGCTTCCCATTACTCAAGATATTGAAGACTGCATGTTTATTTTGTAGGGGCATTGCAGAGAAGATACCAGTATTAGATTGGAAGAGAAGTACATGGTTCTAAAATTCTAATTTTGATATTCTGTGATTCTGTGAGTGCTAAGGACAAACTCAACCTTTTGCTTATCTCTGTGACACACTTGAGAGAAGAAACTATGAATTATTCATGTTATATATCCAGTTCATATAATAGCCTCATGTCTATGGATGTAAAATTGTTCTGATATTCTGTATCTCTAAGATATATTTAATGGTGTCATAAAGTCCATGATCTTCACAGAGTGGGGAAATACTTTTTAATCTCAATTCTATCTAAAAGTGATTTTCCTGCCAAGGAGAAGGGATTTAAATTCCCATTCTACTTCCTCAGCATGGGAGAATACAGACTCAGTGAGAAGCCTGAGTACCATAGAACATCAAAAAAGAGAAAGGAAACATGCAGAGTAGGAAGGAAATCTCTTTTTCATTAGAGGTCATGAGAACTACGCATTAAAAAAATCTGAACTTGGAGCAGTTGTAGATAGTACCCATAATTACCTGACATTGATATTAAGTGCCCTGAGCAAACATACCAGAGTAGACCAGGGTAGGACAAGAAGAGCATGGAACACAAAGGAGAAGATCAGCAGAACCTGCACAGTGAAAGAAAAAGAGATAATATGCTGGACCAGGAAAAAAAAAATCTATTAAACATAATTCCCTAGCAGGTTAAACAATTTCTAGTGAAGATTAATTGAAATTAATATAAAAAAACTACACTTAGAGTATATAATGAGCTGCAATTACATACACGTTAACTGCCTAATGGTGTGTATATTCTTATTCCATACTCCAGTCATTTTCAATTCAAGCTTCTGCTGATTTTTAAATAAAATCTAGGGCAAAATGCCCTCCAGCTAGTGTTTTGAATATATATATAGACTTTAAGAAAATCTCACATAAATCATATTCATAATTCTTATGTCCAACATCGGTCAGACAAGAAAGTAACACTGTTCAGGTGGCTACCCTAACACAACTTAGTCGGGATTAGATATATATATATATCACAGAATGGTGATGCTATCATATTTGCAATTTAATGTCATCATCACAAAGTTATTATGAGATTTATAAAAGTAGTGCATATAAATACATATACACTCTGTTCATAATGCCTGGCACATAACATTACATGCTAAATGTAATTCCTCTGAATGCATCCCTGGCAGAAGGGCAGTACCTAATGGGACAAAGGGACAGGAGTATTCTAGTTTAAGAGAATGGGGAAATAGAATGGAGATAAATAAAATAAATAAATAAATAAAAAGCAGATGAACTAAAGGACTCAAGGGAGATAAGCAATTCCACATTTCTTGAAGAGAAAGAAAATAGAGTAATTCCAAGTTTTCCAAAGCAAATCTTGGAATGCTAGTCCTGCATGGTGTTAATATGAATGATTCACAAAATATGGTTCCTTGGTCAAAGGATTTTGGACCGGGACGCCTGAGTGGCTCAACTGGTTAAGCATCTGCCTTCTGCTCAGGTCATGATCCCAGAATCCTGGGATCAAGTCCTGCCTTGGGTTTCTTGCTCAGCAGGGAGCCTGCTTCTCCCTCTGCCTGACACTCCCCCTGCTTGTGCTCTCACTCTCTCTGACAAATAAATAAATAAAATCTTAAAAAAAAAAAGAATTTTGGACAGCAACATACCATATCTGCTTTTTGGAGGATCAAAATACACACCAGCATATTAAATAAAGGCTCTTAGAAGTCTTCTGTAACTTGATATATATCAAAATTAAATAAATTTAGGTACTAAATAAATAAAAGTATGTAACTTGGTACTTATCAAAGTTATTTGATACTAGATTTTCATATAACTCATTTTTTAAAAATCTGTAGAGTTCCATTGGTAAGTTCTGATTCAAGCAGTCAGACTTAACTCAATGCAACTGCTGTTTCAAATAATTCAGCAACAAAATTGAAAAAGCATGGGTTTTGTACTCAGACCTGAGTTCAAATTCTGATTCCACCCCTTCCTATGTACATGACTTTGAGCAAGTTAGCTCAACGTCCCTCTCAGAGGAAGACTATAAGGGAAACATCTTTGCAAGAATCATTAAGTAGTGGATATTTGACAGTGTTGCAGTATTCAAATTTAGATAAATAGGAACTACAAAAAAAATATGGACTGAAAGTGATGATTGTATGTGGCAAGTGGATGCTGAATAAAGCCGGAGAACTTGATAAACTTTTAGAAATCTTAAACATGGAAGGGTTTTGAATGAAATAATGATGCATTCATATTTAAATGTTCTTTACCACCCAAAGATACTAAAGGTGCTTGCAAGAGAGCAATTGAATTAATGCTCTCTATTAGTGCTTCTCAAATTTTAAGCATATTAGAATCATCTGGAGGGTTTTTTAAACACAGGTTGCCGACTTCACTATTAGAGTTTCTGATTTAGCAGTTGTGGAGTGGGGTCCAAGGAACTGCATTTCTTACAATTTCCAAAGTGATGTTGATGCTAATGCTGATGTGGCTGGTTTGTGGACCACACTTTGCGTATCACTGTTCTGTGTAGCATGGACTTTGGGTGAAGGATGAAGCCAGCTGTGGTTGGATATACTTGAACAAAAAGTAGTGAAGTGTCTACGTACAAAATTAGATTGAAGTGTAGGTTTAGTAGGAAATACATAGCCTTAAGGGCAGAAGGTTTGGGACAGAGAATGGATTATAGAAATATAAGATGTTAGAGTTGGATGCTATTTCACAATTGACCAAAAAAAAAAAAAATGCATTACTTTAGAAGATCACTACATTTGAGAGGGCCAAAGAATTATAATAGTAAAACACTGGATAAGTCTCCCAAGTTGGAATTAAGTTTTCCTAATGATAAGATTGGGGCAGAGAGAAAAGCAATCAATCAAATATAAACACCCCACATGAAAGAATAGGAGTGATTGGTAAGATTATAGTGACAAGGAAAGAAACAGCACAGCCAGACAAATGGCTTGAGCCCAAAAAGGAGAATTTCAGGTAGAATGTTAATGCTATCTCATGGTATCTGACACCTGGCAACTGAAAGAAGGAGCAGCTTCTCCTGGTAAAGGTAAGAGTAGCAGCTTTTCTAGAAACCATTTCAAATAAGGTAAAAAAAAGGAGGGGGGTATGAAGAGTGTTCTTTGAATAGCACTGACAAACAATCAGTTTGCAAATAAAATTCCAGTTCCATAGGGCCCAGAGGAAAGATCTGAGAAATAGATCCACAGTGCTTAAGAAAACAAACATATGAAGAGATTTTATTTTGATAGGGACAGTGGGGCAAGGCAAAGTGGCCAAGGATAAGAGAAATAAAAGACAGAATTAACTGATCTCAAGTTTCTCAATTGAACTTTGGCATAACACTTGGTCTTGTGTGGCAACTGACTTAGGTATCCAGCCTTACACTGCTTCCCTCTGTGAAGCAGGACTACTTATACAGGGGATGGCCATTATTACCCATACTTCGGGGGATTAAGAAATGAAGCACCTTTGGTCAGGGGAAGAAAGAGCAAGCGAGAGAGTAGCCCTGAAGTCTAGAAATAAAGGTAATATTTTTGTTTACAGGTTAGAACCTGCTTACTTTCTTCTTGAATGTTATAGGTACAGGTCTATAGTAAAAAACAGCAACACAAATCACCTGAGGCAGTGATCACAAATACATATGTAGGGATAGATGTAAATGCTGCATTAATGCTCTATGTTCACTGCAACTCTGACTAAATTATCATTACAACAGAGGAACAACACACTGAACATATGAAATGTCATTGAATGTATCATGTTCTGTTGTGTAGACGGATAAACCACTTATTAGATAGATATGTCTATGTTTCTAGACATTGTAGCCTCCCTGAATAATCAGAAGATAGAGACTCAGGCTTGGCCATTCCTCAAGTGATCTTCAAAGGTGACTTAAACAATATGACCTAAATTTATTCATTCTTTCATTTGTTCAATTCATTCAGGAAATATTTATTAAGTAAATCAATAGTGAATATATAAATATTTATTAAATAAATATGTGTTGAATACTTACAATGTAAAATAGGAGCATTAAGAATAAATTTTCCCTAATAGGTTAATTTTTGGGATTAAATATGTGGAAGAAACTTATAAATTACGAAGCCTTGCATAGCTAGTAGAAACTTTCTGAAAATTATTTTAAATGTTAACAAATGGATAATCCTTTGTGTCCTAATATGAAGGAGAAAGTAACATATAACGTATGTTTAATAATATAAAGAAAAGGCATGTTTTTGGTTTGAAGAATGTTTAATTATACCGAAGTTGATATATAGTTTTGGAATATTTAGTCAACATTTCAAAACAACTCATTTTTAAGAAATTTGGAAGCCTGCTTTGAACAGTTGTTCTATTTTTAATATCTAACTATGGGATTTAAAACATGTTTAATGTAATTACTAAATGTTATTTATTTTATTCTGTCAAAATTTTAATTTTTACGTTTATCATGTATGCCTCCCTTAATTTTCTGGATGACTTTGCATGTAGATAACAATTTGGAACACAGTGTAAATTTAACTAAATCAAGTTGAAGTTTATATTAAAAGCAGATTTTCTACCCAAATGTATTACTGCTGGTTTCTTTATATGTCACTTTTTCTTATTTTCATGCTCTGTAGTGTTTTTTTTTATGATACAAATTCTTCACTCAGTGAAATAATTCCTCTCTTGATACTATCTATACACACATTCCCTCCCCCCCTCCTTTTTTTAGCTTATAGAGATGGAATGACATTTTTGGAGTAGAACATATGGCCTTGGATTGAGCTAGAATGTAGATTGCACTTTTAATTGTGTTTCCTGGGGAAAGGATATTTAACAGATCTGAGTTTATAAAACCAGAGTAATATCACCTACATATTAAGTTGTCACAAGGATTAAAGGAAATACTACCTAGCACATACCAGCAAAAATTTAGCAAGTTCTCTTCCATTTTGTCTTCTTTTGGAGATACAGGTGTTCCTATGTAAGCCTTAAAATGTCAATTACTCATAATAGGCTTTAAGGAGAAATGGAATGATATAACTCTAATTACTCAAATAGACTTTGTAATTCTATTTTATGTTAGCCTATGTGACAATTTTCCTAATTCATTATTAAATCATATATCTAATAGGATAGACACTAACTTTCTCAGTGAAAAGATTTATTATGCCACATTTTTGAAGTTCTGTGCTTAGAACTCCTCTTCTATCTTCATATACCCTCTTCATTATGCCTACATAAGTAGTTTCTTCAGCCATAATGCCTATCTTCAGGCTAGGATTTCTTATCAGATCCTAATAACAAATATATTTCAGCTTTTATTCCACCTTTTAGGAGACTATGCTAGTCAACTTTTAGAGCTCAGACAGTGGAAATATAGCATCTTCTGGAGAAAATAGTTTGTTCTTTGATTTTTTCCCCTTTAGTTTGAGGTAAATAAGCACTTAAGTTTGAAATAAGAGGAAAAAGGAGAGTGAAATAAAAAGGTGAGTTGAGATCAATGATGGTATGGCTGCAGGTACCCCAATTAGTAGAAATGAGATGAATTCTTTCAGCCTGGGAGAATATAAGAACACTGCAAAAGATATCACCCATCAACCACCCAAGGGAGAGGTCACTCTTTTGGTTCCAAAGTAGGACTATAAAATCCTTCTCTCCTCTGCTAGTGCCAAGGCATATTAGAAGCAGCAAGCTAAATGCAAAAGCCATAGAATAATTAAGAAAATCAGAAAAAATGAACTGTAGCTTCACAAGTGAAGACAGATTATTCTTGGTTAGTAAGTAAAAGGCAAAAATTATTTGGCACAAAATCTTAAAGGAAAGCATTCTCTTTTACTCCCATGTAGTTAATGTACCTCTGATGTTAAAATCTGAGAACCGAGCAACTGTAGATGCACCTGAGTGAGTATGAGCCCATTCTTTGCAATGTACCAGCCTGGGGACCAAAGGATGGATGAGGACCTTATAGTCTTCTGACTCCTAGTTTTTTCCCACTCCATCATATGTCTAGAAAGAAAATTAGCCTCTCACTGAGATAATTAAATGACACATGTGTATACTCACAGTAAAAAAAGTGAGTCCATTAGTCAGTCACAGTGAGAACCTAGCAAGTATCTGGGAACAAATTCCACACAGGAGTAAAAACACAATGTCATTAAAAATAACATCATTAAAGGTAAGTAGAAAACCTAATAAGAAGCAAGAGACAAGTCCTGGTGGTTTAGAAGATAAATTGTCCTTTTTTTTTTTTTGCACAAATAGAAACCATTTTATATGACATATGCCTAGCCTAAAAGTAAAAACTTAGAATTTACTAATATTTAGCAAGCATATACTATGTGTCTGGCACTGTTTGGCAGAAATTAAAGCAATGAAAAAGAAATGTTTTCTTTTTTTTTTTAAAGATTTTATTTATTTGACAGAGAGAGAGATAGCGAGAGCAAGAACACAAGCAGGGGGAGTGGGAGAGGGAGAAGCAGGCTTCCCGCCGAGCAGGGAGCCCGATGTGGGACTCGATCCCAGGACCCCGGGATCATGACCTGAGCCGAAGGCAGACGCTTAACGACTGAGCCACCAAGGCGCCCGAAAAAGAAATGTTTTCTTAATCTTTGGAAGCTAAAGGCAATTATCTGAAAATGTCCTGATTTTGCCCACATTTACTGAAATATATTGAAGTAAGAAATTTAATATCCAGGATTGGTTGGGTAAATTATTGAGACAGAGCATCAGGGATCTATCAAAATAATAAGGTATTAAATGGTCAATATCCAGGAGAATAAGAAAGTAAACAGAAATGAGCATGGAATTTGGGGACATGGTTCCTCTACAGGTATCTACCAGTTGCAGAAGTCCTGAGAGACTGACAACTTGCAAAATTTTCATAGGCAGTCAGGACAAAAATTGGGGATCCAGGCTTACTGAGGAAGATGACACACAGTAATTTCCTAGGTTTGGGGTTGCTACTCTGAAGGGCCACACTATAAGAATAAGGGCAAAATAGAAATAAACCAGCCCTGTCAATGAATAAAGCCTACTTAAAATCTTCTCAACTTTGTGTTGAATTCAAATAATCTAGGATTACTAGTACCCCAGAAACAAAGTAAAATCCTATCTGGAAGAAGATAACATCATTTTAGGCCTCAAATTATCTTTGCAATTTTTCATATACAATTTCACACTTAATCTAAAATAAATAAACATGGTGACAAGATCATGTGATCAAAAACCAAGAGAAAATGACAGAGAATAGAAAGACCCACAAGGAATCAAATAATGGACTTAAACACAGATCTCAAAATAAGTATGGGTAATAAGAAATGAAAGAAAATATTTAGAGTTTTTGGAAAGAACTAGAAATTAAAAATAAACCAATGAAAATGCTAAAATATAGTAACTGAAATTTGAAAGTTGAGATATGTGTTAAGCAGCAGATTTGATAGCATTAAAGAGAGAAATAATAAACTTGAATACAGATCAGAATAAAACATCCACAATGATACACAGAAACAAATGAATGGAAAATGAAGGTGGGGCACATTTTTCATACAATTAGAATGTCTAATATATGTTAATTGCTGGCTGTGGTAATTTTAAAACATAATCCCCAAAATCTTTTACATTTTTCGCATCCATTGACCTTGAATCTATAATCTATGACTGCATAATCAACAAAATAAATCAATTAATTAAAAAAGAGACATCATCACAGAACTGGAACACATTTTTCTAAAAGCTATATGAGAATATTACAAATACTTTGTAAGAATGAATTTGAAAATTCAAATGAAATGAGCAAATCTCTGGAAAAATAAAGCTTACCAAAACTGTCACAAGAGGAAATAGAAAATCTGAGTAGTCACATAATTATCAAAGAAATTAAATTCATAGTTAAAAATTCTTCACATGAAGAAATTTTGAAGCCCATATAGCTCCACCACTGAAGTCCTCTAATCATTAAAAAAAAATTCAGTGTTACACAAACACTTCCGGAGAATCCATCGGGAAATATTCCCCAATACATTTTATGAGGCTAGCTAATGTTGATTCCAATGCATAACAGAAGAATTGTGTTAAAGGGAAACTTTTTTGCCTAAATAAGCCAATTGAATTATAAATATAGATATAAAAATCCTAAACAAACTTTTACCAACATCCTTATCAAGTTAGGTTTTATTGCAAAATGCAATACCAGATTAATTCTCAAAAACTAACCCATGAAATTAACCACAAAAATAGAATAAGTGAGAAAAATATTTAAAAATGGATTTAAAAGTTGATAAATTTTGACATTTATTCACAATGTAAAAAAAACTCAATGGATTCAGAATGTAAAAAAATGTTCATAATCTAATAAAAGTGTATACACACACACACAAACCTATAGCAAATATTGTACTTCATGATGCAAAATTGAAAGCTTTCCTTCTTAGATCAGGAATGAGACCCAATGATTTCATTTCCTTAGAACATATATCCAGAAGAGGGCTTGCTGGAGCATAAGGAAGTTTTAGTTTTACTTTTTTGAGGAAAATCATCCATACTGTTTTCCATAATGGGTATACCAATTTACATTCCCACCAACAATGTATAGGGTTCTCTTTTTTCCACATCTTTACCAACTCTTACCTTTTTGATTAAAGCCATTCTAAGAGGTGTGAGGTTATATCTCACTGTGTTTTTGATTGCACTTCCTTGATAATTAGTGATGTTGAGCACCTTTTCGTGTACCTATTGGCCATTTCTATTTCTTCTGTGGAAAATGTCTATTAAGTTTCTTTGTCCATATTTTAATTGGATTATTTGAGGTTTTTGTTATTGAATTATATGTGTTCCTTATACATTTTGGATATTAATCCCTTATCGGATATATGGCTTAATAAAAATTCTCAATAAAATAGATATAAAAGGAAATTTCCTCACCCAATTATTGTCATTTATGAAACTCCCACAGGTAATATCATAATCAATGGAGAAAAATTGAAAGTTTTTCCTCTAAGATACAGTACAAGGCAAGGATGTCCATTCTTGCCACTTCTATTCAAAATAGTACAGGAAGTACTAGCAAAGGCAATCAGACAAGAAAAAGAAATAAAAGGCATCCAAATCAGAAAAGAGTAAAATTATCACTGTTTGTAGATGACATAATCCTATATATAGAAAACCCTAAAGACTCCATGCAAATACACAGACACACACACACACACACACAAACCTGTTAGAACTAATAAATAAATTCCATAAAGTTACAGAATACAAAAGCAACATACAAAAATCATTTGCACTTCTTTATACTAAAAATGATTTATCTGAAAAGGAAATTGAAAAAAACCCAATTCCATTTACAATAGCTTCAAAAGAATAAAATACATAGGAATAAATTTAACCAAGAAGACAAAAGATATGTACACTGAAAACTATAAAACAGTGATAAAAGAAATTGAAGAAGTCATAAATAAATGGAAAGATATCCTATGCTGATGGATTGGAAGAGTTCATATTGCTAAAATGTCCATACAAAGTGATATATAGATTCAATGCAATCTCTATAAAAATTCCAATGGCATTTTTCACAGAAATAGAAAACAATTCTAAAATTCTTGTGGAACCACAAAAGACTCCTAATAGCCAAAGCAATCTTGAGAAAGAACAGAGCTGGAGGCATCACATTTCCTGATTTCAAATTATATTACAAAGTGATAGTAATCAACAGTATGGTACTGGCATAAAAATGGACACATGGACCAATGGAATAGAATAGGGAGTCCAAAGGTAAACCCAAGCATATATGGTCAACTGGTTTTTAACAAGAGTGCTAAGAATACACAATGGGGAAAGGACAGTCCCTTCATTAAATGGTTTTGGGAAAACTGTGTATCCACATGCAAAAAAAGAAATTGGATCCTTATCTCACAATATACACAAAAATCAATTAAAATGTTTTAAAAACTTAAACGTGAGACTGGAAACTATAAAACTCTTAGAAGAAAACAGAGGGAAAACTCTTTGACATTGGTCTTGGCAATAATGTTTTAGACATGACAAAAGCTCAGGCAACAGAAGCAAAAATAAATAAGTGGGACTGCATCAAAATAAAAAGTCTGCACAGCAAAGGAAACAACAAAATAAAAAAGGTAACCTAAAGATTGGGAGACAACATTTACAAATCATAGTTCTGATAATTATGTATTTTAATATAAAAATATATAAATATAAAAATATAAAAATACATAAATCATGCATACTTTGAGACTTTGGGTAGGAGTTTACTCTAAAATTAATTATGTTTTAAAGAATTATAAGCTCAAGCTACATATATTTAGTGATATGTAATTGATAGGTTAATGACTACACTCAATAACAACAAAGTTTTAAAAAGCACTTCAACAATGATTTATTTCTCCTCCTGTAAGTTGGGCTGTATTATGGTCCATGTTTGCCTTCTTTGCCTAGTGAAGAACATAACTTCTGAGTAACTTATTATTTATTTATTTATTGCTGCCTACAGAGACTCATTTTCTTTTATTTTCATTTTTAAATTTTTTTATTTCAAGTTTTTACTTAAATTCCAGTTAGTTAATATACAGTGTAATATTAGTTTCAGGAGTAGAATTTAGTGATTCATCACTTACATACAAAACCCAGTGTTCATCACAAGTGCCCTTCTTAATACGTATCATCCATTTAAGCTATCCCCCTGCCCACCTCCCCTCTGGCAACCTTCAGTTTGATCTCTATAGTTAAGAGTCTGCTAGTTTGCCTCCTTCTCTTTTCTTTTTTCCCCTACGTTCATCTGTTTTGTTTCTTAAGTTCCACATATAAGTGAAATCAGATGGCATTTGCCTTTCTTTGACTGACTTATTTCACTTAGCATAATATACTCCAGCTCTACCCACGTTATTGCAAATGGTAAGAGTTCATTCTTTTTTTATGGCTGAGTAATATTCCATTTGTATACATATACCACCACTTTATTTTATAAGTCTTTTAAAAATGGCATGTCTTAGGGAGATGATGATCTCTGTTTGAAATAGCACTAGAGCACAGGTAGTTTAAAAATGAGTTTTATTCTCATCAGGTTAAGAAATATGTAAAGGGCCAAACACCTGGACCTCCCCATCATTTGTGTTAATGTTATCCAAAGTTCTGAATATGAATGTTCTCATCAGAGTTCCTCCCTATGTAAAGATTTCTCCACTGTTTATCAATTCACATTTTTTATCCTTATAATTTGCACCCTCTGTTCTTTTCATGACTTATATTTCCAGACTTATTTCTCTCTGATCCCCTGTGTCTAGTGTTTTTCCCTAAAAGTATGAATTGCTAGTTCCCTGGGCAACCAAACATAACCAATGCTCTTCCTATGTTCGCGCCCTTGCCCATGTGTTATTCTTGCTCATGTGACATTCTTGTCCATCCCTGTACTTCAAAATCTTACCTATCTCTTAGTTCAAGCACCAGTTCTTCATTAAGATCTCTCTAATTACATGTTCCTACTGCCAACTTCATGTGATATATCCTTCCTTTGACTTCCTTAACATTCTGTTTATCTCTTAAGAAATAGTATACCTTATGCTACAGATGCTTATGCACTTCTCTTTAACTTACTAGAGAAAAGAGATCCTAACCTTTTATTTTGTTTTGTTTTTTGTATATCCTATGCCATAGTGCCCAACACATAGCAGCTTCTCATTAATGTGTTTTGAATTTTAAGATTCATAAACATGATTCTAAGGAGATTCTAAGGAGGTAATCTGGTCTCTGGAGCATATGGAACATATTGGAGAATCTTAACCAAAAAAATTCTAGTTTGGGACAAATATGTCCAGGTCTGTTTAATTTGTGAAGCTGAAGCAGGTCAATGTTACAGAACAAGTCAGGGAAAATTATGCAACCAGTTTGTCCGGTGTGAACACGCTGAGCTCTTACAGCAACTGAAAATATACAGAATAAAATTCATGGAGAACAAATAGGTTTTACTTGCAGCCAATCAATACATTCTTTTCATTTGTGAAAGATATAGCCCATCAAATATAAGACTGCCAAAAGCTAAATCCATCAAGGTTAGAGTTATGAACTTCATTTTGTTTTCATTATTATATTTTGTAGTTTCAGGCTACACCTAGAGCAAATGTAAGAATATTCCAAGACAAACAAAAAGTGTTTGGTAAAAGGATTAAAAACATATGCTACTCATTTATAACTTTGATTTTTTTAAATAACCAAAATTGGACCACGTATCTCCTGTTTTCAGTTTTAAAAAATTCAACTCCATACAATATTCTAATCCAAAGAATTCTGCATCACAAAAGAACTGTTCTGTTGTTTAAATACAGCCTTCTCTGATACTTGTTATGAAATGTTCTGACTACTATTATTGCATATGACAAGGAAATGTCAATAAGTAAAGCAGGTAAGCTTTGTATCTATTCTGAAGCATGTAACTTTATATATTGGAGAGCAACTTGATACATTTTTCCATTACACTTAATAATAGTTTATTTGGTGAGATTAACTTTTATATTGTATTAAATATTACCGTTTAAATTTTTTCTAGGAGGTTAGTCAATTGAACCATTCATAATATCAAGGTTTTACCACAAACATGGGAAACATTTCAAAGTAAGAATGTCACATGAATAATTCAGAGGCATTTGGCCTCTAGAAATTGCAAAAACTTCTTTATAGCCAAAATAATCCTCCTCTACAATCACTATTATAATGGAAAATTACATTTTGACATTAGAATGTTTTGCTTGCAACAGATAATTAACAGTAATTATTAACTTACTTTTATATTTATTGGTTAAAGATAAATTGTTAAATATTTATGATGATAACAGATACCAAACATGCAAATGCCTAAGGTATAGGATTTATTGCCTGGTATGAGTTCAGATGCCCTGAATTTTTTAGGAGAAGCTTCAGAATTTTCTGAACACTCAGAGAAGATTTAATGTGAAAAGTGAGATTAAAAATCATCACGATTTCTTTTGGTCTTCAAAAATAACCTAAAAGAGTTTGCCAGAAGTTTTTGTCTTTTTTTACTTTTAGAGCTCATCTTTCTAGTTATTCTTGTGCTGTTTTTATCGTATTACTGTTATTATTATTATTTTTTATTCTTGGTTGTTTCCAATGTGTGTATGTCTTTTCTCTACAAACACATGTATTGTGTAGGACAATCCGGTTGACCTTTAAATCAGAACAAAATACTGAAGTCCTGTCTCATTTATCTCCTGAGGTATATATTTCTAGTCCCTATTTCTGATGCCACAATCCTAATATTTAAACTCTGAGTTCCAAGTCTCCTGAAGCCCTGACACCTATCTAAAACTGGCTATTAACTCATTTTGGTCTTTATGTTATCTACATTCCACTGCCCCTAACACATCCTTTTCTACTCTTTCATGTGATAGTAAGTTAGTGCCTTATCTTGGGCCTGGTAAAATTATCAGCTGTGATACAATAACACCACTGCCTTAAGCATTGCTCAAATACAAATCTTGGGAGGCTACGTGGAAAGAAGTAATGCGAGGTTAGATTAAGGAGAACAAAGGTCACACCACATCTTGAGTGGACAGTAGAATCCTGCAGCCCCATTTATTGCCCCAAGCACTTTGGTTCTCAAGAGTGACAGAATAAACTGTGTCACCCCCTGGTAAGGGGAACAAAGTGAAGTCATGAGTAAAGGATGAAGCAATAAGAGTAAACATCACTGGGCCCAAACAAGAACTCTTGATTCTACTCCTGGCATCTACTACTAACCAGGTGACATGAACAAGTCTACAATCTCTTAGAGAATCAACTTCTTCTTCATTAAATTAAGAGAACTGAGATTGAGAGGATTAGATTAGATTAGCACTTCCTAAAATCCTAGAACATTTGTTTTTCCCACAGTTAATAGGCATTCTGAAAATTATAAGCATTCTGAAAACAGAAGATAATAAGCATTCTGCACAAAGAACTCAAGTAAATACGAAAAAATGCTGGACTTTACATAGTCAAGCAGATCTTGCTGCAGGACCACCTGGTGACTTTTAGAAAAGACTGTATAGCATGTCTTCAAGTCAACAATGGACAATAATTTCTCTCATTTTAAGCCAGGATGCTGATTACACTTGATCTGTTCATTTAAAAGTGTAGAACTGTTTTTGCTCCTCTTGAAAAGTTGTTACATCACTGGTATATCTTACAACTGAGAGTTTCTCAACTATAATGATATGTATAAAGTCCCAAAACTTATCTTACTACAAAATTGTTTTTAATAGCTTATCATGAAATTAGGACTTAAAGAAATGGATATTATCTGATTCTACAGCCCATTATGAAGATATCTTACTTCCATTCAAACAAAGAGAAAACTAGGCTGATGAAATCAGGAAAAATAGGAGAGGAGAAGCATTTCTGGAATGTGAGTATAGGAATCTCCAAAAATCTGCTCCTCTAAAAAGCAATGAGAACATTAGCAAAAAAATCACCAAAATCAACTTTTCACAACTCTAGAAATTAACCAAAGGCTTGCAATAATCCATAGAACATTTATTAAAGAAAAGCAGCTGAATCTCAATGAGAACAGTGAGCTGTGTGGGATTTTCACTTACCCAATATCAATAACCTTCTCTCTAACTCTGCAGTAGCCTTGAAACCAGCAGCCTCACAATGATGGTAGCTATGAAAAAAGCAGCCTCTGATCCACAAGAGGGGACAGAATGGGTTTGGAGTTCCCCCAGATGTCCCATATCTAGAGAATTGTCACTATTTGACCTATATAGAAGCTGCCTGCAAAATCCTCACTTGAATGTTTTTTCTTTATTTGTCCTGGATTAAAGCTCACTCAGTGAAAAACTCAATCCCAATGACATTTGTCAAAAACAGTTAGAGGCAACAGTTTTACTAGCAGGGTGCCTGAGGCAGTGATACCAACTGAGGCAAACAAAGGGTTTACCAAAAAAGAAAAGAAAAAGAAAGAAAGAAAGAAAGAAAGAAAGAAGAAGAAAAAAGAAAGAAAGAAAGAAAACAAGAAAGAAAAGAAAAAGAAAGAAAGAAAGAAAACAAGAAAGAAAGAAAGAAAGAAAGAAAAAAAGGAAAAGAAAGAAAGAAAGAAAAAAAGAAAGAAAGAAAGAAAAGAAAAAGAAAACCTCATGGATGAGATGTCCTTAAGAAGCTTTCAAAAGATCTGACATATTCCTGAGGATCTAGAAGTCCACCCATATGTGTGGTACTATGCATCTGCCCGGGAAAAACCTAGTAAGGCTTTATCTCTCACCTCTTGTTGACCTAGAAGCTCTGTGTAAGCGAAGTTGTAAAGTTCTGGAGTGTCCATGGCATGCCTCAATGCTTTGTCCAGGCATTAGCTGACTACTAAGTCAGTAAACAAAAAGTAGTGAGGGCAATAACAAGAAAAAACAATAATAGACTGAAAATAAGTTTGACTTTGATCACTTAAGACTCTCAAAGCTCATGAATATAATTTTGTTATATTAATAATAAATTATACTTGTACAACAATTAAGAAAGTATATTCACTCACACCTATCATTCTATTTGATCTTCACTCAAATCCCAGAAATTCAGTGACAATTAGGTAGCACTTTGCCTTATTTTTGACTCCATACACTAGCTCTTTGGGATTAACGAAGTGTTTAGACTGATTTATAATATCACACTTTGCATCTGCTATTTGTCATATTTTTCTTTTGTTGTTGTTGTTTTAGCTTGGTTTTTCAAGTTTTAAAACTCCACAATCTAATTAGGGGGTGCTGGCTGGTTTGATGGTAGCTATTTTTGTCCATGTATATGTTGAACCTACTGATTAGAGAGCCTGTACCTCAATTTCATTCCATATTTATTCCTTCAAATTTCAGCCTTCTTTCTCCATTCTCATATTTTACATCCAAACTTAACTTACAGATAGGAAAAGCAGCCTAGAGAAATAAGGTCCAAAATTGAACAACACTATGGAGTCAATTCTGAAAACACAACCCTCTGATTCATTGGACTTTTCATTCCAGTAGTTCTCAATCTTTAGAATAATCAAGGTTCACCTGAGGGGTTTATTAAAAGTGCAGAATTCAGAGTCCCATGCAGAGATTCTGATACAATAGGTCTGAATGAAGCCCAGGAATATGAGCATCAAACAGTATCCCAGTAGATTCAAAGGTCTGTGATATGAGTTATTTAGTGACTTCACACTACAATCTGAGAGATTAAAAACAAACACACTCCTAACATGATTTTTTTTTAAATTGTGATTTATACTTTTAAACAAAAGCAGAATAAAGAAAAAAATCTGTTGAATTAAGGGTTCTGCTTATCTTATTTAGAACAAAAGTTTTTAAAGCTTCCCATTTGATGATTCAAAACATCTTTTCCTAAAAGGTGTCTTTTATAAAACTTCTTTGAGCTGTCTTATTTTAAGATGATGCAATAAGAAATACGCACTACTACAAAGGTCCCCACATTATTTGGAAACTTTCTGCCATGATAATTTGTCTCAGGAGAAATGAGGACATTCTACAAAATTACCTAGGAATAATTTATAGAAAGCTGACTCAAGGAACAGGTGTTACTGTTGGAATGATGAATCTTGTCCTTTTCCTCACTCATAAATTTCTAATATATGAGCCTCTAGACTCTAAATCAGATGTTGGGTTCACATGTATTTATGTCATTAATTCTCTTTCACTGAGAAAATCAAGAGGTAGATGATCTCTACATATCTTGCCGGCTGTTCCACACACCACATGCACTGAGCACAGTATCAGTGGAGATGCTGGTGTTACAGTGCTCCATCTTACACTTCTCCCAGCACCTGAATGTCGGATGCTGTTCTTGAAAAGTATTTGCATCTCTGTGCTATGAACTTGGCTACAGTGTTAGCTAGCATTCCGTTTCCAGATGGCTCTTGTTACTACCTAATTATTTTTAAACCCTGATTTTATTTCAAACAATTAACCATTGTCAAGGGTCACCTCCAAGTACAACATTGCTGATATAAAATATTTTTGGTTCTAGGTCTATGGTTAGGAGAGTTCAAGAATGGCCTTTTTTAGAGTGATTAATAGACCATATGGCAGAAGCCATGGCTAAACTATAAATCCATTATTAAAATTTTAAAAACTATAAATAATTTTTATGGCAATTACTCAGTCACAATTATTATTTATTTTATTTGTTTAGATTTCCAACTGTCTTGATAAATGAATTAGAAAGAATCAAAGAAATATATTCATTCATTCATTATTCTGATATTTATTGAGGTCTTATTGTGTATGTCAATATATACAGAGAAGGATCTCTCAAAAACTTTGCATTCTAGTGGAAGAGGAAATTATTGCAACTTATCAAAATCTTGTGAAAGTATATGCAGAAAGGTAATATGATTAGGTGACAAGGGTTAAAGAAAGTTTTGGGGATTCTTATATATCTCCTTTGCATTATTAAGCTATTTTTTAGACTTAATACTGATTGGAGGCATTGGATTTAAGGGGAAAAATAAGTCTAAATTTGCACATGGATTAAATACACTATTTTGATTGATTATGTTCTTGCTTTTAAGTTTTAGTTCATTATAAGTAATAGCACATAGAAGTAACACACTGTGCATCCTATAAGGATGTTGTTTACCTGGACTTACTCACTCTGGGCACCTATGTGTTGATTCTGATAAAGCAAAATTATATATATTGTATTTATACAATACACATACACATTACCTTGAAGAGTTTTTTTTTTTTTTAAACACAAAATTTATGAAGGCCTCAAAGAATTTGGTGAAAATGATTAAATCCAAAGTGTAGAATGAGTGTTTATGTATATTTAAATGTGTGGAGAGTAGGGATGGAGTATAAGTGTGTTTGCATTTGTTTTCATAAAAGTTTTGGGCCACTACTAATTCTTTCTTGGGGGATTCTCTTCTTTGTATCCCATGCTGCTCTTTTCCTAGACCATTTTACTCAGGATCCCTTACATTGAAGATCTTCAAAATATTCCCTTTATTTTTGTACTTGCTTAAAGTACAGCCCACTTTCTGAGTCTTTATCAGATGTTGTCTGAAGAAGGTGATGTTTCCCTCCAGACAATCTGTAGAATGTCACCATGTTATTCTGTTTCTGAATGTGCCAGCCAAGTGACACTTCAGCTCTCTGCATCCTCTTACCTGAGCACTCTGCCTTACGTCCCTCTCCTGGCTATCCTCCCTCTGACTACATAAGCCTACAGCTATGGAAATGGGGTAAGAATATTTTTAAATGCTTTTTTAACCCAGAAGAGTAATTTCTTTGATCGCCCTGGGTAAGGAATCATAATGTTGGTTGTGTAACATAATAGGTATTTCTGGTAGTTATGGCTTAGGGGAATTTGTGCAATTATTATGGGAGCTACATTACCATTTACAATTTTTATTTCTCTCTGCAGGCTACCATTGATTTAAAAAAGTAAATTTTGATATGTTATTTTTTTTAATGATGGTATTTCTATATAGTCCAGACTCCAACCTGTCATCTGGATTGCTGAGCCCACATATCTGACAATGTCAGTAACCCCCTGGAAAGCATGCCATGTGTCATGCCAAAGCAGAGTAATCCATCCTTTGTTATGATTATAATATAGAGATTTAAATTAAGAGCTGTATATTCTAGGGGCGCCTGGGTGGCTCAGTCGTTAAGCGTCTGCCTTCGGCTCAGGTCATGATCCCAGGGTCCTGGGATCGAGCCCCGCATCGGGCTCCCTGCTCAGCAGGAAGCCTGCTTCTCCCTCTCCCACTCCCCCTGCTTGTGTTCCCTCTCTCGCTATGTCTCTCTCTGTCAAAAAAAAAAAAAAAAAAATCTTTAAAAAAAAAAAAGAGCTGTATATTCTATTTGTCTTAAATACTATAATATTAATTTTTTTGTGAGCTTACAAGAGTTTCTATATACATGCACTTATTCATTTAACCAATAATGATAATTTCACATATAATAAATTATGAGATGATTCTCACATACTTTAAAATTTTTTAATAATCACAAATTATCACTGATCTAATTCCACAATATTTATAGAAGATTCACATTCCAAATGGACATTCTGTGCTGGTCTTTAGGAAAAATAATTCCTTCTTTTGAGGTGTTATCTACCCTTCTTTGGAAAGTCAGTTTGCAGCCTCTGCACTACAAAGAAAAAACATCCCTGAATCAAGATTTAACCTGAAGTAGAGCGTATCTTTACACAGTCTCCCTGAACAAGCCTGAATTTTTTGCAGGCATTTAATGTTATGAAAGGAAAATACCTTCATTGTGGATTTCCTTTGGCTAAAAGCAATTTATCAGTAAATAGCAATGTCTACTCACATTTATCTTGTTCTGCTTCTACTCCTTCACTTTCTGTGTCACTTGGCAAGATCCATGGCTGATGAACTACTTGCAATTGCTTTAAAGATTCATCCTGCCAAAGAAAAAGTTCATTCTGGATTAAACTCTAGATGGATATCATGAATACCAACATGGGTGAACACTTAGTCTCTACGAATTATATGTCAAGAAGAAGAAGAAGAAGAAGAAGAAGAAGAAGAAGAAGAAGAAGAAGAAGAAGAGGAATTTCCTCACAACAGAGAAGAGTTCTAAGTTTAAATTCATTTTCAAGTCAAAGTCATGCCATAAACTCTGAACTCATTTTTTATATTCCCTTTTAAATAAGATTTAATGTTTTAATAAGAGGAAATATCTAGACTCTGTTCCTTCCTGAATTAATATTTTTATGGAAATCTTGGCAAGCATCCTTAGAAATATAACAATGAAATATTCAGTATAAAATTGCACAAAATGTGCCTGTTTGCCATCGAAGTTTCAAACTCCTTTTAATGAGAATAAAGATTAGTAGGATTTAGAGAACATTCTCAACTTTACCTTTCAGTATTACTTACTTCACTGACTTCTTCCTCTTCTCACTTCTTTATTTTTGTTAAGATATTTCTCATACTTCCTTCTTGCTCCGTGCTTTCTGTCATTGCCCTAAAGCAGACCCTCATCATCTCCCACCCTGACTGCAGTAATAGTCATCTATGATGTTTTCTAGGGTCAAGTTCCTTCCTAATTCTCCCCACCAGTTTCCTGGCAGAGTGGGCTTTTGAAGATGCCATATAATGTACTCATTACCTTTTCATAATCTTCCAGTGGCTTCATAATTCTCAGGATAAAATCTAAACTCAAGGCCCCTCATGATCCATACTTGTCTACCCCAATATACCACCACTTCCATCTCCATCCCACCTCAACTAACACTTCCACTCCAGCTACAGTTAACTGGTAGCTCCTCAAGTTGGTTATTCTGTCTGATATGCCAAGATGTTTTCACATATTATACTTCCTTCCTTCATTTATTTATCTGTCTCAAACATTAACATATCTCCCAAGGCTTAGATGTCATCTCCAATGAAAGCCTTCCTCGGGGAAGACAGAACTACTCCTCTATTCCTTTATGTGCCTATTGTGCCAACGTAATAATTACTGCATAGTAATTGCCCTTTCATATTCTCCTGCTTCAAAGATAATGTGGAAAGTCCCTAAGGGCATGGATAACTTTTGTCACCTCTAAATTTGAAATTTTTTGAGCCATGATGTAAGAAAATCTTTTCAAATATATTTCAAAATTTTCAAACAAAATCACTATGACCTGTCAATTTACTCTTGACTTCTCAAATTCATCCATCATCTTCCCCCTCTTTCAATAATCTTTTTCTCCAACCTGAGGTATTTTGTTCAGACAAATGCTGACAAGATAAAAATAAGGGCCCACAACTCCTGATTTCTAAGAAAGATGATATCACCAAGTATTAAATGTCCACTTTGCTTAAAATTATTCCTGTATGAGAGAAACATCCTATTTGCGACCTCTTGATTGTGACAATTACCACTGGAGATGTTTAGTCCCGATCTAGAGTTTCAAAAAGTTACAACTTTTTAGGAGTTTTGGAGGGGAAAAGGGGGTTGAATAGGTGAATCAGAGGGGATATTTTAGGGAAGTGAAACAATTTTATATTATAATGGTAAATACAAAACACTAGCATTTGTCAAAACCTATAGAACTTCACACAACAGGGTAAAACTTACTGTATACAAATGAAAAAAATCGATTAGAAGATTGGGGGATCCGAAGATGGAAGGCAAAATACTAAAAAAGAATCTAGATACATTACAAATGTATGAAATGTAGCTGAAGACGGTGGGGGAGTAAGGTTCTAACCTAAGTCACTTTGAAAATGAGTGGAGTCTCTAAAACCAAAACCAAAAGGAACTGTGCACAAATACTGTATACTAATTGATAAAGTTGCTCCCTATGTACATACATGTTTACAATTCTGAAACTACTATACAAATATTCTGGAATTAAACAATGAAGTAAATGGATGACAGATGCCGGGAGCCAAATATTTCACTGTTGAAGTGGGAGTTAATACAAAGCACGGCTAGACTGATTCACATATAATGTACTAGAATTGGAGACATCAGTATGAACTCATGTTTAGCTTACTATATATACAGAAGGCTACATAAAGAAATATTTAGGGATATTTGTATATACATGGGTTACTATGTACAAATACATCTCTCTGGCAGCTGAGAGGGCTTAAAAGCAATGACATCCCAATAGCAATGAACACAACTATCACCCAGGTCTTGATTCCTAATACCATTCTCCAATGAAAGAACCAGAACTCTTGAAGAAATGACTGATTCTAGGACTGAGGCAGGAAAGATACAAGATAAGCCTGAAGCATCTTGTAGTGCCAGAAAGCAAGTGTTCACATATGCATGCACACACACACACACACACACAGACTCACACACACACGCTCACACACACAAACCCTCACACACACACACACACTCACACACACAGACTCTCTCACACACACACGCTCACACACACAAACCCTCACACACACACACACTCACACAGACTCTCTCACACACATATGCTCACACACACAAACCCTCACACACACACAGACACTCACACACACAAACCCTCACACACACACACACTCACACAAACTCTCTCTCTCTCTCACACACACACACACACACACACATAATGAGGGATATATCAAAGGGTTAAAGGAACCAACTGAAAAATCTATCAATGGCCGAAGCTAGCACAATTTATACAATTTTAAAATAAAAGCACATCTTTTTTCATCTTTTTTTTTTTTTTAGCATGAGCAACTCAAAAATAATCTGTCAATCAGATTAAAACTTAAATTCCAGAGAGTAGATCCTAAGAGTTCTCATCACAAGGAGAACATTTTTTGTTTTAATTGTATCTATCTGAGGCAATGGATGTTAACTAAACCTGTTGTGGTAATCATTTCATAATATATGTAAAACAAACCATCTTAAACTTATACAGTGATGTATGTCAATTACTTGTCAATAAAACTAGAAAAGATAAAAACAAAGCCAAAAACTTATACTGCTGTCATGAGAGATGGGCTTTGCAGTGAGAAGTCCTTGCCTGAGGGGTCAAGAGTCACAGGTTTTTTTTGTTTTGTTTTGTTTTACTATGGTTAATTTAGGGCATGTCACTTCTCCTCTTGGGATGGAATGGAGTGGGTGAACGTACTGGATAAGATGATCTCTAGTATATCACAAGTGGCAAATTCTAGGTCTAGATTCTTTAGACAGCCAGTAGAATGTGAGAGCCACTAGACGGGCTATTGCAGAGAAAGTTAGCCAAGAAAAAATATAGTCAATCTTGGAATACACACTTTACATATAAATCTGTTTATTTTTAGAATTTAACTTATTTTTTTCTCAGATTTATCAATTATTGGATTTGGTCTTGCAGGTCCATGACTAAAGAAACAGCATAAATGCAAAAAAAAAAAAAAGTCTTGGATGTAAAACTCCATAGCAGTATAGAGGACAGCAGAAATATAATTTCAAAAATTTTTGGGTAACAGAGAAGAAAATCGCCTTCCTGCAATCTACTAAAAATAGAACACGTGATCTCTGGTGTTTAAAAAAGAACTATGAAAAATAGCCTTTCTGGTTTTGTAAGTTAAAATCAAAATGGCTAAATTTTACTCATTTAAAACATAAAATTTTAAAGTAACCATGAAAAAATGCTTTTAATTAAAAAAGTATTTTGGTTATTTACTTTTTGGGCCCAAATACTAAAACCTGTTTTTATAAGAAAAGATATAGCTAATAAGTCACTGGTGTTACTTTTTCCCACAGTGGTTCAGAATACTAAGCAATCCTACTGACTGGTTTCCGGTTTTAATGGCTTTACTCCCTGAACAGATAATAAGCATTCAGTTATTCTTTTGTTTATTGCAAATTATGTAAAGTACAAATGGAATATTAGCTCAGTAAAACATGTAGTTTGGGAAGAACTTTAAAATGCTGAGTTGTTGGAATTGTAGAGATAGTACAAATATTACTGTTAATAGATCATTTAAATGCTTTATTTGGTTTTCCCTTAAATACAATTGGTAATATAATGCACCTGTTTGCTTCATCGATGCTGACAGGCAATACAATGTATGTTCATACTTGAGCCCATAATACTTTTTGATGGGGTCAAGAAGCTGAAATCTTGAACATTTTTAAAAACAAGAGCTAGGGGCACCTGGGTGGCTCAGTCGTTGGGCACCTGCCTTCAGCTCCGGTCATGGTCCCAGGGTCCTGGGATTGAGCCCTGCATCAGTCTCCCTCTCCCACTCCTCCTGCTTGTGTTCCCTCTCTCGCTGTGTCTCTCTCTTTCAAATAAA
Source organism: Leptonychotes weddellii (assembly GCF_054177405.1). Taxonomy (NCBI): domain Eukaryota; kingdom Metazoa; phylum Chordata; class Mammalia; order Carnivora; family Phocidae; genus Leptonychotes; species Leptonychotes weddellii. The sequence continues at coordinate 113,710,435 of NC_138372.1, read as the reverse complement.
TGAATAAAATCTTAAAAAATAAAAAAAAAAAGAGTCAACATGTTCAATAAGTTTGCCAACTTATTGAAAAATTTTTCTACAGGAATATTAAACTAAGTCTGAGCCTAGTACAAACTGTTTCATATGCCCAAGAGCAAGCTCTTGGGTTGCTTTTAGAAGAAATGCCACTCATCCTTTTTCTAAAACACTTTCACCGTAAGTATGTAAACATCCAGGGACTAGGAGTGGTGAGAAATAGTGACATGCATCACATGGAAAACAGTTGCTAGCCCTATATCAACATATCATTTTATCTGCCAACAGAATAAGTGCTTTATAAACTTCAGCAGTATTGTTATTCCACATGGATAGCCTATTTTTGGATTCTCTAAATGCAATCAATCAGTGATTTATGTCATCTGTGGTCATGGAAGTTCAGTTTGTTTAGAGAAAAAAAATCCTCCTCTGCTTAAACTTTCACCATTGGATACTTCAATTTGGAGGTAAAAGATATTCCTCTCCTTTTGGTTAAATATGAAAATAATGCACAAAACATCAGCTTCTATCTTTCAAAAAAGATTAATCACTTTCATTTTACTTCTATAACCATAGGATCCCTACAAAATAAAAATCCCTGAAGCATGTTGCATGTAAAGCAAAACAAAATTACCCTCCTCTTCAGATACATTTAATAGACTGCTTCTACTGACAAAGAATTAAGCCTCTATTTCCATTAAAATGAATTTCTCCATATATAACTTACACACTTAAATTAATACGGGCATACCTCAGTTTATCACGCTTCAGATACTGTATTTTTTTTGTTTTTTGTTTTTTTTTACAAATTGAAGGTTTGTAGCAGCCCTGCCTTTAGCACGTCTATCGATGCCATTTTCCCAACAGCCCTTGCTCACTTCATGTCTCTGTGTCACATTTTGTTAATTCTCTCAATATTTCAAACTTTTTCATGATTATTATATTTGTTATGGAGCTCCGTGGTCAGTGACTATGACTTGCTGAAAGCTCAGATGATGGTTAGCATTTTTTAGCAATAAAGTATTTTTAAATTAAAGTATATACATTTATTAGACATAATGCTATTGCACATTTAATAGACTACAATGTAGTATAAACATAATTTTTATATGCACCGTGAAACCAAAAAATTCATTGGCTCACTTTATTGCAATATTCACTTTATTGTAGTGGTCTGGAACCAAAGCCACAATATCTCTGAGGTATGGCTGTAAAGTTTGAAAATACCTTTTTGTATTTGTTAATGAAATTCCTTGTATTATCAGACCGAAATCCATAAATTTTTAGTAAATTATACTTCTACAGCCCAATTCTTTTGGGAATTGTAAAAGGGCAATTAAATCATAAGAAGAGGGAAGTAATAAGTTTAGGAAGCTGTAAGTTTGAATTAACAGGGTTTGGGAAAAGAAAAGAGAAAAAGCAATAACAAAGTCAGAAATAAATGGTAGATTGTGAAAAATATTACAAAATAAATGCAAGGTGCTAAAATAAATTTATCTGAGAAATTTGCTATACTATACTGCACAAGGGGATTACACTCCACTTTATGTCCTAATTCATTCCATTTGGTGACTTTTTCTCTCCAAGGAAATTGTGGGATAAAATTGTAAGACTTTGAAACGGATGAAAGATTATGGGTATAGACAATGAAAAACAATACATTTTTCTAGTATATCCTTCTCGTTACCTGATTCTGTGGAGGCTCTAGGTCTTTCATTGACTTTGAGCTGTTTAGTAACTATGTAATTCATAGACATTGATAGTAGTGCAAATGATTCCAGTCCATACATTGTATCCATTTGAATGTAACTGATTATTACCCTATGGATATTGGTCAGTTTTACCAATTTTTGCCTCTCTTTATAACTTCATTTCAGCATTCCTTATTTAAAGGAGGGTTCAAGGTTTCCCTTGAACTGGTTGTAATACTTTACTGGTTCCCTTACTAATTAGTGAGTTCAATAAATCTTTGATATATGTTCATTTTATATCTGTATAAGAGCCATGATTATAACTTTTTAAAACACTGTTATCCTTTAACATCATGTATTAGTTCTTGAGGAATGTCAAAGACAAAACAGGGTTTTCTTGACAAAGTTCCTTGTTTCCTGGTTTCTTAAGTGAATAAAACCATATAATTAAATAGTAATATCAATTTTTGAAAAGTAAATCCCTGTGCATGATAAAAAAGTTGACCATGTCTTATTTATTACAGGACGATGTCCTGCACTTTCTACAGAAGTAGAGTTGGGAGGAACTTCACGACAGTCGTGATCACACAAATAATACAACACAGGAGAAACAAGACGAGCCGAGACTGGCATGAGAAGTGGTTTGAAGAGATTTTGTTGCATAGAATCGATCCCTTTTCCCGTTCAGATGGTACAGCTGGCAAAACCCACCTCAACAGATTTGGAAAAGGCCTGCCCACTTAGCATGCTTTTCTTCCTGTCTGACACCCTTAGAGATTGCGAAGCTGCCTCTTGACACCTTGAGTTAGTTCACACTCCCGTGTATGTTGCCTCCAGCCTTCACCAGCTAACTTCCTCAAGTTTTGCGGAACTGCTCTAAATTGCTCTTTAGAAAGTTTCAAAAAATCATTAAGTTGAGTCTTTAGTTCTATATAGCTTCTCAACCATTGAAGTTGACGATACTTTTCTGATAAATACATATTTAAATTAATAAATTTCTCATGATGAGGGGATTTTTAGCCAGTGTGGTGTGCTGCTTTCTAATTATTCATCTGGAAAATGTGATATGTTAAATGGATTAGCTTCTCTACAAAAGGTGTGACAAGCAAGTTCTGGAGGTACTTGATTTTGAGAAGTTCCTTCAAATTATATGTGTTTTTTTGAATAAATGTTAGTATTATTTCAAAACTGAAATCTCTGCAATATGAAATTATAATGCCTACCTGAGTTATCAAATGTCTTTCAAGTGAAGAACACATACTTTCTTTTAAAAAATTTAACTGTAGGGGCACCTGGGTGGCTCAGATGGCTAAGCGTCTGCCTTCAGCTCAGGTCATGATCCCAGGGTCCTGGGATCGAGCCCCACATCAGGCTCCCTGCCCAGCGGGGAGCCCACTTCTCCCTCTACCTCTGCTGCTCCCCCTGCTTGTGCTCTCTCCTGTCAAATAAATAAAATCTTTAAAAAAATAAAAATAAAAAAATAAAAAATTTAACTCTAAGAATGATTTTGAAGATTAGTAAAAGTAGACTATTATAAAATATCTCATCTTTTATTTGGTCAAAAATACAAATCCTATTCTGGGGCGCCTGGGTGGCTCAATCAGTTAAGTGTCTGCCTTCGGCTCAGGTCATGATCCCAGGATCCCGGGATCAAGCCCCGCATTGGGCTCGCTGCTTAGCAGGGAGTCTGCTTCTCCCTTTGCCCCTCACCCCACTCGTGCTCTCTCTCACTCTCTCTCTCAAATAAATAAATAAAATCTTTTAAAAAAATACAAATCCTATTCTAGAAAAATAATACATTAAAAACCAGAAAATATAGAATGAAAATTCCATTTTAGCTTTTGTAGAGGAGACTCTGTTGTCTCTAGTTTCAATTTAGGTCTAAACAATATTGTCTAATGTCATGTGGTTATAATTCTGTCTAATTATAAGACTGAATTAAAAAAAATCCAGACTTTGATCTGCAAAGAGTTGCCCAAACTTTAACAAGAAATGTTAAATATATTAAAAATGTAAACACTATGGTTTATTTGAGTTTTAGTGTATACTAAATAAAAGCAAATGTTTGCTAGCACAGTTTGAACTTCAATGCTTCTAACATTTATAAATATTATTCCTTATTGTTTGCTGATTTAACTAACATGCAGAAAGAGAGCAAAAGTGAAATAAAAGCACAAGTGGGGAAAAAAAGCAACTATCATTTTATGGCTCACACTCTCAACATGTTCTCAGTGGAGAAGAATTTGAGTATATATTTCCTAAAGACCAAATGGATTAATGTCTACAAAAAGAATCCAACTAGTAATGAGTTAATAGTTCACTAATTAAGGTCATTTTTATAGTTTTATTGTAAAGAATGATCATTTGTTGGTTTAAAAAAAGAGCTAAAATCTAAACATCAAGCAATATTAGATAAAAACCCTATGTGATACTGAACCCCCCAAAAATGTTTATGGGCAGTTCACACATACTTGTAATTTTAAACTGAAAGTCAGTGATGAATCTCACAAGCTAGAGAGATTTTATACCCCTAATCAACCAAAACTTTTGTTCTTGAGAGTAAATGAATAAATAAAACTCAAATTTATTAACAGAATTTTCCTCTTTACCTGTATTATAAAAATTGGGGGGTTTTTCATGATATATGTAGTTACTCTCTAGAAATAACATTGAAAGAACACTTCAGGGCAGTGCTTCTCGAACTTCAGGGTACTTTGAATTACACAGGCATCTTGTTAGAATACAGATTTTGTTTCTCTGGATCTGGTGTGATTTTGCATTTCTTCCAAGCCCCTAGGTGTTGTCCCTGTTGCTTATCAGAGGACCACATTGAGGAGCAACGCCCTGCCAGAACCTCGAATGCAAAGGCACAAATTCTCACCCCTGTTCTCACATTAAGCATTCACAATTGTGTAAAACATGTATGTTTAGATTGCACATTCATAATAACGGAGAAAATAAGGATTTTTTTCCTGGATAAGAACTACAAATTTAAAATAAGATTTATTTTAAAAGTTCCGGGGTGCCTGGGTGGCTCAGTTGGTTAAGGGTCTGCCTTCTGCTCAGGTCATGATCCCAGGGTCCTGAGTTCGAGCCCTGCATCTGGCTCCCTGCAGAGGAATGCTGAGCCAAGCGCGTCAGCGACCACAGAATCCTAAAGAGAAATTCTGCTGGCGTACACATTGAAAACAGTGTATTGCTTTAATGTATCCTACTCAATCTCTGCATCAAATTCATTAAATTGAAATTTAAAGTTGGTGCTCTAACCCTCCAATTTTTTTACACCATATATTTTGATTTTTCTAACCTGAACCCAGACAATCCACCTGGTTATTTCCTTTCGTTATCTCTTCTCCATGTGCCTTTGGCAAAACTTCAACCACCTCCAAACATGCAAACTGAAGATGTTTGAGACTTAAAGGGGTGCTAGGCACTCTGATTTTCCTTTCTAGGTGGTATCTGGAAGCAAGTGTGAGTTTAAGTATGGGTACCCCGTTCTGAATAAATTTTCAGTGGCACATTCAGTAGGCCACTCAAACTGGGTTTTGTTTTTGTTTTTTAAAGATTTTATTTATTTGTTTGACAGAGAGAGACACAGCTAGAGAGGGAACACAAGCAGGGGGAGTGGAAGAGGGAGAAGCAGGCTTCCCGCCGAGCAGGGAGCCCGATGCGGGGCTCGATCCCAGGACCCTGGGGTCATGACCTGAGCCGAAGGCAGATGCTGAATGACTGAGCCACCCAGGCACCCCTCAAACTGGGTTTTGAATGGATGCATGCATGCAAGAAGGAAATATTTAGAGAACGAGATTCTATCTTTCTGAGGAGCAATATTCAAACCAAATATCTGGTACTTCCATGACATCATCACCAAACTATTTCCCAGCTCCCTTCACCTACAACAGATTCAGATAGCTAATTTAGTGACCACTGTGGTTTGGCTTCAGATCAAGTCTTATGGATTCTATCCACAGATTTATCTGCGAGTTCCCAAATACCATTTGCAGACAGTCCAAAGACACATCCTGTGACACAGAGCACCCTTGAATATCTCCAAAATAAATCCAGACGTCTAAACGGTTTTCCAACAAAAATCTACCATATATTTTATTTGTCAAGACAGCACTTTGCTTAATGGCCTGCACAAGTAATGTCCTTGATGAGCATTTATCACATGAATGAAAGCCAATTTGGGACAGATTGTTCTTTCCATAAGAGCAATGATCATGTCTTATTATTTTGTGCACATGTTTCTCATTTATTGGGATATCAACAAATGTTTGTGAGTGAAAATAAATAGCCCTAGGTTTGTGCAATTTCGCCTTCATTTTCAGGATGACTGAGTTGTTATAAGGTATGCCTCTATCAACGAGGAACAAAAACCATTTTGATAACATATTATTTATTATCTTGTTTTTGTGGGCATAACCAGTGAATGGGTATAGACTGGAAACCCTACAGTGGATGGTGAAAGCCCAAGTGAATATTCATCCTATATCTGATTTCAGACTATGTTACAAGGCTACCTTAAAACTCACTTCTTCCATGTAGTTTTTCAGTGACTGTCCTCCACTGGAGGCTTCTCCCTAGAGGCAAAGAGGAAGAGAAGTTGAAAAAGTCAGAGGAAGGAGAAAGAAAGAACGATGGAAGATGAATCATGGAGAGTAGTGAAACCTGGGAACAACACCAAATCCTTACTGTTCTCCCACCATCACAGTTGATATTTATGGGATGGTCAGTTTGGCAACTTTCTCCTCTGAAGAAAATAATTTTTTTAAGGCAACAATATTTCTCTTAAGTGGATTTTAAGTCACATAAACGAATAACTACTTAGAATAGTTAACTAAGGGGCTCCTGGGTGGCTCAGACAGTTAAGCATCACCTTCAGCTCAGGTCATGACCCCAGGGTCCTGGGATCAAGCCCCACATCAGGCTCCCTGCTGAGCAGGGAGCCTACTTCTCACTCTCCCTCTGCCTGCTGCTTCCCCTGCTTGGACACTCTTTCTCTGTCAAAAATAAATAAAATATTTCAAAAAAATTTTTAAAAAAAGAATAGTTAACTAAATCTTAGGACAGAATGCTAAAGGAGATGCATAAAATTTTCTGTTACTAGGTTTATAAATATGTTCTTAAAGTTAAATTAAGAAAAAAGTCACTCATTCTGTATTCTATAAATCTGTATAAAGATCTAACATATGGACTTAAAAATATTTTATGGGGAGAGTACAGATCATTAGCCTGTCCTTTTCCCAATGTTTATATGAAGTCTTTCTCACCTCGCTTGTACGTTATTAGTAAATTCTCCATTATTTGTGTTTTTCACTAGACTTTCACTGTGCACTAGTAATCATTGAGATTTAATTCATAGAAATTTAATATGAAATTAAACATATATCCCAAACTCATCTAAACATTGGTGGTCAAAATTGTCAAACAACTCGTTAGTTTGAATAAGTTATATTTTTATACTATGTGGTCAGAGACATTTGGAAATTCTGAGATACCATGAAATGATAAATTCTAGGAGAACATGTGTGTTTAAAAGATAACTAAATAAGTGTGAATAAAGCTTACATTTGTTCCTAATTTTTCAAGGACATTCCTTTTTTACATTTCAAAAACCCTCCATATATTATCTCATTTGATTGGTTTTTCACTACAACTTGAAGGCAAGACATCCTCAAACCAATCTGATATATAAAGACCTTAAATCCAGAGGGGCTTAGGGAAGTGCTTAACTTCAAGTGGCTAGGTATAGGCAAAGCTCCCCTGGGACTGGATTCAACTCTGACATTCCTCTATCTCACTAAAATGAAAAGTTTAAAACATTAAAAAAAATTAAATGTACTTTATTTTTTAAAAATTGTGATGTATACTCCAAAGCACTTTGAGAGGGTTGATAAAAAAGCATGCTCACTTCAAACCAAAAATTAAGCCAGAAATAAAGTGCTGGTTTCCCTAAATGCTTAGAAATCACAGATATAAAATATTTTTTTCCAAATTATGGTTTCCACTGGTGAAAAATTCGTATGCTATAGTTTAAATATTTCCAAATGCTTCCAAGCTTGTGGGCTTTTCAGTAGATAAGACAGTCAAAGAGACAGGACAGTTATATTTACTTAAACTAAAATATAAACTATTAGGAAAAATCAAATCCATATAAAACTTCCAAACTGGGAGGAATTTAACTCAAAGCATATGGAGAAAGCTGGAAATTTTCTTCAGATAAACTGCTTTTTCTAGTTGAACTTGCTATACTATCTCCCTTGATTTGGACAATTAGTCTAGAAAGAATGCTGTGGGCTCTTCTGGTTTGGCTCTTCCCTGTGACAGAACCAGTCTTTTGTGTACTAATGGCCTCCCTTGCCCCCCACTTCACGTGAGTTGCTAGGGGTTAGAAGACAAGGTGGCAAATGGCTCGCTGGTATGGATCTGCTTTCTGGAGGGGCCAGCGTCGGAGGCCTGCCTGGCTGACTTCTGAACATCTGAGGGCTCACAGTGGGGTCCTGCAGAGCAGCCCCTGGGTACTCACTGAAGAGGGCTATTTGTTTCCTTGGACCTAGAGTGCAAGGGTTTTCCCAATTTGTCTGGACACTTACAGTCTTATGCTAAGACCTGGTAATGACTGAGGGTTTTCTTGATGGTCAGATATAACCAAAGCACTGTGTACACTATATGGCTTCTTGACAGGCTTGCTTCTTCCCAGCTACTTTTTTTATGGCTTCTTGCCAGCTACTTTTCAATATCTGCACCACAGAAAAGGAGAAACTCACACAACACCATTTGTTTCAAAGGCCATATAGACTGAAGTTGGGCTCTAACTGCCATTCAGAAATCAATGACCTGGGTGGCACTGATGAATGAGGAGCATGAAGTAAAAACAATCTGGGAGGAAAATACAGAGGAACAAACACTTTGCAGAGAGGATTACAAATTTGGCACAGGGCCAAGTGCACAAAACAAAGAACAAGATGCGGGATCTCTAATTCTTAGGGTGGGAGTAGATGGCTCCTATCAAGAGGCTCCATTCAATATGTCGTCGCAGGTTCCCCATTTCCAAGGCGGGACTGCTGAAATGCTGATGCTGACCTTCGCTCCTTCCCCTGCTGGGGGCGCTAATGAAATAAAATCCCTTTCAAAGTACACAGTTGTCAATTTACGTCATCCTAGTCTAAATTTTAAAGAACTGGCATATTAAGTATCAAGTCATTCAACAACATAATATTTTGATAATCATCCGGAAGTAAATCAAAATCATCCAAATGCAAAAACTCAGAGAGAGAAAATAAAGAAAACTGATACGATTACGGCTTACCATTTGGCATGGGATTACGGCTGTTAGAGAAGAAGACTCTTGTCTCTCCCCTAGTTATTTTCCATTTAAGAAAATACTCTTAGTGAGACAGAATATACTAGAGACAGAGCTTGGACTAGGCCCACATTCTCCTGAAATCCAATACCATTTTTCATGATCCCATGCTTCTCTTACTTAAATCAGTATTTTCTATTTCACCTCTTACAAATCCTTAGATAAAATGCATATAGACTTGCACTTTCACATAGAATATATTTATTTGCAAACATTTTATGTCTGAGGGCTCTGGTATGAATTTCTTCCAGAGAAAGTTTTATGAGAACCCTACTTTCACCAGAATGCTCTTTCTTCCCACCTTTTCAAATGAAATTAAACAATAATCCTAACACAGCACCCTCTTAAGAATATGTAGGAGAAAGGGAGTTTGATAGGAATGGCCAAGGCATGTCTAAACCCCAGGGACTCATAAACTTCACCCATTATTTATTCCACAAGTATGTATTAAGCACCTATTGCATTCCACATACTACACTAGGTGTGGGGACAAAGAGGTGAACAAGAACTCATCCCTACCATAAAAAGTTTACCTTAAGAAGACAGATACACAAGTTATTCGAATGTAGAGCAAATATTACTTGACATAGGTGAGCCCAAGGTGCTATTGGGGAAAGGGCACCTGGCCTTTCATTTATTTAATAAGGTTGTATTGAGAACTCTCATGTGCTAGAAGTTTTTGTAGCCACTGCATACATGTGATCAAAAGGACAAAGTAGAGGAATTTAGGAATTTCCAAGAGGAAATTATTTTTAATCCTAGTCTTAAAGGCTTAGTCAATTAGCCAGATGAAGGAGCTGAATAAAGAGGAGAACTCTTATGAGGAAGGAAGTATTGTGCAGGGGCCCAGACACAATATAACAAATACATGAAACCACAAGTATTATAATGAAGAGCACTAGTTAGACTATGCACAGAAATATACTCTATTTTTAGATATAGAGGTATTAATATCATACATCATTTCCTAATTTTATGCTATAATTTCCTATAATACAGCTGCTAATATGATGGTCATATGTTGTGTTTTCTCATTGCATTATTACACAGGATTACTGAATTTGTGGCAGGTGTTATAGAAATTGAAGTTCAGCTTTGCAAACTCCAGCAAATTCTACAGGCAGCAATTACCACTGATGTCCAAGAAAATAGGCAGTGATCTATTTCCAATTAGTAAAAAGCTGGGTGCAGTAGTTTGTAATTCAGAAATTTTTGGAAAGCTCAAAAGTCTTTCAAATCACTGATGGAGTCCATAAGTTAATAGTTACACTTGTCTTCAGACTCATATATTAACAAGTGCTGTTTCTAGTTGGCCCTGATGTCTTTCATGTTAAGTTAATTTTTTTTTCTGAAAATTTGCCCGCAATCTTATGAATAAATGTTGCACTAGATACCTCTTTCTCTGAAGATAACACCTTTATCCAATAGAGGGGATACCGGACTGCTCTAGCATTGTTAAGAGCTAAAAGATAGTGACATTTTAAGATAAGATGTTACGATTCACTCTGTCTTTAAGTTCCACTGATACTGCAGCTTATGTCTGTACTTGAAATCAGCAGTCTAAGGCATGACCAGAAGCCAAATTTGTCCCCTCAGAAGGGACAAATAATACTCAATCCCTAAGCACCTATCTAACTGTTAAACTAAAATGAAAACAATTTACATTTTTCTTCCGTTTTTTTTTATGTTAAACTAAATAAGTCCCTTATGGTAATGTCTTTGCCTTAGAGACTTACCTTAAAAAAAAATGGAAAAAGGCAGGAGCGATTATGGGATTAATGATTGTCACTAATAATGTTAAATTTTAAATGATTTAAGGCATTTTAGTGTTCCTTCTTATTTTCTGAAAAGTAACCATGCAGTTGCAAAAATGGGGAAAAAAAAACCATTTTATTCTTTTCTTTCTTTTAATCTCATGTAAAACAAAAAAAAAAGAGGGGGAAATGCAAAGCCAGTAATGAAAGGCTCCCTGTTTGGGAGAGTGGTAACTTATCAGTGGATGCTGGACAGGGGAAGGGACAGGATGAGAGGGTGCAGCTAGTGTTAATGATATTTAATTGCACTGACTTGTAGAACAGATAGAGATATATATTACTGGTCAGTTGATTTTAGAAAAATCCATTTGACCTTGAACTATTATTGTACTGTTCATGTGTGTCTTCTCTGATACACTGATGAATTTATCATATCAATGATTAATACTGTTTAAGTATTATCATACGCAGAAAGTAGTATTCATCCATTCTTTCTAAAACGGTGTAGGGGCACCTGGGTGGCTCAGTCAGTTAAGCGGATGATTGAGCCCCATGTCCCTGACATGACTGCGCACTCAGTGGGGAGTCTGCTTGTCCCTCTCTTTCTTCCTCTGCCCCTCCCCTCACTTGTGCACACACACTCTCTCTCTCTCTCAAATAAATAAAATCTTTTAAAAAAATAAAAATAAAATGGTTTAATGTGCCAACAGAGCAAACTATCAACCATAAGATCTTGGACAGTCAACTTTTCTTCTGAAGCAGAGTTTCTACATATATAAAGCGTAGACAACAGAACCACAGGGTTGTGTTTCATATGACATAGTGATTGTGTAAGAGTATGGGAAATTTCCACTGTAAAGTGCAGTGTTATTATTTTGCAAATGCCTGTATCTCCATTGATCCCTCACCTATTGGTTTTCCCACTTCCTGCCCTGGCCCCATTACTCAAATTTCTATGTGTTCCTTTGATACTAAGACAGCTTTATCAAAACACCTATTACATTCTATTATAATCACTGGTTACTTGCTCAATCTTTCCTGTTTAAGTTCTTGGAGAGCAAAAATGGTTTTTATTAATTTTTGCTTCCTATGTCCTGGCACAGGGCCTGGCAAAATGTTTGAAGAATGAATGAATAAATAAACAATCTGTAGATCCTATGTGCTCTGGAGCTACACAGAGCCTATAGAATTCAAAATTTATAAATACTGGGATAAAAGAAGTAAGTCACTTTTAAAAACAATGAGGAAATTATTATTGAAAGCTTGTTCAGCCAACCCACTTCTGAAGGGATACCTGGGTGGCTCAGTTGGTTAGGTGTCTGCCTTCAGCTCAGGTCATGATCCCAGGGTCCTGGGATCAAGTCCCACATCAGGCTCCTTGCTCAGTGGGGAGACTGCTTCTCCCTCTGCCTGCCGCTCCCCCTGCTTGTGTGCTCTCTCTCTCTTTCTCTCTGACAAATAAATAAATAAAATCTTTAAAAAAAAAAAACCCACTGAAGCTGCTGATCAATTAAGATTTGTAAGTAGTTACTGAATAGAATTTTTTACCTTGAAATATGAAAAATATGTATTAATAAGTGTATTTTTATTATTTTTTTGGTAATTGAGTGCTATGGATGATTATTTTCATAACCTGAAAAATGGAAATGTTCAAAATTGACTTTTTAAAAATATAATGAGATACAGAATTAAGGAAAAACATGTTTTTATTTATTTATTTTTTAATTGTATTTTATTATATTATGTTAATCACCATACATTACATCATTAGTTTTTGATGTAGTGTTCCATGATTCATTGTTTGCGTATAACACCCAGTGCTCCATGCAGAACGTTCCCTCTTTAATACCCATCACCGGGCTAACCCATCCCCCCACCCCCTCCCCTCTAGAACCCTCAGTTTGTTTCTCAGAGTCCATGTTTTTTTTTAAAAACTTTGAGAAATAAAGGCTAAAACGGAAGAGACACAAGATGAAACAAAAACAACAGATAATGCCTTAAGAGAACCAGAAGGTAAAAAGAAAGGGAAATTTTTTAATCAAAAAGAAAGGGATTTTTAAAACAGGATTTTAGGGAAAGTGATAAATACTGAAGATAGATAAAAGGTGAAATAAAGTTGACTCTTAAATGATGCAGGGGTTAAGGGTGCTAACCCCTACTCCCCCCCACCTCCATGCCAGTCAAAAATACATGTATAACTTTTGTCTCACCCATAACTTAACTACTAATAGTCTACTGTTGACCAGAAGCCTTGCCCATAATATAAACAGCCAATTAACACATATTTTATATGTGATATGTATTATGAGCTGTAGTCTTACAATCAAGTAAGCTCGAGAAAAGAAAGTGTTACTAAGAAAATGGTAAGGAAGAGAAAATACACTTACAGCACTGTATTGTATTTATGGGGAAAAAAAATCCCTATAGAAGTGGCTCTACACAGTTCAAACCCATGTTGTCCAAGGGTCAACTGTCTATGGATAATAGAAGACCCTAAAGAAGAAAACAAAAGCAAGGGAACAGAATAGATGCAAAAAATTGTAATTCCAGAAAACTTTCCTGAAATAATAATAAAAAATTACATACTGAACTGCATATCTGACAATAGTTAGCCAGACAGTCTGACTACCTAAAGATAAATTCTAGCAAATTTATTGTATTTTAAAGAAAAAGAAAAAAAGTCCTTTGAGCATTTAGAAAAACAGATCACATGACTTATAAGGGGAATTTAGATTATCATTAGATTTTAACAGCGATTTATGCCAGTAGAAAAATGAAGTATTGTATTTAAGATACTGAAGGAAAGAAAATGTGAGCCCAGTAATCTGGTAGAGAATGAGCTTCAAAACACCAAAATGCCTACACGTAAGAATGGATGGTGAGAATTAGCTACAGAGTTACCTGTCCTGAGGCCACATGAAAGGGGAGAATATATTACGTATTAAGTATATACTCTGACAATGTGGATTTTGTACAACTATTAAAAATTTGGGAGAGAATAGAGAAAGCATGTGCATTTTTGTTTGTTTTCAGTATTCATATTGGTAGATGGATTGGTATTTTTATCCTGAGACTGCTGGGTGTAATGTTTTAAAACAAATAAGTTATTATGGAATATTTTAATTCTAATATCACTTTTATCAATGAAGACCAAAATTGTGGGTATGGAAAAAGAAGAGATAAAGATATAATAACAAAAGGTTAAATTAAAGTCTTGGTATTCTCTAATCTGAATTCAAAGTGTCAATATGAACTAACTGTACACTCAGAGCAGCTAGAAATAATGACGAACCCTGTAGCAATGAGCATCCTTAGTGTCCAGACTATGATCTGGAAATACCGTTTCTCAGTAAAAGAAGGGCTTTTTCAAAAAATATTGTCTTATTCCTTGTTTGGGGCAAGATATGTAAAACATAAACGTGGAACATCTTGTGCTACCCAATACCAAGGAAGCTGCCAGAGACTACCAGGGGCATAACAAAATGACCCAAAAATAAATGTGAAGAAGCTCTCAAGAGCCAATGATGGAACAATTTGAGCTTTGGAAATGACAGTAATTTCCATGGGTTAAAACATGTCAAATAAGTTTAAAGAAAGAATTGGTTATCTTCCGAAGATAATAGGAAACATATTCATTATCTTAGAGAACTAGTAAAGAAGAGAAATCAAGCATGTATCCCGTGTTTCTTATGGGAACTGTATTACTGGCTAATCAAATGGTCATGAGGGAAAGGCTCTCTTAACAAAAGTATTCTAACAAATAAGCACAAAAGAAATCATTAAAGTAAAATATCACCACTTTGCAACTATCAATGAATTAACAGATTTTGTCATGAAGCATCAATGGCTGTTAAGATGATAACATGAGAAACAGCCAGATATTACATGTCTCCTCTAGTTATGCCAAAGAGGAGCTTTATCCAGTTTCTGGATAATTTGCAGGAAAATACAGAGGACTGAAGAACATGTTGAATTGTACCAGGATTAGGATTTAGTAAAATTCAGATTGCAGAAAACCACAGATCAAATGGCCAGGGTTCTTCTAACAGATGAACTCTAAGAAAATGCTAAAAATGGTGGAGGAACCTATAGGTTAAAAGAGACTTAAAGACATACCTGATTTTAAAAATTTGGCAAAGTTGATAATAATGTCAATAGATGCATCTTTGAGTGATAAAGCTACTTTTAAAATGAAAGGAACTGATGATTATAAAAGTTAGAATAGCTGTTATTTGTGGGGAGAAACAGAGGTTGTGACCAGGACAGGGCACAGTAGAGGGACTTCTCAGTTGTCTAGCAAAATTCTATTTCTTAATGTGGGTAGTGTTGTCATTATAATAAGTCATGAAGCCATACGTTTGATTTGGGTGATTCTGTATATTTGTATTTTATTTTGTAACAAAAAGCTATTTAAAATTAAAGAGTAGCCATTTTTAATATTAAACTATAAAGTTACAGGCATAATTGTTAGGTACAAGGGAAATTTAAAAAATTAGAGTGAAATGTTACAATGCTCTATTTACTGTTGGCTACAAATCCATGGTCACATATCTAATCTCTCATTGCTCCAAATCTTTTGGTGTATGTAACGAAGTAATTATTGGTTATATATCTAGACAAGTAGTTAAAGAACACTCTTAATGTTCTGATTCAATCTTAAGCTAATCTAATTATAACACTGACCTCATAAAAATCAGTTGGCAATTTTGATTTTTACCATTTGAAATAATTATGCCTTTAAATTCTCTTCCATTAAGCTTTTAAAAAAATCAATAGATGTCACTTTGGAATCTGTAAAGTACCTGTATAAATTCTCCAAGGTCAGTGAAATATGAATGTCAGCATCATAATTTAAACCAAACATACAATGTATTCTTTTGAAATTAAATTAACTTGTGTCTTTGCAAAATGGCTAAATGACTAAGGTGACCAACTTCCTGAACTGTGACTCAAATGGGAGCATGCAGGAAAACTGATATCCAATGCTCATGAAATACCAGGACTTTTATGTCTCTACTGTTCTCAGCCCATGTTTCCTTAATTAAAAAAATGATTGATTTTTTAGATAAGTAACAATACTAGGCATTTCTCTACATTGAAAGAAACATATTTCTCTAACAGATCATGGACACAAATAATTTTATGTTTCGTTCAACATTATCTCTGATTTTTTAATTTAACAACAAAAAGATCAGTTTCATATTTCAGACACCCTTGCATTATTTAATAGACATCAAAGGGCTATGGAATAATTTAAACTTAGTAAGAAAAAGTCTTTTTCACTGACTTGTAAATGTAAATAAATGTAGGCAGTATACTGCAGAAGTACTGCATTAAAAGTGTATTTTTAATCCTTAAAACATTTATTTTTTTATTTTTTTTCCATTTCTCCCATGAATCTTTTTTAAATTTTTTTTATTGTTATGTTAATCCCCATACATTACATCATTAGTTTTAGATGTAGTGTTCCATGATTCATTGTTTGTGCATAACACCCAGTGCTCCATGCAGAATGTGCCCTCCTCAATACCCACCACCAGGCTAACCCATCCTCCCACCCCCCTCCCCTCTAGAACCCTGTTTGTTTTTCAGAGTCCATCGTCTCTCATGGTTCGTCTCCCCCTCCGATTTCCCCCCCTTCATTCTTCCCCTCCTGCTGTCTTCTTCTTCTTTTTTTTTTTCTTAACATATATTGCATTATTTGCTTAAAACATTTATTTAAAGGGCTTTGATTTTTTATGTTTTAATTGATTCCTTAAGTGGTCCAAGGAGAATGCTATTTGTAGAATTAAGTTTCAAACCAAATAAATAAAATGTATGAAGTAACATTATCTAGCCTGTCACAAACTTGGCAGCTGATGTCATAAACAGTGTCACGAGGAGAATTGTGACTTGCTTGGAGGAAATATGTTGGAGCATAATCAATTTTCCAAGGAAAAGAGGTGACCTCCAAGTAAATAAGAAAAGTGACTTAGAGGGGAAGATAGAGGGAGTATTTATTCAAGGTATCCCAATTACTGACTCTGAAGTTTTGCCTATAGTCTCTAGGATAATTTGAAAAGACAATTCCCACTATTATGTCTGAACTCGCCACCTGTGTTTATGTACAGTATTTCTTTTGTTTAATATGAGTTTGTCACTAGACTAAGACTTGGCCTTGATTTGATGTACTATCAGAAGGTGGCAAAAAGTGATGTCCTAGAGAGGCAAGAGAACAGGCTTTGGAGTCAAGCAACCATGGGCTCATACCCCTGTTCTGCCACATATACTTATATGCATTGGGTAAATTATGTAACTTCCCTGGGTCTCAATTTCTTCTTCAGTAAATGGTGATAACGCCATGCTATCCTCATAGGTTAACCCTCATGGGTTACTGTGAGAATTACATGAAATAATGTCTATAAAGCATAGAAGACAAGACTGAAAACCTGTCTGTTATCATTATTAATCAGGATAATAAGTATTAGTACTAGTATTAGGAGGTTTTCGGTGAATGAAAGACAGAGAAAACCAGCCTGATACTATGCAAGGAAGGGAAATTAGAGATATGCTTAATTCTTCAAGGAGATAACTGGAAAGGGGACCCAACTGTGGGAAAATCAGATGCTACTTTTTCATTTATCTAGTCTTATTTTGGTGTCACTTTCATTACAAGGATCTTACACTTTCAATGACAGGTCATTATCGAATGACTTCACATACCAATAAATTTTCAGCAGTAACTTAAGGTTGACTGATGGTGAGAGAAAGAGGACTTTTACAAGACTGGACATCAGAACTAGAAAGAAGCAAATGACACAAGTGAAGAGAAATTGTTGAGAAAAGGGAGTAAGACAGCATCCTTAATAGGACTTTGTTCCTGACCATCTCTCCCTCAACTCAAGACCATCCCCAAATAGTCCAGTCATACCGAGTAAACTCCAGGTCCCCTACAGTCAGCACCTCTGTCTCTTTGTCTCTCTGTCCTTCCTTCTGTCCTTCCCTCCTCAAGCCATTCCTTTGTGCATCCCATGTCCTCTTCCTGATGTCACCTAGCAATATTCTCCTCTTGGCAAAGCTAAGTGCAGTGCCCCTCATTCCGAGAGGACTTCCCTGACCTTCCATGTGTTCCTGTGATTCCCTAAAATTAGAGAATTTGCCACACTGACCCTTGGCCTGTCCACTACATTGTCAGCTCCACAGACACATCTTTGACGTTTGTGGGCCCGAGGCAAGAGGTCAAGCAGGGGTCCACATTGCCAACAAGCTAGGACATAAAATATACTCTGACTTTCAAACAGACTTGGCAGGCCAGCTTCAAAAGCAGAATTCTTATGTTCCTTCAAGTTCTGCACCATAACTTGGCAGAAAAGGGATAGCGGGAAGGTGGTGCTGACCCTACCACCATATTCTTGCCTCTCTTTTCCCCCACCCCATGCTGTACCACCAGGGGCTTTGTGAGCATATGTGTGGATATCCCTGCCTGCATCTCCAAGCTCATTTATACCCTCCCAAATATCTGTTGCTTGTCCATACCTCAGGCCTGGAAACTGAGCTCTTAGGGAGGGATGGACAAAAGGAAGAGGCCATGCAGGTTCAGGAAGCAGGCTTCAAATCATTTGGGCAGAAGATTCCAAGATCCTATATTTAGCACATGGTCGGGCTCCAGGGAGATATGTTCCCTTGACCGAGGGACTCCTCATTCCATGTAGAGGGGCACAGCCTGGGGCTGGACTAAGGATACCATGGAAGCTCTCTGACAGTAGACACTTCTATCTCTTTACTGTCTACAGCAATTAACACAGGGCTTGGCATCTGAGAGTCACTCCAAAGTATTTACTGAATGAATAAGGATTATTACAAAAGGCACAAATTCTTAATTTAAGGTGCCAAATTATCAAAAGATAGTTAGAAAATGTGGTTACAAACATAGGAAGACAAGACTGTGTAGAAGTTTTGAATATTTCAGAAATGACAGAATCCATGGAGATTCTAGTAGCAAGAGATAGGGAGAAAGGTCATATTTTAGATCTATTTAGGAGCCACAGAAAGTATGGTTGAAATATGAACTAGAGAAAGATATTTTAAAAATGGGTTCTGTTTTTTTTTTAATTGGACAATGACCCTAAAACATAGATGAACAAAACTAAAGATAGACTATAAGAATAATAATAAATGAGTGAGATCCAATGAAATTGCCCTATCAAAAAAGAGACCTTCAGTCTCACCAGCTAAAATGGTCCGAGGAAAGATCAAAGGCACAATTCTCTCTAGGACAAGCAGAGTGCTTTGCAGTGTGATTACCAGGGAAGGTGGGTAAAACAGAAAGGAAACAAAATGAAAAAGGATGTGGAAGGACCTGTTTACAGAAGGTACTCTTGCAATCAGATTCTGCTAACTACAGGGTATACCACACCTCTTCAGCCTTGTCTCACATTTCTGTGAACTATGAAGTGATACCAGAGGAGTTTATGTGGATCACCCAACACCCAACAACCTTGCAAACCACAATTCGAATGCTTGATTAAATCTAAGGCAGGGCATAGAATGTAGAGCTCATGATGATGCTCCAAGTTTCTTTGATGCTGTACTGTTTTTTCTTTGTGGTCTAAAACCCTGGCCCCTTTGGGAAGTGGAGCCTCAAGATGTTCTATAAGAAGAAATTTCTATGTTAATTCTTAGTCCAAAAAGTAAATTTAATGTGCCTTACAGAACAAAGCTTACTTTGGGGCCCTGAAAAGGGCCAAACCACATCATAGAGAGTAAGAAGATATCTTCCATTCTCATGAAGGTATGCCCATCTTTAGAACCAAGTTCAAAGCAAACATCTTTTGAAGTCTTACTGAATATGACTGAACATTGGGGTTTATTACAATATTTTTGCATGTGTTTGCATTTTGTGAAAACAGCTAGGATCAGAAGCAGAGAAGCCAACAAGATTTGCTGCCAGGTGTGGGAATCTAAAAGCCAGAAATTTCAAGAGAAAAAATAATTCTTATAACATGTGTAGCCTAATTTTACATAGTCTCAATGTTAATTGAGATAAAACACCTGAAATCCTGGATACTTTTTGAAAATGAACTTCAGAGCCAAACTACTTAGCCCTGTCTCATATCCAGGGCAATACTGCAAGTTAAAAGTTAAATGTAACTCATCTTATGGTCACGGCCAGTTAGTTAAACATATCAGTTTAATAAAGCTAAGTCATGAGAAGGCAGCCTCAGTATTTTTAAAGATCACAAATCTGGGAAACCGTTCTCTTTACTCCTCCAGAATGCCCTTTGAAGCCCAGAGACAACACAAATCAAGCTCTTGTCACAAAGAGTTTTGCCTTAGAATATTGGGAGGCTTTAAACTCGCTTGGCTGAGCACCAACCTCAGGGCTGACCCCCACAAACAATCATGCAGCACATACCCCAACCAAGGAGGTGATGGAGACAAATGTTGGCTGCTTTTGTGGAGGAGAAAAGCTTCAATGGCAGGTGAGAGAAAGCAATACACAACAATACATTTTCAAGTTTTTCAAGAAGCTGAAACTAACCCAGTGAAACTAATTGTAAAATACTCTGCTATGTTATTTAAAAGATCACATATAGAATCATAAAAACATAGCCAGGTAGCAGTTCATATAAAAAAAGAGGGAACCTTTAGGTAACTACAACCCTAGTGTGTATAGCAGTGCAATGGAAACTACTGAAAAGCTATTTAAATAGTAGGCGTGGTTCATAAAAGCACAGTCAACTCCTTAGGTTGTTAATAGTTGAATTGTACACACCTGACTTGGTTAGAGTGTTGTGCTTAGGCTTGGTATGTTGCAAGGAGAGATGATTAAAAAATGGAGAAAAGTCTGGGAAGAATGACACATAAGGAATGTTTGAAGAAGTTGTTCACTTTTCATCATAAGGACAGAAGACATAAAGAAAGAGTGAGATATTTAACTAACGGAAGATTTAAAAGATGGAGAGGAAAGTAGAGTTCTTTCTTGTTTCAGAGAGCAAAATTAGGGCATATAGATGAATGTTTCATGGAGGCAGATTTTTCTCTCAAAATGAGGAGGCATTGTTGTAGAGCAGTAATAAAATATGGGTGGGAGCAAGAAGTTTCAGGAATGAGTGTTGCCTGAAATCTTAGGAGCAAGATGAGGCAGTGAGCTATAGCAGGAGTTCTTCATGGAGGAAGAAGCTGAGCTTCTTGAGAAGCTGAGTCTTACATTGAGCTTTCATTGTGTTTCCTTCTCTTAGGAAACTTGATCTCTTCCTAAAGTTCCCAAGCTGGGTATCTACACTGAGGCATATTGACAGTGAGGGGATAGAATCAGATTGGCTTTGTTTCCCACAATTATAACCTTGTGGCATTTAATTCAGGACAATGAGGTGGAGAAACCTTCAATGGTTAGCCTTGCTTTTGACTGTGTTATCTGAAGAAAGGAAAGGAAAATGGCCTTTATCTAGTAGCTACTATAGACCACACATGTGGCTCTATGCTCAATCCTCACAATATTGGTGTCAAATAATTATCTCTATTTTACAGACAAAGAAACAGACTAAGAAAATTCCAAAGCAGAGCCAGGTTTTGAATCTTATGGTCTTGAAGCCTATGATCTTTCTAGAAGACAGAGAATGAAATCAATTGCATTAGTCAAATTGAATGTTTAGACTGTGACCGAGGTGGAATTAAGCCCCTACCTGGACACCTGGACTCCTAATCCAGTTCTCTGTCAATTCTGCTATCTGTATTTTTCTACTTCCTAGGTTTGCTAGTCTAGGGTCAACCCAACAAATTATTTACACTAAACCTGAATGTAAATTCTTATTCTGGACAATGAACCCATTCAAGTACATGTAAAGTAACGTAAAGAAAAACAAAAAACAAAAAACCTTACTGTGAATCATCAAAGCTTGTGTTAGGTCCTTATTAGAATTTATGATGTAATACTGCAAAAACTCCATGCCCAAATAAATTATTTCATTTCTGCCAGGAGTAGGAAGTAAGGGCAAGTGTTAGAATCATTAAGTGTCTCCTCAAGGCTTTCAGGATATAAACATGCCATTCAATACTCCTGGGAAGCCAAGCCCCCAAATCAGTAGAAAGAGTATTGGCTTTGGAGACAAGACTGGGTCTAAATCTTTTTTTGTATATCACTCATTAGGCATGTAACCTTTGGGTCAAGTCCCTTAGACTCCCCAAGTCTCTCTTTTTTTAGTTCTAAAGAAAGAATAAAAAAAAGTAAGAATGCTTTCAATTGAAAGATTAGGGGTAATATCCATAATGTATGGTGGTAGGCCCTCAATAAATCGTTCCCACTTTGATTATGAGCCAGCACTCCAACACCATGGCCTTCACTCTACCCACTGTCCTTCCACCATCTAATTCTCCAGCTGTGCTTAACTGCATGTGGGCTCCCAGGCAGACTTTTCTCTCCCTCTGTGGTAATGAACCCCCCCAAGAACTCACTTAGCCATCAACCCAGAGGCCACCTTCTCCTGGAAGCTGTCTTTGATCACTCTTCACCCTGCGGGCTCCATTAAGTGGCTCCCCCTCCCATGTGCATGCTGTGTATACATATCAGAGCATTTCTGTGCTCTCACAAAGTCTGTTCATTCAACTGCCTTTCCCATCATACTGTCAGCTCTTTAATGCCAAGAAGTGTATCTTTCATTTCTAGATGCCCAGTACTTCACAGAATACTTTACAGTAGAAGATGGTCAAAGAATGTTTGTTGAAAGAACAGATGCACTAAGCCCAGAAGGTCAGGATAGCATATTATTTCAGTGCTATACTAAATCATTCTCTAAGAATAGTTTTATCTGTCAGTCTTCTCAAAATCTTATGTAAGAATTCAGCCAACTTAAAACAAATGTGCATTTATAAGCATTTTAGTTCATTTGGGCTGCTATAACAAAATAACATAAACTGAGTGGCTTATAAACAACAAATATTTATTTCTCATGGTTCTGGAGGCTGGAAGTCCAAGGGTGCCAGTGTGGCCAGTGAGGGCCTTCTTTTGGATTGCAGACTTCTAATTGTATCTTTGCATGGTGGAAAGAGCAAAAGAGCTCTCTTGGGTGTTTTTATAAGAGCATTAAACCCACTCATGGGTTGAAACCCAGTCATCTCCCAAAGGTACCACCTCCCAAAGGCCTCACCTCCTAATATTAACACTTTGGGTATAAGGCTTTCAACATATGAATTTTGGAGGGACACAAAACCTCAGACCATAGCAAGAAGATAACCTGAAAAGCATTCAGAAAAATCAAAGGTTAAGTTTCTCTACATTTTCCACTGATAGTCAAATAAAGACACCACTGATTTATTTCTACATGTATGTGTAAATTCAATAGACCCAATACATATGAACAAGGTGCTTATCCACACGTTTGTAATTTTACAGCCAAGGAGTCTTTTAAGAATTTAATCTTGGGAGAACTCTCACTTCCGGCAGCCTGGTTATTGAAGTTCCACATGGGGCGAGGGGGGTGGGGGACTGAAACAAGGGGACTTGTGTCCAAGAAAATTGTAACTTACACTTTTCTAATTTTCACTCCTCCCACACAAAGGAAGGTCAGATTCTCCATTGTTGTTTTCATCTGAATGAAGGTGAAGTATTCTCTTGCAAATTTAGTAGATGTTAACTTCAGACTGATAATTTAATGTTTTTTCCTCCCTAAGTAAAATCAATGTGTATATAATGGGTAAAAAAAAAAGTGAATTTGGTTATACATATGCAAATATTAGAATGGTTTAAAGAAATATAGACTGTGTGTATGTGTGTACGTGCATCTATATAGAAATATTTAAATATTGCTTTCTTCAAAAGCTCTGGCACTCTTCTTGGAAATGCAAAATAGTTAAGGCTAAAATAACTAGTTTTTATTTTTATCATTATTGTCATAGCTGTGCCAAGGTCATAGCTGTGCCAATGTTGCTAAGAATCGTTACAGGAAAAGTAACTCTAAGTTCAGTAGTCTTTACTGCTGAGTTTAAAACAAATTCCAACCTTTGAGGAATGTTATGACCATTTGGAAAGGAAGCCTACCTATTAAACACAATGCACTATTTAAATAAGTGAACCTAAGAACAGTACAAGAAAATAAGTCTGAGAATCATTTGCATGCTCCACATTATCTCTGCTTTGGGTGAAAAGAAGTGTAGTTCTGAAAGGCCCCAGGTTCCCATGCAGACAGCGAGCCGCCACAATCCCTTATAACTCTTCCTGCCTCAATTTGGAATAAAGTTAACAGACTCTGCAAAGCTCAGTTAAAGATATATAGTTCTTAATAGTGATACTACACTCCCTGACTTCTCAGAACTAATGTAAATATGTTCATACATCACTCATTTTAGGAGAGGATAGTCCAGCCTGACAATCCCAGCCAAGAAGTATGGCTTGAATTCAACTTCATGAAGGAGTCATCCTGTGTTCCTGAGCTGACTCCAGTTTAGCTTGAGAATCTGCTGTTATAATACAAAGGGTAGGCCGACCCAAAACCACTGAGCCAACAGAAAAACAAATACGTCCACACGGCGGGGAAAAAGCAAGTCTGTTTTATTGTTTGTACAAAAAAGAGAGAATTTAAAAGCAAAAACAAAAATAAAAACAAGCCACCTTATCCCTGTGACTGTCCCTCTTGTCATGGCAGCTCGCATCCTGGGTTGGTGGAAGTACACAGTGTTTCCTGATCTCTGTGAACAGACTGGAAGTCCCTGAAGGACAAAGGCAGGGCCTTGTCACCATTGTGTTCCCAGGGCTGTCAGAATGCTTGGCACCCAGAAAGGACGCTGTCCGTGTCTGCTGACTGACTGAATCTTACCCTGTTGGGCTACTTCAATCCAAGAACTCATGACAATGCAGAACAACTGTGACTAAGTTCAATAGCTACCATTTTTTTGCACTTTACCTATA
Organism: Leptonychotes weddellii; assembly: GCF_054177405.1. Lineage (NCBI taxonomy): Eukaryota > Metazoa > Chordata > Mammalia > Carnivora > Phocidae > Leptonychotes > Leptonychotes weddellii. The sequence continues at coordinate 113,685,727 of NC_138372.1, read as the reverse complement.
AATGATCTCAGTTCACCCTCATGCAATTGTAAAGAGTTGCTTTTATGAGTGAAAATACCGAGTTCAGAGAAACCATTGCTTGCTCAGTATCTTAGCGCTAAAAACGAATAATGCCAGATTTGACCTTGGGTTTTTAGAACTCCAGAATCCATGTTCTATCCATTGTGCATTGTCTTTACTTCTCAGAACACATATAAGATTTGGCGTGGCCTAGGTTTAAATTTTGGAAAAACTCTACATAGATTTTCAAGGCAGGCAACATTTTTAACTTTGCAAAGTTCTTAAAGTCAGCTGGTTAATCAGCATCCCTGCCCCACCGTTTCCAGAGACTGATAGTAGAAAATGTACAGGGACACAGATCTTACAAAACTTTCCTACAGACAGTACAGGGTTTAACTTTTGTTTTAAACGCTGGCTTAAAGGATCTTGGTTGTAAGAAAAATGCAAAATAATAATAATAAAGTTTTGTCTTTTATCAGTTGCATAGCAAGACTTTAAAATGGAATCAAGTTTATTTCCACTCTGACAATCACATTTTGATGATGAACTGCAAGTGTGAGGATAAGATGCCTTTTTTTTTTTATGTTATGGAGGAGGAATTGTTTCAGTTTGTGAATAGTATACTTGGTACGCATCTGATCACCCTGTGTGTAAATCATTTATTAAGCCCTCTGTCAACTGTGTTTAACTAAATAAGAATTCTCTTTCATCTATAGGAAGAAATATCCATATGTGAAGACTCCAGATTTTTAGAGAAATAAGCTAGTCCTGTTCAAAATCGTATCAATCAACACCATTTAAGTTATTCAAAACCTTGATCAGGATATTTATTTACATAGAATTTTTGGAGTGTTGTGGTGTGCAGATTCACTTCCACACTTGTTCTGTTTAGATTAACATTCCTTACTATCCTTCCAATTAACACATCACTGAACAGCAAAAATGAACAAAAACCAAAAAAGTATAGAATAGTTGACCAAAACGTTATTTAAATTTTCTTACTTTTTAAAAGTTCTTTTCCATTAAGCAGAGATGACTTTTCTTCATCTTTAAGGACTCATTTTAGAAGCAAAATTGCCCTCCCACCTCCACCCCACACCTCAGCACTGCACCCTTCTACCTGGCATAACACCCAGCGTAGATGCTTAGCAAATATTTAGGGATTTTGATATGAATATTGATATGAATATATCAATTTGATATGAATGATAATGAAGGAATTAGTGTTCATTATAATTGTTTTTAAGATTTTATTTATTTGAGAGAGAGAGAGAGAGAGATAAAGATAGCGACAGAGATAACACAAGTGGGGAGGAGAGGGAGAAGCAGGCTCCCTGCCGAGCAGGGAGCCCGATGCGTGGCTCGATCCCAGGACCCTGGGATCATGACCTGAGCCGAAGGCAGATACTTAACCAACCGAGCCACCCAGGAGCCCCTCATTATAATTTTTTAAGAAAAAAACTGCATTTTCTACATTTATCATGAATAGTAGGCCAGAAATCTGCTAGAATTATGCTTTTCAAAATAGAATAAATTAGTTCCTCATTGAATTAATTCTATATAAGTGGTCTATAGTATCTGAGTACTTCTATCTCTTGCAGTCCACGAATGTAGGGAAAATAGAGTCCCCCCCACCTACCTCATGCCTTCAAGCAGGCACACACTCTGTGTTAGGTACTGTACCTGATGCAGGGGACATCGGAGGGTCTAATGGAAAATGCAAGGCTGTCGGTTACTCTCACATGCACCATCTACACTGGGGACACTCTTCGTTTTAAGCCACAGATGCTTGTGTGCATGAAGTTACTTCTTACAAAGCTGGGGCTATATTTCCGCATGGGTACCCAGTTGGCTTGGGCAATTGCGGGTGTTGGACATCTAGAGAGAGGCAGCAGTCTGACCACCAGAAGTAAGAGTACTGGCTGCAGAACCACGAGGATCTCTGTCAAAGCTGGCTCTGCTATTCCCTAGCTTTGTAATCTTGAGCGATTGTTGAGCCTCTTGACAGCATTTTCTACAGCTGTGAAACTGGTATAACAATGCCCATCACATATGAAGATTTGATACGATAGTATCTGGGAAGACAGCACAATCACTAGCAAATAATACATTTTCAATATAAAGGCAGCTCTTAACCTGATGCTGAATTATTATTCTATTACTGTTACTACTGACATGGGCATTATACCTGTTCCTTCTGTCAGAGTCCGGAGGGAGTTACAGAAGATTCAATTGTTTTAGTGTCAAGAAGACTCTCAACAGGAGACCTCATTAATCTGGGATAAAACCTTTCCTTGACAGTGAAAGCATGACAGTTCTTCCAGAGCTGAGCTTGGGCTCTATTTTGAAGCCAGTGACCTTGAGTGATCCTGTTATCTTCTAGAATATTTATAATGCCATAGCACACATTATTTCATCAGAATAAGCAACGCCAAAATGTATTCCACTTGTGCTACAGAATATTTAGTTTTTGTAGGTTCAGGAATTTCCTATGAGGTTAAATATTTCCAGGAAGTTTCTGAATACAGAAAAATATATTAATGTACTATTTATTAGGTAAAGGTTAAGTAACCATTAACAAAAGTTTTGATGTGTCTAGTCTACGGCTAGCGATATACGCAGGGTAGTTGCTCTGAGAAATCTGCTTTACCTTGGTTTTTATGTAAAAGTAGACATTTTATGTAAACATTTCTAAGTGTGCTTTTTACTGTGATTGGTAAGACTATGACGTTCATATCCCCTTAAGAGTTTCAAAGGTAGAGTTTATTGGAGTTGTCTTTGCATTTCTGTTTTCTTAAAAATCTCAGGAGTTCTCTATGCAAATAGTATAGCTTCAGTTAACTCAGACATTAATTCACTGTGACCAGAAGAGCCTGGGGTATTCTTTTTCAGGCTCTAGATTTACTCACGTTCCAGGGTGAATTGGATAGGTTAAGTTTACTTAATGTCTTCTTTGGCCTCAAGGTTCCACCCTTCACCTGCTGTTTAACATTCCTTTCCAGATTCTTAAAAGCCCTGTTTACATCGAAAAGGAATTTTATGCCCTAACACAAAGTAATCATGAAAGAACGTACTTGTCAACTTAACTCCTGGTAGCAGGTTTTGGCTTCTTTTCCCCACTTTAAACTAAGGTAGCAATCTAACAGAGCTTTAGAAAAAAATGTAAAAGTAACACTTCCAGGATATACTTTTCCATTTCTAAGGTCAACGGTATGCATTATTAGTTTATAGTATGATTTATTAGTTTGGTTTTTTCCCTAGTACATAGCACCATATTTTTTAATCCATTTGGTTAATGAAATCACTCTTGGCATTTTTTAAAGTGATTCTTTTTTAACTTGATACATGCACAGAATTGTTTGAAAGTACGTGGTAACCAAATGCTAGAAAACCACAGAAACGGGAACTTGAACAGAATGTAGGAGGCGTGTTCTCAGAGCCTCCTGCTCCTGACTAGAACATGACTTGACCCCCTCCAGCAGCCACAGAAAGGGCTTAGTACCACTGAGCATGACTGTCCCTTGCCAGGAACAGAACACACACAAAGAAAGGTCATGTAGAGGCCATGTATGACAGGCCAGTTACTAGTTAATTTCAATAATATGGAGCATGTCATTCATACATCAGAATCCTCTTTATCATATTACAAACCATATTCCTGAAAAAATTTTTTTGGAAGTATAATTTGTAGGACAAGGCCTATTGAGTCGTATGTAAACTATATCCTCAAATTTCTAAAGGAGGGTCATATAAAATGTCCCCGAGGCTTCTAGTTTTCTATCTTCTTTATGTTTTTACTTGGAGAGATGGAAAAAGATACTATGTCAAATAGTAAAACAGGTAGTCAAAAATGACTTATGTGGTATAAAGATCAAATCCAAATCTCCGTTAAAATCTAACTCTTCCAACCTAAAGAAAGTTCTCTTTTCTCTAAACTGACTATGTATACAGTCTGTATCATACAATTTACTTAATGGTTTTCATCTTGGTGCATTTAGATAATCTTCCTAAGAGAACTAGAGTATCTTTAGGGCTAAAACTATTTCACTTTCTGTTTTTCTTCTACGAGGCTTTATGCAACGAGTGTGGAGGAAGGGGTCATATTAATATCTTAATAAATAAATCTCAGTTGGTTAACAAAACAGGATACACAATTTAATAGTGTATTAAATTTTATACTTAGTGTTCACAAACACATCTATATGATCCAAGGGTGCTCTTTTTTATTTTTACAAAATAGTAATAATTTGCTCTAAGAGAATATGTTTTCAATATTCCAGTGCTATAACCATAAAATATGCTATTTGTCATTTTCTTTTAAGTATTACTTCAAGAACAAAATAATGTGCAGCACTACAGAACTTCACAAGATTCTATCTTTTTAAAACATCAACATTCTCTGGTGGATTGGTAGGAAATTGGATCCATGCTATTCTCAAAGAGAACTACCTACAAATTTATGGGGACTTCCCTGATACTCAAAAAAACAAAACATAAAAAAAAAAACCCACTACAATTTAAGACCTAACTAAAGAGAAATGCTGGTCTAAATACACCACATAATGTTAAAATTAAGAAACATTTTCTAACCCAACCACTCTGTCTTTGATCCATAGAGTACGGCATCGCACTGCTGTTTTATATAAGAATGGGAGAAAATTTCCCCACTTTTAAATTTGGAAATCCTAATCATAATTATAAACACAAAACTGTGGCAGTCCCTATAAGGATATAAGTTCCTGGGAGGCAAGCTCTGGAGCCCCAGCTGTGTATCCACGATCAAGTTTGCCAGTGATACCCCAGAGCTGTGACCTGTGAGTTTTTACGGAATCCTTCTCTATGTTCTCACTTGGATTCCTTTTGCATGTGTGTTCTCAAGCTTTATTTATTTATTAATTTGTTTGTTTGTTTGTTTATATCTATTCAAGTATAATTAACATGCAGTGCTATATTAGTTTCAGATGTACAATGTAGTGATTCAACAATTCTATGCATTACTCAGTGCTCATCAAGATAAGTATACTCTTAATCCCCTTTATTTCACTCATCCCCCGCTACCTGCCTCCCCTACAGTTTGTTCTCTGTATTTAAGAGTCTGTTTTTTATTTGTCTCTTTTCTTCTTTGTTCATTTGTTTTGTTTCTTCAATTCCACATAGGAGTGAAATCACATGATATTTGTCTTTTTCTGACTGACTTATTTCACTCATTCTGTATTTTCACCTGGATTCTTCACATCAGTGATGTGGTAATCAAAGTTTAACAACCAGTTCTACAGGTGAAAAACTAGGGCTCATTAGGCAGCACTTGCTGATTTCTGCGATGTAAATATTCCCAGAACACTGATGTCAGGCTACCAATGAGATGTCATTGAACACAGAGTTGGGAAACCACTGTGAGCCAGCTCCAGCACACTGGGCAAAATGCTAACAGTCTGGTCAAAGGAAGAGTATGTCCTAGGTGATAAGGAACAAGCTTACAGTTATAAGCCTTGCCAAAGAAATAGTTAGAAAGGTTTCAAGGAGTTATTCTTTCATACAATTCAAAGGGAGGGAAATTGAATTTAATGGGACATCAATACAAACCATCTGTGGGAGGTCAAAGGGGTCAAATTTTGATCACTAAGTAACAAAGAGCTCTCCAACAAGTTTAACGGAGATATGTTTTTCATCCTGAAGTCTTAGTTTCCTTTAACCTGGAAAAGTTGAGGAAAGATTGGAAAGCCTCAACATCAATGTTTGAGAATGGAATTGCTCTTAGGATTCTCCATACATGTTGAGCCACTGAAGCTGTGCCTGCAATTAAACTAAAACATAAGGAACCTTAAACTTTTCACCTTGTAATGTGAAGGAAGTTCATGGATTGTGGGAATATATCTAAATTTATACAAGAGATGTTGACAAATTATTTGTAATATAATTTATTTTTTTAAAAAGTTCACAGATATTAACATTTTATATTTTTAAGACTTCAATGCAATATAAGTTCTACTAATTTCAGGAAGCAATGTCATAATAAAATAATTCATATATCTTTTCTAATCTCTATATTTTATCTATTCAAGCTTTAGTATAACCAAATATTTCTCAAAGTAATTTCATATTTTTCTAATAACTAATGGTTAAATCTTAATGTCAAATAAATCGTAACCCACAGTTTAGAGGCTGATTGTAATTCAAGCCTCTAAACCCTCAATAAAATGTGGAGTGCGAGACTTTTAGCTTTCCATTGAGATCCTGTATACAACAACTTCACATAACTTACTTTTTCTATTAAGGCTCACTAAGTATTAAGTCCTTTAGCCTTTGTGATGTTTTCCAGCACAAGGGTAAGCTGGTCCACTTGGCCCTCAAAGTGATCTAAAAATAATAATTCTTTCCTGAACTGTGTTGCTGTCCTGGCAGTCAACTCTAATCCCTCAGTCCAATATTAGGACATGGTTCTGCTTGAAATGCCATATAATTGAAATTATAAGCTCTTGTGTTCTTCTTGGAAGTAAGCCAGAATATTTGAAATCAGCTTATAGTAAACATATACTGAGCTAGGAACTGTCATGTTACAATGTGGGATAAATTATGGTCATTGTTCCAGTTTACCCAGGGGTCCACTAGCATTAAACACAATGTGAATTTCCTAAAACACTGAGGTTTCCAATAATAGAGTCCCTTTCCAGGTTCTTCTGCCTTCTTCAATAATAATGCTTTGTTTTACTATTCTTTTGTGCATGATGCCTTCCAGCTAGTACATGCTCAAACAATTTTAAAAGAACAAAATATAGTATAAAATCCAAAGCCTTTAGAATAAAAGAGAAGGTCTCTTGAGTCACACTTCCAGCATTTGCTAACTCTGTGACTGTGGATATATTAATCTCTTAGAGCTTCTATTTCCTAATCTTGAAAATTAGGGATAATGCCTGCCTGTTTGGAATGTTATGAAAATTAAGAGATAATGTCTATAGAGCCCTGAGACCAATGTATGGACATAGTAGGCACTGAATAAGTGAGCTCTGATGATAATAATGATGATTAATTGATTCTAAGGAAGAAGAGTTTCCCTTGGCATCCTGACTCTCCAAGAGCAGTGTACCAAAGCAAATCAATTTACTCTATTCATGTGGATTTAAAAATGTTCTGTTTGTGGATCATACAAAGCTTTAATCTTTTTTATTATGGTAAAATATGCATAACATTTACTATTTTAACCATTTTAAAATATATGAATCAGTAACACTAAGTATATTCACAGTCCTGTGCAACCATCACCACTATGTAATTACAGAAGTTTTTCATCTCCCCAAAAGTAAACCCCAAACCCATTAAGCAATGACTTCCCTTTCTCCTCTCCTTTCAGCCCCTGACAACCCCTAATCTGTTTTCTGTTTCTATGAATTTGCCTATTCTGGATATTTCAAATAAGTGGAGTCATACAATATGTAACATTTTGTGTCCGTTTTCTTTCACTTAGCATAATATTTTCAATATTGTAGCATGTATCAGAATTTCACTTTTTTAGGGCTGAATAATATTCTATTCTACATTTTATTTATCTGTTCATTAGTTGATAGAGATTGGGATGTTTCCACTTTTTGGCCATCGTGAATAGTGCTGCTGTAAACAGTCACAAAGTTTTTTCTCTGAGCATCTGTTTCCAATTTGGGGGGTATATACCTAGGAGTGGAATTGCTAGGCCATATGGTAATTCTGTGTTTCAGTTTTCATTTTGTGCCTTTAAAAATTGCAAAGGCAAAATTTTAGAAGTTATATATAAACTTACCATATAGCACAGCAATTCCACTCATTTGAATCTCCCACAGGAAATGTAAACATATTCACAGAAGTATCTGCACGTGAATCTTCATAGCATGTTAATAATAGTCCAATATCAGAAACACCTCAAATGTCTATCAACTCATGAACTTATAATCCAAATATGGTATATCCAGCAATGGAATACTACTATTCATTAATAAAAAAGAATGAATCTACTGATCATATTACAGTATGGATGAACCTCGAAAACATTATGTTAAATGAAAGACGCCAGACACAAAAGACCATATGCTATATGTTTCCATTTATATGAAATGTTCAGAACAGGCAAATCTATGGAGACAGAAAGTAAACTGATTAGTGGTTGCCTAAGGCTAGGAGTGGAAATGAAGATTAACTGTAAATGGAACATGAGTTATCATATTGGGGTGATGATAATGTCCTAAAACCAAATCACTTTTTTAAAGATTTTATTTATATATTTGACACAGAGAGAGAGAGAGAGAGTACAAGCAGGGGGAGCGGCAGGCAGAGGGAGAGGGAGAAGCAGACTCCCCGCTGAGCAGGGAGCCCAATGCGGGGCTCCATCCCAGGACCCTGAGCCAAGGCAGATGCTTAACTGACTGAGCCACCCAGGCACCCCCTAAAATCAAATGATGATGATGGTTGTAAAACTCATGATATTTAACAAAAATCACTGAATCGTATCCTTGAAGTGGTTGAATTTTTATGGTACATAAATTGTATCTCCTAAAGTAAAAACATTTCCATAGAGGAAAATGCACGGTAAAAATCATACTATTCCTCCTTGTTATCCATTGCTATTCTGGGTTCAGAAATTCATCATCATACTCAAGGATTACAAAGACTCCAATTGGTGTCCTTGTCATCTCTATAATGTTCTCCATTCAAATTTAACCATATCAAGTAACCCTCAGGTAATTCCTTCTACTATTCCAAAACAAAAAGAACAAGCTCAGAGATATCCAAAGATCTCTACTTATTGCCCTCAACCTAGCATTCAGGACCCACAATCCACCATTATTTCTCCTACTCAAAAACAAATAATCCGGTGTGCCTGGGTGGCTCAGTCAATTAAGCGTCTGCCTTCAGCTCAGGTCATGATCCCAGTGTCCTGGGATCAAGCCCCACATCAGGCTCCCTGCTTGGAGGGAAGCCTGCTTCTCTCTCCCCCTCTGCCGCTCCCCCTTGCTTGTGCTTGCTCTCTCTCTCTCTGTCAAATAAATAAATAAAATATTTTTTTAAAAAGCCATAAAAAATAATCTGCTACAACATTACAGGCTTCTGTGGCCCTCACAACAATACCACCTATTCTAAACTCCAAGACTTCTTCATCTCTTTCTCATCTAGTGTGTTTTACCCCCTCTCATAATGCATAGGAAACCTTCCCAAGATGTAAGATTTCCCTCAAGTTTTGTATCACGCAAGAGTTTTCTCTTTTAAGCCTACTTTAGTGTTTTGTAGTAATAGTTGTCTTACTTCTTCATTTGTACCCTTAAACAGAGATGCTATTGAGCTACACAAAGTTCGTGAAACAGATCACCTGGTCTGAATTATCCCTTGACCATCACTGTCCTTGATCAAGTCTAATTAACCTTTAATTTATTTACTCATTAATAAAACAGATAATTTGTCACTAATTTGTCGCAAAAATTGTATGTCATGTGTGAGAACACTTAGCACAGCAATTGGAACATTGAAAGAAATCAATAAATGTCAGTTCTTATTACAATTTATATTATTTTCTACATAAAATTGTAATCTAATTTCTAGTGAATGCCTTAATGCAGATGACAAGATGATACATTTGAGAATATAAATTATATCCAATATGTCAGTTCTCTATAGCACTAGACAACTATTTATGGATTGAATTATTGATTGATTATTTTTAAAAAAAACTTAAGGAAAAACAGAGTTTCTGTATTTATGCTGAGTATTATTATTATTATTATTATCATTGAGAATCATGTATGCCAAACCAACAACTAGTCTGAATTTTACCCAACCAGAAACAATAACGTGATCAGATTTTTACTTTAGAAAAATCTCCTTAGTTTTGAGTAGATAGACTGATGGAGTAAAAGACTGAAGTCATGATGATAATTTTTCAAAATAACTTGGGTGAGAGATGGTGAGTTCTCTGGCTTAAGGCAAAAACAGGTTAAGTTTAAGGATTTCAGCTTCGATGTTTTAAGATTGAAATGCCAATAGGGCTTCTAGCGAACAGGTTCTGTGTTGTTTTCTTTTTGTTGTAGTGGTGGTGTTTTGGTTTGGTTTGGTTTGGTATATATAATTCTGAACCTTAGGGAGAGATCCAGAAGAGAGAACTAGACTTAAAGCCAACAGAAGTCATGGGTGTGAATGACATTACTTCGAGAGAGTATGCAAAATGAAAAGAAAAAACAACAGAGATAAGAAGTAGTATTGGTAAACACCAAAATTTTGGGGGCAGACAGAGGAATAAACCTAGCAAAGAGGACTAAGATAGATGGTCAGAGCCTAGATAATCAGAACAGAATGGTATCTTAGGAAACAAAAGAAGCAGGAGCTTCAAGAAGAAAAATGTGTTAGTCAACTATACCAATTTGCATGAAAAGACTAAATAAAATGAAGACTGATCCATCCAGATATTGGATGGAAGTTATTGAAGAATAGAATGTAAAATATTCTTGAAGATAGCATGTTGGATAGATTGGTAATGACAAATATCAAAGTCCTCAGGGAAGAATGTGAGCAGTATATTGACATTGTATCAGATAATATAAACCTCAGAGGAAGAAGAATTGTTATTTAGAGTTGAAAACAAATGGTCAGTAAGTTGCAATGAAGAACTAGGATAAACACAATATTGCCTCTTATAACTGGTATAACTAAATAACGAGTATTTGCACAAAAGCATGAGTAATGAAGAAATGTCTGGGAAAGTACAGATCGTCTTCAACTTACAATGTTGTTATGACCCAGTAAGCCCATCATAAGTTGAAAATATCTTAAATCAAAAATGCATTTGATATACCTAACCTACCAAACATCATAGCTTAGCTTGGTCTACCTTAAACATGCCCAGAACACTTATAGCCTACAGTTGGGCAAATTCATCTATTTTATAAAGTACTATTTTATAGTGAAGTATTTAATATCTCATGTAATTTATTGAATACTACACTGAAAGTGAAAATCAGATCGGTTGTATGGGTACAAAATGGTTTTAAGTGTATTGGTTGATTGCCTTCATGATCACATGGCTCACTGGGAGCTGCGGCTGCTATATCATACATACCATATCATACCATATACTGCTAGTCCAGGAAAAGATCAAAATCAAAAATTTGAAGTACAGTTTCACTGAATGCATATTGCTTTTGTACCATCATAAAGTTAAAAAAAACAAAACAAAAACCCGTAGGTCAAACCATTGTAAGTTAGGGATCATCAGTTTAGGTTTCCACTAAGGACAGAAAATGGAAGCACCATAGGTATTTATAGGTACCTTTGTAGGTAAAGAGATTGAAGATACTTGACATTTGATTTTCCGTAAGATAAGAGTTCAAAAATAAGATAGTTTTAAGGACATTCTGCTTAGGGAGTGCTTTCCAAGTCTGTTTTTGAAGAAAGAACGTGTCTTGGAGGTACTGGGACCTCCTGGTTTCTAATGCCAACCTGAGCAGAACTCCATTTCTTAGAGTTATGCTGAAATAACCACAATGACAGTAACAATATTTTATCATATTCAAACATCTGATTAGGAGGTACTGTTACCTACTTAGATAAAAGGAGAAATTTGAAAAGAGATTAAAGGCCACAAAATGGAAATCATTCAGACCCACATCATCCTATAACCTTCAGCCTAAGTAACATGCTCCGGCAAATTGAGAGGTACCCAAGACAGGAGAACTGTGGCTTTACATGCAGTTAGAAGAGTTGTAATGTTATGTTTAAGGACACCATTATATTCCACTTAGGACATCAGACCTTTGGAAAAGATGGCTAATGAATAAAAGAACACCCAAATATTCGGAGAGTGGTTTTCCTTCCTTCAGTGCAATCCAACAAGCATTCATTGAGCACCTCCTGTTCTTAGCACTGTGCTAGGTAGTGAATATCTTTAGATAAATATGACTCATTATAATAGAAATTTTACTTTCTACTTTATTATATTATTGGTAAAAATATCATAATGGTGATAATCTCAGAATCCATATCATGGAAATCTCTGGACTCATGTCAAACACTGGTAAAATAATTTGATTGGTGATTTTGCAAGCTACACTGCCATCTATTTGCTAAAATTCTAAAAGACATTCAGAATAAGCCTAAAGAAATTCTAGTTCTATGTGATTTGAGGCAACTATTCTCTCTAAGCTTCTTTTCACAAATCATAAAGACAAAGTTTGCCTTGTTACAGTCTCTCTTACCAACTGTGTGAAAACACATCAAAAATCAACTATTTATTGACATCTGCACATCATGGCTGAGCAAAGACTGAAAAACCACAGATAAAATGAATATGTTACGCTTGAATCTCCAATATATAAAGGATGATTTAGTAAGTTTCTTTGCTTTCCTTTTATGTCAACAACTGTATGAAAAAAGTTACTCGTCTAAGAAATAGAGAACATCAGTATTCTGTTGTCTAGCTGGAAACCAGTCAACAGTAGAATAAGAAGGTTTTTAAGTGCTACAGAGCTGTTGTTGAATCAAAGATCATGAACTAACTCCATTCTGTAGAAAAAGCACCCCGGGACAGAATTTGAACAATTAAGCAGTATCATAAAAAGAGAGGAAAGTGAAAATTTGGTGTTTTAAAAATTTGGATCAGGAGTAAGACAGTTAAAATTTAATGTCCATTAAAAGTGAAAGTGATAAGATTGGCTATGGTTAGTCTCTAAGTATAAAACACTTCCTCATGAATTTCTGACAATTTTCATTTATACATGACTTACTGCATTTATGTGGTTTTATTTCTTTTCTTTCTCTCAAGTTGAAGAGTAATTCAAAGATGCAGTCAGATATTTAATTAAATCTATAAGGACTGAATTCATCATACATACTTGCAAATAATTTAAAGAAAAAGAAATTATAACTGCCTCATATCTAACTTTATCCTTTTAATATCCTTTTGCTGATAAAGTTTAATATCCTTTTGCTTCATATAATTGAATGTATTTGTTACTTGACCAAACCTCATACGATTTTCTAGGACCCTAAAGGCATTCAAAATCTCTAATATAAATTTCCTTGTAAAGAAATACCTTATATAATTCTCTCAATTCTTGAGCCCTTAGAAGTGTTTAACAAAAAGACAAAACATTCACGTGATGTAAAAGGAACAGCTCCATGTTAAGTTAGTGCTCTAAAAGAAAATAAATACTCATGTTTCTCAATAATCTAAACAGTAATTTTCAAAGTTTGTTTATAGTAGGACAGTTCATATTTTCAAAACAAATGTACACCCAAACCTTATGCATAAAACAGACAACACTGGAACTACTCTACTGAAGAGGAGACGGGGTCGGAATGGTGCTCCCCAAAGCACAAGTGCATGCTTCTTGGTCTCTAAACACAGGTGAAAAGAAATGACTTGAATTCTAGTAGTGCCACGGTCACCCAGTCTGTCTCAAGTATGACAGAGACTTGGGTTCTGTCTCAGTCTGTTCAGGCCATCTTAATAAAATATCATAGATTGGGTGGCTTATAAACAACAGAAATTTACTTCTCATAGTTCTGGAGACTGGTAAGTCCAAGATCAAGGTACCTGCAGATTCTGTGTGTTGTGTTGTCTGGTGAGAGCCCATTTCCTGGCTCACAGATGGCTGTCTTCTTGTTGTGCCCTCATAGGGCAGAAGGGATAAGGGAACTCTCTAGGGTCTCCTTCATAAGGGCACTAATCCTATTCATGAAGCCTCCACCCTATGATATGATCACCTTCCAAAGGTCCCACCTCCAAATACCATCACATTCGGGATTAAAGGAATAGGTTTCAACATACAAATTTTGAGGAGACACTACTAACATTTAGTCTATAGCAGGTTCTAATCACGCTTTCACCATTAGTGATAGTTATTTACCTTCCCTGAGACTTAATGTCTCCATCTAAAAATGAAGATAAACTTACCTCACAGAGTGGTTATACAATTTTAAATAAGCTAATGTAAACAAAGCTGAAGTACTTCACATGGTTACAGCCAGGGTCCCTGCTCTCAAGGGAAATATATTCTAAGAGAGTTGCAAGCCTCTCTCAAATAGAATCCTTCTACATATCTATCAATATCTCTAGCAGTGAATCCTCAAGCAGAAAGATCTGACCTCCTAGAAGGTTTGTAGTCCACTATCTGCCAGAGGAGAATTGCTAGGTTGGAATTCCATGTGGACAAATAAATTGGAACAGAGTAGTGCAGAGATGTTAAGGTGGTGAGTGTAACTTCCCGGACCCAGGATCAAAGCAGACAGAGGGATCTAGGATGGTTGCCAGCTTCCTAGATTAGTTGACTGGGAGAAACAGTGGTGGCATTCTGTAGGAAGTAGTTTCTGCTAAGGATGAGGGTTGTTGGCCAGAAGACAAAAATGAAAGGAGAATAGATTTGGAAGTGGAAGGTATGTTGAGCATGGAAAAGACTGCAAGCAAAATTGGAATCCAGAAGTGTTCATGCATCCTATGCTCCACCAGAAACGCAATCTAGTGAGGCAAATCCACCAAAGTATTATTGATTTCCCCCAAGTTGATCTCAAATGGTGGAACCACAGGAAGGAGACAAATGTGAGGGAATGGCATTCCTGGCAGAGATAAATGGCTTGTGTGTCTAAGATCTGAATATTGTCCACTCTCATTTTATTGTCCTTGGGCTGGAGGTCCTCCAGGCTGGGATACCTTTGTCCCTTCTTGAAGAGTAGACTCTACATGGCTATTTCTCAACTTTTGTGGTCTCCAAGTAAAGATGTCTGTTAATTATTGATTATGTTTTCTTGACCTCATTTAAAGTTTGTCTTCTTAGACTATAATACCTTTATATTTCTTATTTGATTAAACAATCTTTCTAGAAATTCTCTTTTATGACATGTTTGCTTTTTTACTACTGAAATGCAAATACTTTTCCAATAAATATTAAAAAGCAAAACACTTAAAAAAGAAATGAAAATTTCCAGAAAGTCAGATTTAAATAAAACAAATACAGGCATCTGACTCATGATTCTTAAGAAATACAAATACTTATTTTATAGTTGTGACATCACAGAGATATTTACTTAAAAAATTACTCATCTACCCTTTTTCTCAAAAAGCTTGTGTTACTTCTGAATCAAAATGTCCCAACACATGGAACAAAATAACTGGAAGTTAAGATAACAGTTCTGTCTCTAATTTATAAGATTCTTGTAAATATTATTGAAGCTTTGTTTCAGAAACAGTAAAAATCACTAGTGAAATGCTTTTTATATAAACAAACTAAATATTCTGCAGAAACTGATGGGTAGTTTCCTATATTCTGGCAAATGATATACCAAACTTCTCTTAAAAGATCAAACCCCCAAACCTATATTTAAAAAATTTATATATTTAAGAAGGCATGCTTCAGAGCTATAATAAAAAAACAGCTAGTTATTGTATAATGGTTAAATTCTTTGATTTTGGGGAAAAAAAGAATGAAAGAGAGGGGCTTTATCTTTTCTACATTAAAGCATATAAAGCTCCAAGAACTAAAACAAAAATAGTATACAAGTCAATTGAGGCTGAGTCTCCACTTCCCAGATGGTAGACTGGTTAAGTGAGCAGACCCTGATTCAGACCACCTGGGGTAAGTACAATCCAGGCTCGGTGGGTTACAAACAGAAACCCAAGGCAAGTTATCACATCTTAAAGTTTAGTCTCCCCAGCTATAAGCTGGGTAATAATTAAGACCTGTTGACAAAGATAAGGGATAATGTTTATAAAGTACCTGGCAAAAATTAAAATCAAATAAATATTAATTGTGATATTGTTATATCTAGTAAATTAAGTGAAAAGAAAAAAATATATGCTAATAAGAAAGGAAAGGTTCTCAAAAGCAAATGGCAGTAGCAAATTTTCTCTGAGAATATATTTAGATCTGTGCTTCACAATAACCACCAAAATGAACTCAAAATTGATAAAGGAATTTCAGGGGAAAATGTAAAGAACTTTAAGGCAAATATTTATCAAATACTGGGAAGGGAAAGCTATGTCTAAAAAGAATGAAAGAAATCAGAAAAAGTATAGCTTTAGTATAATCTAAAAAAAAAACTATCATAAACAACATTAAAAGGCAAAAAAGTTTACTAAAAATATTTACCAGAAACATAAAGTCATTATTTTTAATGCCTAATAAATATTGACAAGTCAATGGGAAAAACAAATGCCCCAGAGAAATATGACCAACAGCAAAGAAAAATAATTCATAAAAAATAGAAATTATGAGTCCAACACATAAATGTAAAAATTGTTCATTAGAAATCAAAGAAATTTACTAGTAAATGAAGAAATCTAACTTTAAGGACCAAAAATGTTCCATTTTACATTTATCAGTATGATAAGTTAATTTTGTGAATTTTTTGTTTATTCATTTGTACATTTTAAGAGAATACTTAATTCTGGTAAGGCTTTGGGGGATTTCTGGTTAAAATGGCAAATGAACTTTTTCTGGTTATGTATCAAGAACTTGAAATAGTTCATACTATTTGACCCTTTTTAGAATCTAGCCCAAGGAAACCACTGAGACACCGACGATTTTGTTCATGGTTGGTCTCTAAAGCATTATGTCCAAACCCAAAATCTCAGAAGCAACCCAAAGCAGTGATTCCCAGCCCTTTTCACCTCAAAACAAACATGGAAAATAATATTTTGCAACATAACAGTGGGGCCTGGAATAGGCTGTTTGCAGCTGAGTGGGACTCAAAACAGTTACCAGGAGGACTGGAATGTCTGGATCCTAGCATCTCTGTCACCAATTCATGACCATCATCAGCCTGGGACAAAATTGTTGGCCATAACCAGCCTAAAAATCTAACATTAAATCAAATATAATAACTCTGTGTTATAGTTTGACGCAAAAATTAAAGTCTTAAACTTTAAAAAGATAGGATATTTGGTCTGATACTAAAACAGGTAAGTCTGCAGTAATATACAGGTATTAAAATTAGCTTTACAAAGAATTTTATGTGAGACTATTGTCATTATGTTATATAAAGAAATGCAGAATGTAAAGTTGCTTGTTGACCACAGTCCAAAATTTAAATTATGATATGACATGTTTACTGATATACATGCTTAAAAATACTGGCAAAATAAAATGTGACAATTCATCTTTTTATGTTATGGTTTTTGGATTTTAAATTATATTCTTTACTGGGTTTTCCAAAATTTATACAATAAATAGTTTTATATTTATAATAAAAATAAACAAATTTGAAATAAAGAAACCTGTAACAGAGATGCCAGAAAGTTAAAACAAATTGTAGCTTAAAAATATTTTGCACATTGAATGTGGTATTGATGTTGGTATTTTATTAACATTTGGAAATCTCTTGCTTGGAAAAGAAGCAAAAAGACTTCACTGTCTTAAAAAAGGATGGTCATTCAATCTGACCCAAAAGTCAAGATCTTTCAAATATAGTTCCTAAAATAATTTTTTTCCCTAATGCTCTTTTAATATACATAATGTTAGGTCAACATAATAGCAGGGATATATAATATCTTTTTTAGTTTGAGTCAGCACATTCCTGAGACTCAGACTTTATATGTGACCACTTCTTATAATAGGCAAAAAAATGACCTTGGTAAGATCACTGTGGTTCAGAGGGAAAGGAAGCCCACCAATGTTTAAGTTTCTGTAGGAAAGCGCTTTGCATCTAATCATTTTTTTTTATTTTTTATTTTTAAAGATTTTATTTATTTATTTGAGAGAGAGAGAATGAGAGAGAGCACAAGAGGGGGGAGGGTCAGAGGGAGAAGCAGACTCCCTGCTGAGCAGGGAGCCCGATGCGGGACTCGATCCTGGGACTCCAGGATCATGACCTGAGCCGAAGGCAGTCGCTTAACCAACTGAGCCACCCAGGCGCCCTGCATCTAATCATTTTTATGTAATCTATGTCGTTCCCTTAGCTGAAGAAGAAGATGAACACGTAAAAGAAAACCTTTTTGTGGGGATCTTCATGTTTTTTCATCTCCAGTTAGTGACTGAATATTAATTTAATGTGTTTCACACAAAACAGGCCATCCCAGCATACACCCTGCACAGTTCCTGATCAGAGTATATACAGGGGTTTTACCGCACTACACAAATTTAACCTATATTGTTTTTTTTTCCTCTTCAGTCTATTTATATACCAATCAAATGAAATTTTCAGTAGCTGGCAATCATTTTAATATAGAATTAGCAATAGTGTCAAAATACTGAAAATGTCAAAATGCATCTTCTCTTTTGCCCACCATATTTATAAGAATGAGTGGCCTCATGATGAGTTGGGATCCCAGGACATTAATAGCATGCTGCCAGACACCTTCTTGGGTATTATTTGTTTAGAAATCAACTTGTTCTACATCGATGGATATTAGGCCACTCTTCCTTCCAATTATCTTAAGAATAAAATGAAGAATTTAACTGACCTTATTTCTTAATTTTACTAACGGAAGAACAGTGAAATTATGTAAAGAGACTGATTAATGACAAAAGTTACAGTCAATATTTTAACATTTATCATATCATACCTTATCCTCTTAGGCCATTTTTTTCTGATGCAAATGTGCCATTTAGAAGTTACATTTTAAAAATTCATAGAAGTTTTAAAAAATAATATTTGCATAGATTTGGGCAAATATTTCCATCCTCAATGTGTTAGAAATCAACAGACCTAAAATGTCAAAAGGAAAAATCCCACAAATTCCAAAACTTGGTCATATAAATTTCCTACTATAGTACTTAATTTTAAGCAGTTTTATTAGTGTCTTAGATCCGTGAGTGATAAAAGACAAGCAAAATTCCACGGGCTAGAAGGAAAAAGAAATGTTAAAAACCTTTAGGGTTCAGCAAAATGTGTACTAATTGCTGTTCGTTGCTTCCATTGACCAGCTTTTTAAATCAATTCTCATAGAATTATAAACCTTCCAAAATATGTGTAACAATATTTATTTATTGTGAAATTATACTTGGGTATGAAAAAGAATTTGTTTTATTGGAAAGATGTAAGACGTCAAGTTGAAAGAACAATGAAAAGCCAAAAATTTCCTGACGGGAGGGTTGTGTGTAGGGTGGAATAATATTAGTAAGAAACAAGATAGAAAGTAGGGGTATCAAAATTCATAAAGAAATAGTCTAAAGGTCCACTAAATATCCTTACCTGTAGTTTTTACTGGAAAGCTATGGTTACAATTCTTTTTATGCTTGTTGTTAAGTTTACATGATAATTTTGTAATTTTATATCTTTTAAATGTGTATGTCTTTTTTGGCATGCCTTATAAGAGAAGAAATAAAGATCTGGGAAGGAAGAAATAGGATAAAAGGAATGAATCTCCAAGGGGACACATGCTATTTGGCTTGAAAATAGTGTGTAGGTTTGTAGAGGGGAAAAATAAAAGGCATTTGTGCAACCTATAAATTGTGAAAAATCATAGGATTTCAGCAGATTGCAAAATTTCCCTTAAATCTCAGCAATCAGTGCTCCCTTTGTGTAGCAGAATTCTTTTTTTAACATAATTCCCAAAAGCACCCAGGATTGGTTAAAAGAAGATTCCACAGTACTAATTAACAATCAGACCAGAAATAGAAATACAGGTGGAACTCTTTGCTGACCTACATACTTTATTAGCTGAATAAAATTTTTTTAAGTTAACAAAGACTAATTCACCTAATTTTTTCCAGTAAAAAGAAATTCATTTAGGAACAATGTCCTTCCTATCAAAACTCTTTCCTGAATTTGTACATCAGTTGCATGTGTTACTGGAAGTATGCATGTAAATGTTTCTTTATCTTTATGTCTCTTCCAATTAGAGTTGTTATCAACAGAGAATCATATTTATATCTAACCCAAATTTACTCTTTTTAACTTCATATTCATGGAATATTAGAAAAATGTGGTATGTGTGGGATATTTCAACTTCAGACGATCAAGTATCTACCTTACTACTTGTGAGTGAAGTAGAAAGAATCAGTGAAGAAGAGAGAGAGACAGAGACAGAGAGGCCATCCACTTGTCCCTGTATCACTAAACAAAACTTCTTATTTACTAATCAACAAAGCACAATATTATGCAAACTTAAAAGTAATCAAAGTTTACCTTTAATCCCGAAAATTCCAGAATCCCGAGTTTCACTTTTGAATTGTTTGTCAGGGGAATTTTTTCCAAGATGTGTTATTATTTTCCTTTTCCCTTTCCTTCCCCCTAATTTTAAGATCCTCTTTCTTAGTCATGCTGCACTGGTTTCTCAGACTCCTTCAGTAATTAAGGACCCAAGAAAGACTAGTCTTTTATGTTCCAAACTTACTGATCCTTTCCTCTCATAAAAAATTACCTGTCATAGATGAATGGATAAAGAAGATGTGGTACACACACACACACACACACAGACACACACACACTAGAATATTATTCAGCCATCAAAAAAATGAAATCTTACCATTTGCAATGACATGGATGGAACTAGAGGGTATTATACTAAGCGAAGTAAGTCAATCAGAGAAAGACAATTATCATATGATTTCACTTATATGTGAAATTTAAGAAACAAAGCAGAGGATCATAGGGGAAGGGAGGAAAAAATAAAAGACAAACCAGTGAGGGAGACAAACCACAAGAGACTCTTTTTTTTTTTTTTTAAGATTTTATTTATTTATTTGACAGAGACAGAGATAGCGAGAGCAGGAACACAAGCAGCGGGAGTGGGAGAGAGAGAAGCAGGCTTCCCCCCGAGGAGGGAGCCCGATGTGGGACTCAATCCCAGGACCCTGGGATCATGACCTGAGCCGAATGCAGACACTTAACAACTGAGCCACCCAGGCACCTGTCACAAGAGATTCTTAACTCTAGGAAACAAACTGAGAGTTGCCCGGAAGGGAGAGAGGCGGGGGGACGGGGTAACTGGGTGATGGGCATTAAGGAGGGCACATGGTGTAATGAGCACTGGATGTTATATGCAACTCATGAATCACTGAACTCTACCTCTGAAACTAATAATACACTATATGTTAATTAATTAATTTAAATAAAATAATTTTTAAAAATTATCTGTCATGATCCAGTACCTCAAACTTCTACTTTTTCACTATCTACTTAATCTAATGAATAATTCTACCTTTGATATTGGCTACTGATAATGGCCTAATTTTTATCTTTTCTATATTACATATGCTATTTAATAGTGGCCCTACTACCTTAGTAATTGTAGGGACCCCGACAAGTTCTGGGAGAGTGTGGGGCGCTGGGAAATACGAGTTTTAGTTCTGCCCTGTCTATGTGACATGGACAAATCACCAGATCTTTTGGAAGCTCAGTATGCTCACCTAAACTTTAGAGTACTACTGATTTCACCCAAGGGTAGTCAAACCTATATGCATAAGGACTTGCAAAATTCTGAGACAATTGATATTAAGTATGTAAAAATGCTTAACAATTAAAAAGTGCTGTAGAAATGTGTGATATCATTATTATTATTACTACTCTCATTCTAGTTAATTTAACATAACTTTTCAAAGGGATAAAACTTTTCAGAAGGAAAATGAATTAAAAGCACACTTTTAATAACTCCTGAAAACTTTAGGAAAACCTTCCCTACTGGAGTCCTTTTTAAAATTTTTCTTCTACTTTAAGAGATGATGACTAGTTACATAAAATGCTATGGGAATCTGCTTATGATGGGCTGATTGGTATTGACTAATGAATAAAATAGATTTACAAAGGAAAAAGAAAAAAGTAAGATGTTGAACGTTAAATGTCTTTCTTAGTTATCTTTTATCTTCCCATTATGCTCATATATGTGTTTCATACTTTCAAAACAAAATAGAATTGTGAAGATTAAGAAAGCTATAGAAATTGTGATATTAAAAAATCATTAATATTAAATCTTTATGGATCATTGATCTAAACAAAAGTTGTATACTATATTTATGAACTATATATATAATGAACTATATATAATGAACTAAAGTTCATTAATCAGTATCTGCTGCTTGGCATTTTCTTCCTAAGATTTTCTTTTTGTTGGTTCATTTCTAATAAATAGATGCCTCTAACAAGTCTACCTTTAATCTTCATAACATGTACATGTGCTAAGAAACATTCCAGAATGCAGAAGGAGGAGGTGGAGGAAAGGGAAGTTTCAAAAAAAATGCCTTGTTTATTTGGGGGAGGATAAAAATGTAAATCTAAATGTTCCCTTTACCTCCTTCAAATATTCACAAAATATCCACAAAATATTTTAAACATGGGTTAAGCCACTGGGGAAAACAGTTTTCAAGAGTCTGTTACCTACTTATTAATATCCAATACCCAACAAGGAAGGTTAGCAAATAAGACAGCATGTGTTGAAACTGCTCTAGATGGATTTCAACATTTGTGGCATGTTTATATTTTTACAGGATGTGACTCAAAATTTGCTTTGAAGTATTTTGCATTTCTTACGGTAATAAAGAAAAAAGTCCAGGTTTCTTCCAATTCTCCATTAATATTTAGATAAAGCCACAATTTTCTCTTTGATTAACCAAAAATACAATCCTAAAAAATATTATTTAGGGGATTTGCATCTAAAATATTATCTGACTTTTTTTTTTAACCCATGTTTTCATCATAATAAAAGCAGCTATTGTTTAGAAATTATGTTCAGGGTCCTGATATTAATTTATTTCTCCATGTATTGTTTATATTCTGCATGCTTCCAAAAAGAATTAAATAGTTATTTTGACATTAAATAGAATTGTAGAATTTTTAAGAACCCAAAATCTAATGATGATAAGTGAAAACAAGTAAAATTGGCTTAGAACAAATTTTTGCGTTAGGAAAGCACTATGTAAACACTGAGAAAAGTAAGTAAAAATCTTTCACAGCTTGAAATCACTGAGAAGTTTTCTTCCCCTTTTTGGGTTATTAGGTATTATTAAGCAAGGAAAATACTATGGACAGGATCTATCTTGATTTTAGAAAGTGATTAGGAAAAGAATCTAGTAGGATTCTTTTATATATGAGGGAGATACAGGGATTTTGGTGAAATTCACAGAGGAATAAAAAAAGGTTTGCAAAAAGTAATGAATGAGACATTCTCACAACCTGAATGATGACATGCTTTTATCATCATGAGATTGTCAAAACATACTGAATTTTATAAATGTCAGAAAGTTCCTTTAAAAAAGCTAGTAAAATCCCAGATTATAATCCAAAGATAATTTATATTTGATCAAGTGCATACCCCATGATACTCTCTGATGTGGGAACATTATCCAGAACCCTGGGCTTGGTTGTGGCAGAACCCACACTTTACAGGGGACTTGGCAAACAAGAATATGCTCAGAGAAAGTATCAGAGGTACTGAAGTCTTTGAAAACTACACAATGTAAGAATTTGTTGAAAGAACAAATTGTGTTTGGGCTGAAAAAGAGTCTCAGATGAGAGATGCTAACAGCTTTTAACATCTGAAGATGCCTTAAGAGGAAGGAGAGAGGCCTCAGAAGAAACAAATCCTAATACTTGGATCTCAGACTTTTGCCTCCAGAACTGGGAGAAATAAATTTCTGTTGTGTAAGCCACCCAGTCTGTGGTGCTTTGTTATAGCAGCCCAAGCAAGCTAATACAGAGACTATTGTTGTATATAAACCCAGTTTAAATATTAAATTTAAGGTAATGCAAGACTGCGTAGTCATTTTTATAGCAACTCAAAGTATAGACTTTACACTTAGAATTCACAGGTAGATTTTATTTTTTCTGTTTATTCTTTTAACATTAAATTTCATCGAAAATCTTAAACCTAATGGTTTTTTTCTCAATCTACTCTATTGAAGAGAACTAGTTTAACAAAAGGAGCGCAAGGACTTCACAACCAATTAACAGCAAGCTTAAGTTATATGTAAACTTTCAGGATATGCAAAACATTTCATTTTTATCAAGATGTGTACAGTTAATGAAGTTTAGAATGGTAGCTCATAATCTTTTAGAATATTCATGTGCACAAGCCAGCAGTTAATAATAGCAGAACATAGCTTTTTCTAACTCATTCAAATCATCTGCCCCCGGGGCGCCTGGGTGGCTCAGTCGGTTGAGCATCTGCCTTCATCTCAGGTCATGATCCCAGGGTCCTGGCATGGAGTCCAGCATCGGGCTCCCTGCTCAGCGGGGAGTCTGCTCCTTCCTCTGCCCCTCCCCCTGCTCGTGCTTTCTCTCTCTCAAATAAATAAATAAAATCTTTAAAAAAAAGTCTTCTGCCCCAATTGCTGAATGAGCTTAGTCCCGCTTTGCTGTATACCTGTAATCAAGCACTCAGCATGATGGTGTAGGGATATACTGAACGCACATTTGAAAATATTTTTTAATTTAAAGAATATTATTTCCTATTCCTTTTAGAATTTCCTATTGGTAATATACATTAGTTTTAGGAATTAAGAAAAAAGTAAGTAAATGAATGTACTTACAGGTCCTGTTAATTTAGATGCTTTCTCAAATTCTTCACCCTCTTCCATTAGTGCTTCTTCAGTCCCGGGTAAAGAATCTATTTTTACAAAAAGAATGAATAAATTGTTGTCAAATATTGCTTACTAACTCTGTGATATGTAAACCTATTATGAGAAGGATATGGAAGTGACCAAACTGGTTCTTGAAAAATCATAGTGTTTGTGAGTTAAAATAAACGGTAGAATGCTGTTTATTTAATTTAAAGACAACATATGAAAAATGTTAAGTATTTCTAATTGAGAAGGACTCGATGAAATAAAAAATGTGTGACAGCTGCAGTTACGTTTGTCAGAGCAAGCCTGTTTTTGGCATGATTTAGCTAACTGTTGGAACTTTTATTAACGTCCATTTTCTGGCTTGTAATTTTATATTTGTTTTATTTCTCCACTGTCTCCTTTTCTTTCTTTCTTTCTTTTTGGTTTTTTTTTTTTTTTTGGCTACACAATTTAAGCACCAATTTGTGTTCTCTCTATTAAATGGAATGGCAAATTCTGAAAAGTTTAAAGAAAGGTGTATCCCATGAAATGGTAGTGGGTTTTCCATTTTAAGTATCAAGTGAGACGTCCTGATTACCTAGCTTGACTAGATTTGAGGAGTGGGTGAGTATTGACTTTCTAATATGTGAATAAAATGATGGCAACCCTTTCCTTACATCTACTGAGTTACATTAATTACAACAACAAGGATTTCTAAGGGTTATAAATAATTCTGCAATAAGGATAGATATATGGAACATTAGAAAAAGTCTGTGTTTTAATAACCTTCTATTCAAATTCCAAAAATCAGTTAAGAGGAAAGTATTTTAAACCACTGGAAACTTTTAAAATTGATTTCTTATATTTATTAATATTTGAAAGAGCCATATGAATCCCTCAAGAAGACCTTCCTTCAGATTCACATACATATGGAGGTAGATTTTTTCCACTGCGTAAAATGTGCACTCTGGGAAGAAAATAAAAGCATTAAATCCTTCAAAAGCTTAATGGTCACCTAAGACCAGAGAGACAGTGGAAAGCTTAGCGCAAATCCATAATCATAGCTTTTGAACCGTGGAGCTCTGTCTCTAATAATTCAGAGTTTCACATTCAAAGGAAAAATTACTAAATCCCAGGGCACACTGTTTATGTAGATGTAAATGTAGATTTTTTTTAGAACACAGAATTCTTTCCAACATAAAACTAACTTTGGAAGAACAACATACTTTCTTGAGCCATAGATAAATTTTAAAATGTTACCTACCACCCTTCCAAACAAAACAATGACATCCAAAAGAAGCAAATTTTTGTTGATAAAATCAGGATAGATGATGAGAATTACACAAGTTCAAAAATATTAATCCATTTATGAAGAATACTTGAACCCCTACCTACTAACACCCAGTTGTAAGGGTGACAATACATTGATTCTTTAAATTAGAATGTATGAATTAGCATAATTTAAGTCCTGCAAGGCTGAATTATATTCTATATAACTGTGAGCAAATATTAGTGTAATTTTAGTATTCACTCACTATTTTTTGTTTCACTTATGTATTAAAATTAAGAAGAATATTGACTTAATAAATAATATTAAAATGTTCTATTCTACATTACAAAGCAAATTACATATACAGAAGAAGAAAACCAGCCCTGTTGTAGATTTGTTGATTTTTTAAGTTAGAAATACTCACTATTCTCAAGTTTTTCTCAGTGAGTTAATGATTTTATTTATTTTTAAAGATTTTATTTACTTATTTGAGACAGAAAGAGCACAAGCAGGAAGAGAGGCAGAGGCGGAAGGAGAGGGTCAAGCAGACTCCCTGATGATCGGGGAGCCCCATGAGGGGCTCGATGCCAGGACCTGAGCTGGTCAGATGCTTGCTTAACCAACTGAGCCACTCAGGCACCCCCAGTTAATGATTTTAAAAAGTACTGTTATTCTGTTTGATTTTTCTTTTTAATAGATTTTATTTATTTATTTGAGAGAGAGAGCATGAGCAGGGGGAGGGGCAGAAGGAGAGGGAGAGGGAGAAACAGACAGCAGACACTTCCCGCTGAGCACCGAGCTGACTCTGGGTGTGGGGGGGCTCAATCCCAGGACCCTATCCCAAGAACCAGAGATCACGACCTGAGCTGAAGTCAGATGCTTAAATGACTGAGCCATCCAGGCACTCCTGTCATTCTGTTTGATTTTTAATGCATGTATGTACTAATCAATTCATTCATCCATTTATTTGTGTATTTGTATAATCATTTAATTCAATTGTATGCCAGGCATTCAACTTGATGCTTTCAAAACAAGTTGACCAAAATAATTTTCTATGACTCTTTCTCTCTTGGAATATACTTGAACACATTTACAATATTAATTTTTTAAGAAAAATGAACATTTATAAAGGGAAGGTAGTGGTAACTTTTTATGGTTTTACATTCTGTTCTGTTCTTGTCTTGGTTGAATTCTTCCTGGCTATTTGTGCCATATCCAGTGAGATCTACAATATAGTGAGGTCCATTCAACTTAGTGTAGAAGGACAATGGTGAAGTGCTGCCAAAATATTGGCAAATTTACATATCCATATTAAAAGTTGTTAAATTGAAAGAACGCTTCTAAATAGTCCAAATCTAGTGCCAGAATATCAATCTAATATACCAGTAGGGACAATAGACATCATGAAAATAAAATCTTCGTGTGTAGTGCTTGGAGGAGTACATTCCATTTTTTAAGTGTTCTGAGTGCATTGCTTTTTAGCAATAATTGGTGGGTGCATATGTGTAAGCTATTTTACTCTACTCCAGAACAATTTCTTTATAACAGTATACTTACTTACTGTACTTAAAAAGTATAAATGATTTTCAAAATTCAAGCAATAAACTCTTTGAGCTTTTTTCAATCACATGGAGGTGGAAATGAGTATTTAAATTTCTCAAATATTAGAATTTATCTTGTCTTTTCATTTTAGAGAAGAAGAAACCAAAACACAGAAAGACAAAGTGATTTTGTCAAAATCTAACAGTATCTGGCAGCACTGGGCTGAGAAACTTAGCTAATGCGGTTGACTGGGCACACAGGTAGGAACCTAGAAATCTGTAGGGTTTATCACAATGTTTAGCTATATCCAACTTCTTTCTCTCATTAGTTTTACCTTTGTTGTTTATGTCACAACAGTTTTTTTTGCAGAAAGTTACACCTATTCATAGAAATATGTATGTTTATTGAGCCAAACTCAATGTGGATGCACAGTTGACATAAAATTCACATCCGCACATTCGGATAATGCCAAAAAATATTTAATTACTGAATCTAGTGATCTAACTTAAGTGGAAAAGAGTGTATTGAATCAGAAACATATTTTGTAATTTGCTGATTCAGTTTACTAAAATTTGAAAGTAAAGAATTCAGGATATAAGCAGTTCAAGAAAGGAGCTTAATGAATATTCCCCCCCCCCACCCAGTGGATGCAATGAAGTATAATCAACCACATATTAGTGATGATGCATTGTTAAAATTTTCCAAAAAATTTAAATCCCTACAATACTCAGTTATTATGCAAATGTGATTGCTGAAGGATATATATCTCCTTGGTGGATTAGTGGATTCCAGTAGTTTTGACAAAATTAAAAAATAGTAATGGGCCAGTAATTAAATAATGTCTGCTTTTTGTCTAGTTTTATACCAGGCATGATGGGGAACACAAGAAAGCCTCAAGAAGCATATAATCCAATGGAGTGAGAACAACACACAAGAAGTAATTCAAAAACTATTAGGGAAAAAGGAAAAAGAAAACTGGTGCAGGTTGGACACCAGGGAGACTTGACATGATCTTAGAGCATAGAATCCGAATGGGCAGAGGGGAGGAGAAAGAATTCACTATGAATCAAGGAAGAATGGCTTAAGTAAAGGTACACATGCAAGACTATCAATGAAGAGAAGCCAGGTTGACTCCAAACCTAGAATGTCAAGGAATGGCCAACCTGGGTTCTCCGTGTCGCTAGTGCCACACGGTTCAACTGTCATTGTCAATGTTAAAGGTCTACCATGGGAGTGTATCATCTCATTAGTACTACAAGAGATTTCAGTGTAAAGAAACTATTATCATTTCTTGTCTTGTGCTACACTGGCATTGGCTTATGTTCCCACAACACATTGTTTTGTTTTGTTAAAATTTTATTTATTTAAGAGAGAGAGTCAGAGATAGCGACAGAAATAGCAAGAGGGAGCACAAGCTGGGAGGAGAGGGACAAGCAGACTCCCCACAGAGCAGGGATCCTGACACAGGGCTCGATCCCAGGACCCTGAGATCATGACCTGAGCAGAAGGCAGACGCTTAACCGACTGAGCCACCCAGGCGCCCCAACACTTTGTTTTTTAATGTTTAATGTTGTTAATATTTGACATGTAAAAAAGTATATATAGTTGACCCTTGAACAACACGAGTTTCAACTGCATGGGTCCTCTTACACATGGATTTCTTTCAATAAATACAGTGCAGTACTATAAATATATTTTCCTTATGATTTTCTTAATAACATTTTCTTTTCTCTAACTTACTTTATTGTAAGAATACAGTATATAGTACATATATAAAATATGTGTTAATCAACTATTTATATTATTGGTAAGGCTTCTGGTCAACAGTAGGCTATTAGCAATTAAGTTTTTGGTGAGTCAAAAATTATACTTGGATTTTCAAGTGTGCGGGGGGTTGGCACCCCTAACTCCCACGTTGGTCAAGGGTCAACTGTATAAAATATATATATATATTTTGTGTATATATACATATATGTACATATATGTATATATAGTAAAAATATATATAGTATATTTAGTTACAAAGCACAATGGTAAACAGCCTCAAACCACCCCCTAAGAATTAGAACATTTCCAGTAACCTGCATATACCTGTGAGCACCTGCCTTATCCCATCTCCTTGCTTCCCCATCCCCTGAGGATAACCACCATTTTGAGTCTTTCATTCCCTTCTTTAAATATAATTTTATCATTTATGTATATTTTCCTAAAGAATATATTATTTAGATTTGCTAGTTTTGAGCTTTATAAAAATGGTGTTCTACGACTTGCTTTTGTTCAATCAGTATTATGCTTTTAAGACTCATTCAGTTGTGAGCGGTAACTTGCTCATACAGATTGGGAGACCCACTGGCATTTTCAGATCAGTTGCTTTAAATCAGCCACAGTGGTAGTATTTACATCATGGAAAACATCAATCTCTACAAATCAGGGCTTTCTTTTTCAAAGAAAGAGTTGTTAACTTTTACCAGCACACCTCTGATTTCAACCATCCTATGTGTATTTGAAATGCAGTTTTCTATAAGGGGACAATTCCATAGTGTATCCATTTTCCTGTCCACCAGCATATCAACAAAGGTTGTTCACGTTTCATGGTACCTGAGACTTGTTTCTCTAAGATATTTACCCAGATGTGGAGTTTCTGAGCTTTAAGTTATGTGACTATTCAAGACTTTAAAATAATGGAAAACTGTTTCCAAAATTGTTTATGCCCCACCTAGGGTGTATGAGTTTCCTTTCATCTCTGTCTTCACCAGCACTTTTGTTTGATTTCCTAATTAATACCGAACCAAAGCTTGTAAAATAACATCCCCCTAGGGTCTTAATTTGCTTTTCTTTGATTACTATAGTAGTTAAGCATTTTTTGTATGTTCTTTGGCCATTTGTGTTTCCTCTTCTGTGAAATATCTGTTCATATCTCTTGCTTATTTTTCTATTGGCTTGTTGACCTTTATTAAATTGTATGTTGTTTATGTATTCTAAATATTCATCTTTAATCAGTGACAAATATATTGCAAATGTATTTTGCTATTTTGTGGCTTACTGATTCACCTATTTCTGGCATCTTTTGATGAACAGGAGTTTTTAACACTCTAAACTTGAGTTAAATTTTTTTGTTATGTTTTGGGATTTTTTTTTCACCTTCTTTAATATGTCCTTCTCTATCCAAATGTAAGGAAAATATTTTCCCATAGCTTCTTTTCTAATTATCCCAACTGGATGTACTGGCCGCATCTAGCCAGAACACTGAATGACGAAGTGGTGATATATCTTAGATGCCATTGTCATGGCACTATACGTACTTTTTTATTTATGCAGGAAACATTTTGAAGTCCCCTGACATGAACTTAATGTGCTATGTGTCTTTTTTTTAAGATTTTATTTATTAGAGAGAGAGAAAGCATAAGCAGGGGAAGGCGTGCAAGGGGGAGAAGCAGACTCCCCACTGAGCAGGAAGCCCTACAGGGGGCTCGATCTTGGGACTCCAGGATCATGACCCAAGCCGAAGGCAGATGCTTAACCCACTGAGCCACCCAGGCACCCCTTAATATGCTGTGTTAAGGAGTTTGAATTGTGTCCTATAGAAAATGGGATAAAAGAAGCAGCTTTACTTTTAGAAAGATAATAAACTAAAAAGAGATAAGATAGTACAAGGAGTTCCATTTACAGGCTTGTTCCAGTAGGCAGAGAAAAAGGACAAAAGCACAGAGGAGGTAGTGTCAGGGAAAATGAAGAGGAGGCTGGTTTGGGGAGGAAATTCACTGCCACGATTTGAGACCAATTTAATATAGGGCTGAGAAAGAGGGAGGAAAACCAAGTATGGTGCTGACATTTCTGCTGGGAAAGTCTGAAGGGATCTATAATGTGAAAATGGGAGTAGGCAATGTAAGTTACAAAAACAAGTTGGAAGTAGTGACAAAATTTGGGGGGGAGCCAACATATAATTGACCAGTTTGTACCTAAATCAGGCACAGACATGACGAGGCTGTTCCTCAGAATCCACACATCTTGTTTGCTTTTCTCCTTTGCCCTTAACCTTCTGACATACACAGCCCGAGGGAGTGGTGGATATATGACTGACCGTTACCATGATCTGGATGATCTGGAGCAGGGCAAGATGTTTGGTTTCATTTCTTTCTTTCTTTGTTTTTTAATCTTCAGGTGCCATTCAAATACAGTCAGTATTGTTGGATTTAAAACTTACCCAAAGAATCTGGGACTATTTCATCTGGAGAATGAAGTGCTTGTGAAGTCTCCTCCGTGCTTTCTGCCAGGTTGTCTCCTTGAAGCCTAAAGAATTAAAAATGGTCATTGAAACCTCGAATAATGTTGAATTGTGAAATGTGAACCATATACTACTGGGGACATGACTATGAACTTTTCAACTTAAAATCAGACATCCTTCCTCAAAGTAGAAATAAAAGTTTTCTAAAGCCTTTGTCATATAGTGTTTTTGTTTTTGTAGCCTTTAAGGACAAGTCTTCCATCATCTTTTTCCCTTATATACATGGGAAGATTAAGTGTAGGCAGAATCTGCTTTTATTCTCAGCCTGACTGGAGGAAAGTTTATAAGCAAACATTTTCACTAAAACTACAATAGGGAAGTGAGTGGAAGAAAAGCAGGAGTCCAACACAGTGGGCTCGCCTTACTTCTGGATCCAGGGGATGAGAGGGTTTCCATGATTATACAGAGGTTTATCAAACACAGTTCTCCAAGTCAACCAAACTTGAGCTTAAAGGCCTGCAGGTCAAGGTAAGTCTCAACAATGGAAGTTAAGATTCCTAATCTGTGTGACTCCCCAGGGTTCTCATAGGCACTGGGTCTTCAGGAAGGGAAGACATGGGTACTTTTAAGACAATATATTTCTGAACTTCTGTGTCCACCTTGCAATGGAGAGACTAGTGATACCTAATCCAGACAGTCTGGATTTACCTTATACTGTGAAATCACCCTATCAAATGAGGTAGAGCTCATTAATAACTGTTGGAACTCTGTCCTAAGAATGAGCTCTGATAATATTGGAGGACAGTATATTAGATAATCCAGAGATTGGAAGTTTCTATCAGTGCCCTTATTTTTTTCTTGTATTTAGCTGATGGCAAGTGCCCTCATGGCAGAATATTAATAAATGCATAACAAATAGCATTAATATTTTTAAAAATACAAACTCAAGTACAATCCATAACTGTACAAGGCTCAAAAGTTAAACTTTTCAACTGCCTTATATCTTTGTTTTTATATGCCACAGTAGAATGACATACTAATTTGCATTTTGCTTTTGCATATTCAAGCACATATGCATGACTCTTTACCTTTTGTGTAACTATAAATAGTATAAATTATATTTTCATCTTTATTCTTTTAATATTAAGTTAATATTAATATTAAAATCTGCACATTTTTGGACATATTATATATTAATAGTTACATATTACCTTCTATACACAAAACCATATTTACTGTATTATATAAGCTAACTAAAGAATTCTCAAGAGTAATTTCCTGATAGGACATTTTTTGGTCAAATATATACATTTTATACCTTTTTTATTGATTTTATACTTTGAATTAATTTTTAAAATTTTACTTTGAAAGAACAACATCACTTTTAAATGATTTAGCTACATACTTCTCAAATCTGTCCAACTATTTTTTGCTTATTTCTAATCATCAGAATAAATACTTCACTAAACTGCAGTATCAAATAGTCTTTTTGCATTTCCTTTGTCTAGGACCATTTCATCAAATTTTCAAAGAGAGAAAGTATGTAGAAACATGAGACACTGAAAGGTGTAAGTAAACATTATTATTAAAAATTGACAATGAAATCCAACATATTTGGGTATTTCAAATTAGATTAAAAACCTAAATGGAAAATAAATCTCCAACAAAGGCAGAAAGAAAGAAGCAAGAAATAAAAACTAAGTTGTAAATTTCTTTTTGCTCACTGCAAGCTTCAATAAGACTTATTTTGTATTTATTAATATGCTCAGTAATAAGCCTAATATGGTAGAGATGTAAATAAGTGACAACTGATCCTGATTTCAGACTTCTCAATTTAGCTGAGTCAAAAAGACAAATGGCCATGAAAGCAACTCAACAGATTGGGTGGCCTTGAAGCTGGCTCATCTCTGTGCAAACACTGCCCTCCAGATACCTTAAGAGTTGGAGTTACCGTGACTTGGCAGCAGCTCCATTAAGGAATGCTTCACAGCCCTGCTATCCTTGAGTGCTCTGCCAGTGTTTCCCAAACTGTAATCCACACAGCACTACTTCTGTAAGAGGTTAATAGGCACTATGCAAACAAGGGTTATGTGTGCAAGTCCGGGAAATTCAGTCTTAATAAAAGTTAAATCTTTTTTTTTCCTTTACACTACAAGAGTTTTACTCATACTCCCAAACCTTTTCTCTTTGCTTTCTAAAACTCCTTTTCCATATTAAACACTCTCTTATATTCTCAGTGTCTAAACAAAATGATTCCTGCTCCGCCTTGTCATCACTGAAACCCTTTCCCAAGAATATTGCACACTTTTTTCCTCTAAGAATATGAGAGTGCATCCTCTCCAAAGGAAGCTGCCTAATTCCTCGACCTCAGATAACACAGGATTAGAAATATTAACCTTCCTTCTTTCTGCCTGTGAAGACATTGCTCAGAATCAAAGTTTTCTTCTTCAACTCAAGCATCATTATCACCTTGAATGATTTCCGTGTTCTTGTGTATCTACCCACTAATTTGGCCCTTGATCTCAAATCTGGAAATCTTCCCTTCTACTTCACCTTCTCTTGCCCAAGGACATATAACCCAGAATTGCTCCATGTCAGCAATCTTTCAATCCAATGTTCTGTTCTCTGACAATAAACTTGCTTCCTTTAGGCTCTTTCACGAACTCACTGTTCTTAACACTTTCTCTTCAGTCAAATATGGATCCCAATTTCTTTTTCTCCCAGGTACCTGGCCTCCGCTCGTTCCAGTTCTGCCCTACTCAGCTGGGACTTGTGGTCTCCTCAGTTCCCATGCACCTACATCCTCCTGTCATTTGTGACTAACCAGACCCTAATTCTGTATTAATCCATCATTTTCCTACACATGTGCACCTGGAGCAATGCAGGAGAAAGTCAGACACTCTAGGATTGGTGAGTACAAGTCAATGGTCTCCAACTTTAAACTTGGGCTTCTTGGCTTCTTGGTTGTCTTTCTTCTGTTCCTTTCAAAGTCTTTACAAAACTATTATCTCTTTTTTAGGTCACCTAGAAAAATGATATATTAAGGAAGAAAGATGTGCTACTCGCCCTCACACAGCACCTACAGAATTATCTTCAGCCCAGCCAGTATTCACCACCTTTCCAATTCACGAAGGGTGAGACCCTCTGTCCTGTGTAAGGCTCAGACCATCTATTTAGGCTGATGATTTGGATCCCCTCATCTCATCTCTCTCTTGGACCTTGATTTATTTTATCCATTACCATTCATTCTGTTCATCCCCATTGCTCATTTCCCACAGCATAGAAGCAAGCTCATTTCTCTTTCAGCCTTAAAAAAAAAAGACAAACACAAAACAAAATCCCTCCCATAATTATCTCAAACATCTAACTGTTGCTTTTTCTCGCTCATTCTTCTTTGAACCAAACTCTCTAAATATTCTTCATTCATTACCTTTGCTTCCATAGTTTTCATTCATTCCTCAACCTATTTTAACTGTCTGTGTCTCTCCCATTCTGAAATGACTGTCTGGCTTAATTGCCATATAAAACAGAAACTTCTAATACCTTATTTTTATTTAACTTTCAACTGTACTTTGTATGCACACTCTTTTCCCAATCTCTTTTATACCATCTCTCTGAATCAGCTCATCTACTCATGGTTTTAATTACATATAGATTGACATTTTTCAAATCTTTATCTTGAGTCCTCAGCTCAAGATTGGAGTAGCCAAATTTTTGTAGGACATTTTACTTGGATGCACCAAAAACATCACAAAGGCAACATGTCCAAAAGCAAACTCATTTTCTTCATCACCCTGTATTGTTAATCAATCCCAGTGTTGCTAATTACGCCTCCTAAGGAGATTCCCTGAATCCATCACTTCTTCTTTATACACTACTATAAGTTTGCTGCTCATTTTTATTTACCTGGATTATTACATAATGTCCTCACTGATGGTCATACTTAGAAACTTGCCCTTCAAAAACCAATTTTCCATATGGCTACCAGAATGTTCAAAACAAATCCAAACATATTACTCTTATGATTTAAATATTTTAGTGCAAGAGATCTTAACATGAGTATTTTTAGAGGGTCTATGGGCAGGTTTTAGGGGAATCACAATAATTCACAGTAAATGGGATGAGAAGTTTTTGGCAGATGTGCTCTCTTTGGACAGGGAGACAGTAACTTCAACCAGATTTTCAAAATAATCCTTGACTCCAAAAAGTTTAAGAACTACCATTTTTACTGGCTTCTCATCACCTGCAAGATGAGTTATGGTTTCCTTACCAAGTCATTTGAATCTCTATTGCACAACCCCTACCTGTTTCTGCAAATTCATCTTCCTTGATTTTATACTTCATAAAGCCCACTGCTTTTACTTTTTTGCAATATTTTGTTATTAAGGTTCTGAACTATTATATAATTATCTCTGGCATTTCTTACTTCCCCTCCTTTACTATTTGGTTTAATCCTGGTTTTTCATTCTAGAGTCTCTTCTTTTCAGAACCTTTTCTTTCAGAAGTCTTAGCACCTATGCAAAACTTTACCATTGCTCTTGCTTTACTATATTTTAATTGTCTGTTTAGATGTCTGTTTGTCAATACACTCCAAGTGTCTTAAAGGCAGGAATTCTATTTTTCATATTTTTATGTCCCTAAAACCTAGCTTAGGTTGAGCTTGATACATTGGTAAGCTCTAAAAGAGATTTCTTAGGGCATTTTTTAATGATTAGCTCACCTTGGAGATAAGGACAGGAAAACAGGGCACACCCTGTATATGAATTTTCTACAGAATACTGTAATAGAGTTACATTTCCTTGAAAAGAGGTGACACTATCTGGTGTATATTTAGGGTTAAACAGTTCTTAACCTGGTTTGCCCTAATGCACAACATGAGACAGAGACTTCTGTGCCATGCTTGTATGACCTGGGGAACAGGAGTGAAGGACATGGGAGTAAAATGCGAAAGGAGAGAAACACAATACAAGGATGTGTTATTGAGCCAGGCCCTGTACAGATGGCTGCAGCACAGTCCCAAAGAATTCTGAGGATCCTTATGAAATGTGTCCACTTGAAGGACGCAAGGGTAACGAATTTATCCATAGGCTCCTGGTCAAGGGTGGTCCTTGAGCACTGATAACTCTGAACCTGTAAATTGCATATGCATTAGTATTGAGTGATTCTCATTGGTTATCCCAGGGCAGGAAATGAGATACAAAAGATACTAGCAAAAGGGCGCCTGGGTGGCTCAGTTGGTTAAGCGACTGCCTTTGGCTCAGGTCATGATCCTGGAGTCCTGGGATCGAGTCCCGCATCGGGCTCCCTGCTCAGCGGGGGGTCTGCTTCTCCCTCTGACCCTCTTCCCTCTCGTGCTCTCTGTCTCTCATTCTCTCTCTCAAATAAATAAATAAAATCTTAAAAGAAAAATCCAAAACACTCAAAAAGGAGACATATTTCCCTTTTCTTTAAATCTCTGGTATTGTCGATCCAGTTGAACTACATGATGCGATGAAAGAAGATTCAAATAAGTGAATTCTTACTTTTTCACTTTGGCCTAGAAGACATTCAAATTCGTGAGCAATCATCTTTCTGTTTTTATGTTATTACACTATATATTATGTATTTTAATCTTCCTTGAATACTTTCTGGAAGAAAGTAGTATCTAACTATAACTAGAATGGACACTTATCAAATGTTTCTTTGAACCAAATTGAATACACTATGGTATGCATGAAATTAAATGCCAAGCTAACATTTCTAGCCTGTATAGTTCAGAAGACATGATAAACAAAATCTGGATTAATTGGAGAAACATTAATAGAGAAGGTGGTATTTGAACTGAGCTTTGATAAAGCTAAAGTTTGATTAGAAAAAAAAAGAGAGAGTGAGAAAGGGGTATAGCTGGGTCTGGATCAAGTAGGACTTTCTACAATGTCATCTAGAAATTTGATGCTAAAATTCCTAGTCTTCTTCCCTGATGAAAATGGAAGCCAGTGGAGGGTTGAAGCAGAATGACATGATCAGACTTCCGCTTTGAGAAGGATGTGCTGTGTTGAGCATAGACTGTTGGGGAGCAATGATGAAAGCAGGGAAATTCTTTAGGAGGTTATTTCACCAATCTTGTTGAGAGTTGAGCATGGCTTGCCTAAGGGTGTCAATGGTGGAGGTGGTAAGAAGAGGACTGACTGTGGATAAATTCTGTAGGTGGAGCCAATAGCACCCCTGACGAGTTAGATTTGGGGGGACAGGGGGCGGGGAAGGAGAAAGAGAGAGAGAGAGAGGAATTAAAAAAATGTTGCCATTTTTCTGTCCCTAGCAAGTGAAATCACCATGTTGCCATTTGCTGAGATAAGGAACACTGAGGGGAAAGCAGATTTGTTGGGGATGAAGTGGAATTTAGTTGGGGACATGGTAAGTTTAAAAAGCATTTTAGACATGTAGGTAGAGGTGTGGAGAGGCAGCTGGATATCCATGTGGAGATGCTGAAAAGACTTTAAGGAGCTGTGGAAGGAGGCGTGACCCTTCTGGATTCTAAGACCTCTACAAAGGACTTCAGAACATGATATACTACTATTTAGGTGAGCTGTTTTGTTGAAGAATATGATATTCTGTTTCACGGGAAAATAAATAGCATATCATAATAAATATCAATTAGAGCAAATGAACCACAATAAACAGTTTTAGTTTTCAGAAACTTTGAACCATTTTCTTCAAACGGTTAGAAATTAACTTATCTCCCCCCTCCAAAGTCTGCTTTTAATTCACAAAGACTCTTTTACAGAATCAGTCATCGAGTCATTTCTAAGTCTCCTTCTAAACGTTAATATTCCATTTCGGGATTCCAGTATGTGTCTCCAGAATTATTTTTTGAGAAAAATTCTAACAACTTATTGTCACTCACTCACTTTTGAAGTCTTAAAAAAGCCAAAATTGTCATCAACGTCAAAAATTTACTGGGGACCTTCAAAGGCCAAGCTCTCCACTAAGCCCTGAGCCCACAATGTGGCATGAGACCTGCATGGATTTGCATGATCTTTCTAATTTCTTTGCAAGCTTTCATGAAGTTAGAGATCAGGCCTGAGACTCCGACACTATCGGGGCCTAGTATATTCATTTACCTTTGTGCCCCCTTGAATAACGATGTAGTTTGAATGGCATGTCTCTGAATTCACTAAACGCTTATTGTAATTCCTTTTCTATCCTACAGCTGCTGTTCTCTGAAACTTTGCTGCCCTCCTCCCTAAGTTCCTCAGGGAATTACCTGGACATTCTTCCTCCCATACTCCTTTTGAAACCCACGGACACCACCCGGCATTCTCCCTTACCCCTGGCCATTCCAGTTTGACCCTCTGGTGAATGGTCTGCTTTCTGTGACTCGGGGCCCTATGACACCATCTCTCCGACTCCTCGGCAGCCTTCTGTAGACCCCCGACAGAGATCTACCTCCCAGAGCCTCCAGCAAATACTCCTTCCAGCAGTCCCCCGATTTCCCTTCTTATTTTAGCATAGTCATTTTAAAATCTTCCTTCCAGCATTCATCTGAGGCACTCTTGCTCTTTCTTGACTCTGGCTGTTTAGGTCACATGAGGATAAGTAACAATGCGACAGGATGAAGCACCTTTTTCCTGAAAGCAGAAGGCGGTAGAGTAACATCCTCCTTCACCAGAGGGCTTCCCTTAAATATTGCTTTTTAAATTCCCTCCCTCGTTCGCAAGAACCTACGAACATCAACCCCTAAAATAGAAGGACTGATGGTAACGCAGAGATAAAAACCATGCTCTTTCCTGATAAATTTTCCTCTTAACTTCTTATCTCCTGAAAATGAACTATGGGTCTGCAAACTCTCTGTGACTCTCCAATCAAGTGTAGAGCTCTCTCCTGTGGGGCCAGTTGCAGACAGGTAGCTGCCATAGGTGGCCTCTTATCTGGCTGCTAATTACTCTGCTGGCAGAAGCTTAAGAATTTTGAAAGCGAGGGCACCTGAGTGGCTCAGTTGGTTAAGCGACTGCCTTCGGCTCAGGTCATGATCCCGGAGTCCCGGGATCGAGTCCTGCATCGGGCTCCCTGCTCAGCGAGGAGCCTGCTTCTCCCTCTGACCCTCCCCCACTCATGTACTCTCTCTCTCTCTCTCTCATTCTCGCTCTCTCAAATAAATAAATAAATCTTTAAAAAAAAAGAATTTTGAAAGCGAAATCTGAGGAAAGCACACGTGGAAAATACACATTTTATTTTCAGTCTCCTCTGCTTTATCTCAACTCAAAGGTAAAAATGTCAACACAAAGTAAGGTGGAGAAGATCAGGCATAGAGCAGGATTGATTCTCAGACCCTTTGGGACTACTAGAGCAGCTTCCAGGCAGATGTGACCGGAATGTGGGCCACTGACTCCCACACCTTGGCTAGATTGTTACATGCATGAAGGACAGCACTGGAGGCACTCCAACTGTCCCGAATCTGAGGCGGCCAAGAGAAAGGATTAAAATCAAATCGCCAAATGGCTCTGGAGCTAAAGAAACGTCAAGAGAAAGCAGCCAAACACAGAAGGTCTGAGCTAGAGGCAGCTCTGGGCGTTGGAATTCTCAAGTTTCTTCCAGCACAGCATTCATGCACGTTTTTAACCCGATTCCATGTCTATCGTCTGGCGAAGTGGAGGTATGCTTTCAGTCTGCTATCATCCCTAGAGAGGACCCTTTTTAAAATGTCTCTAAAGGAAATAGGCAGTTAATGTACTTATTTGACTTTGTAGACAGTGGTTCTTAACTTCTAGTATGCATTAGACTCTTCTAGAGGACATTAAAACCCAGATTGCTGGGCTCCACCCATAGAGTTTCTGATTCAGAAGGTCTGGAATACAGCCCAAGGATTTCTGTTTCTACAAAGTTCCCAGGTGACGCTAATACTGATGGCCAGGGGACTGCCCTCTCTGTAGTGCCTCCTTTCTTCACAGCTACGCAAGGACATGGCTTCCCCCACCCCCCATCCATTCTCAAGGTGGTCCTAGGATTGTGCCATACCCGGAACACCAAAAATAGAGAAGGATCTACCAAGGGATGTTAGTATCTTTCTTTCTCTAACTTGCTAGGTATTGACTTTTTGAGCTGAACACTAAATTTTAGTCCCAGGTGTATATGATTCCATCTTATATCCATCTCTTCCATAATAGAGGTTAAAAATCCAAGTCAGATTCCTCTTGAGCTCAGGATGCTATATACTTAGCCTAACTCAGAGAATTGCCTGGTCAGCAGGCATCTAGCTCAGCAGCAGCTGTGAGAGGTCTTTTTAAAGAGCTGATTTCTAACAGGTTGAAAATGGAATTGTGTGGGCAGCCAAAACACCCTTTTGGAAAACTAACAAAACTTTTATTCCTTCCTTAGCCATTCCTTCCTTCAATCAGAGAGCCCTTACTCACAGTACTAAAACAGAAGGCTGCCTCACATATGTACCTGACAGAAGACCACCCCCTCTTTCCTATATCCCCTGGAAGCATCTGTTAGATTGCTGAATTGTTCTGTATGGAGCCATTCTGTCTCCCACTCTCTGGTAGTTGAAAGCAAGTACAAAGCATTACTTTGTACCAGAGAGAGGTAATGTTTTAGTAGGGTTCTATTGGCTCACAGATGGCAATTGAGAAAATGTTGCCAGTGATATGCAGTATTACAAACTGAGCAATTGTTACTAGGTATGGAACTAGCATGAAGGAATGAACCATGGGCAGCCTCATGGCAATCCTCCTTGATAAAGTTGTACATTTTGGGGAGGATTAAATAAAGGAAATCCCACCAAATCCTACCAAGTTCCATTTACTTAGGAGGGATGGTGGATAGAGGACAGGGAAAATCTGAGAAGATCCACTTAGAAACCACTGTGCA
Organism: Leptonychotes weddellii; assembly: GCF_054177405.1. NCBI lineage: Eukaryota > Metazoa > Chordata > Mammalia > Carnivora > Phocidae > Leptonychotes > Leptonychotes weddellii. The sequence continues at coordinate 113,644,416 of NC_138372.1, read as the reverse complement.
TTGAGGTTATAGCCTAAGAAAGGTGAGCTAGCTTGCTTCTACATCAAACAGAAAGGCTGCTCCGGGTGGGATTTTATGACCTGACTTCCCCATAAAGGTAACTCTCCACGTTCCAATAAAGGACAGTAGAATACAAAACGTTTAAGCATACAAACACAGTTCCCCTTTTTTCCATGCTTTAATGTAGCTCTGATGTACCCATAACAGGCAATAAACAGTTGCTAATTGAGTCAGTCTTTAGCATTATCTCTAAGTTTGAGATCTTTTCTATGTTGTAAGTTTGTTGTAGGACAAGAAGCTTGGCTTGTTTAAGTTTGTTTTTAGCAATGACCCTGTGTAATAAATGCAACCTTCGATAATGAATTTTTTAAAATTCCTCAATATTAAATTGCCATATTTACTTGTATTTGGACAACATAATGAAATTTTCTGATAAGCAAGTTGGTGATCTGGCAAACAAGATCGGTTTAGAAAACGTTAAGTATGTGGGACCCCTGAAGAGATTATAATAGAAAAGATAAAGGCATTCTTTTATTCTTTTAACAAAGCTTTTAAAATTCTTAAGAAGGACAACACTGAATACAAATGTCTGCATAATTGGAAAAGCCAATAAGCCATAAAGATATTAGGATGATTCATCTTTTGGCATAACATTCTAAAAGAAGAAATACATTCAGTGACTTACTAGGGAATATAAATACTGCTTTGTTAAATTTTAGCTACCTTAGTCTAGAATTTATTTTTTCTGATGTGCATATTGATTGATCTCTCAAAATATTCACAGTATTTGTTTATGGTGAAATTTTTTCTCTGTGCCTTCTGCTTCAGGAAAATAAAAATGGTTTGTATTGGTACCAAGACCTAGCTTGTACATAAGATTTTTCCAAGGGGTTTTTAAGTATTTCTTAATTTATTATTGTATAATTATCATATTTCAAATCATGTTAGTATTCCACAGATTTTATTTATTTTTCTGACTTTTATATGGCATGGTTTAGATGCTCTAGAATTTCTGATTTCAAGTGAGAAAACAGATTATTATATTTAAAACTCTGAAGAAAATTCATTAAAACCCTCAAACGAGTTTTCCTAAAAACACAGATATATTGAAACGTAATACATCATGGGCAGTGATATCAAAACTATTGGCTTTTCTTTTTGGGAATTTCATACTCTGGTTTTTTATGTATTTATTTTTTCTTTTTTTTATTTATTTTTATTTTATTATGTTATGTTAATCACCATACATTACATCATTAGTTTTTGATGTAGTGTTCCATGATTCATTGTTTGTGTATAACACCCAGTGCTCCATTCAGTACGTGCCCTCTTTTTTTTTAAATAAAGATTTTATTTATTTATTTGACAGAGAGAGAGAGATAGTGAGAGCAGGAACACAAGCAGGGGGAGTGGGAGGGGGAGAAGCAGGCTTCCCGCCGAGCAGGGAGCCCGATGCGGGGCTCGATCCC
>NC_138372.1:113609064-113642847 GCF_054177405.1 Leptonychotes weddellii | reverse complement strand
GGGAGCCCGATGCGGGGCTCGATCCCAGAACCCTGGGATCATGACCTGAGCAGAAGGCAGACGCTTAACGACTGAGCCACTCAGGCGCCCAGTACGTGCCCTCTTTAATACCCATCACCAGGCTAACCCATCCCCCCACTCCCCTCCCCTCCAGAACCCTCAGTTTGTTTTTCAGAGTCCATAGTCTCTCATGGTTCATCTCCCCCTCCGATTCCCCCCCTTCATTTTTCCCTTTCTACTATCTTTTTTTTTAACATATAATGTATTATTTGTTTCAGAGGTACAGGTCTGTGATTCAACAGTCTTACACAATTCACAGCGCTCACCATAGCACATACCCTCTCCAATGTCATACTCTGTTTGAGCACTAATGTTTATAACTGAAAATATTACATATTCTAAGAATTTTGGGTTTTATTCTGAAATGTTATCAGAAAATTCAGAATTCAATGACACTTGGTATTCTTTGTTTTAATAATAATAATATCTCCAGTCTGGTTTGATTCTAAAATATATCTTTTATATTAATGAAGCTAATTAACTATTTGACAATTCTGGAACTAGTTAATAGAAGACACTAATGGAGATAAAATTAATATAATTATACATTTGATATGACTTACGCAGGCCATTCAGGAAGTGACCCAATTATAAAGGTAATTAGCATAACACATAATTGAAAGTAACTGCAATTTCAATTTTACTGCAGAGTGTACCAGGGAGGTCCAGAATGTCAAGCAAGTGAATAAATAAGTTTTCAGATAAAGATAATGATGTGAAATATAATTTTTCACTTTTGTTCCTATTTCTTACATAAGATAACTCATCTTGTGCCAGTAGGGAAACAAAAATGGGGGAAAAAATAGGAAGAGTCATTTAAATCAATCTTCCATATTATGACAACAAAATAAAGCTCACAGTGCTGTTGCTATTACAGTATTAGAAAGGGTATTTAAGCAAGACTATATATTAGCAGACTTTCAAAAATTACTCTTTTCACATCATGTTTGGTATTCTTGGTTGTATATATATATGCACAAAACTGAGGAACCCATGATTTTCTGTCAAAGTAATTTCTATGATTATTTTATCCATAGATGTAGCATTTAAATAAAAATCCTTTCTCAACCAAACTCTCACCATTTATCAGATCACTTGAATAGTATGTTTTTATCCTGTGTCATTCTATCAAACACCTTGTTTTAATGTTCCAAAAGTGAAAAAATGCCAAATACAGTTCAGGCCTATTCCTATTTTCCTAAGGTTTTTTTTTAAGGTAGCCACTTTACCTAGTAACTAATTTGCTGGTGAAAAAATTGCCCTCCTATGCCCAAGAGGGGAGCCCTTAGGAAACATCCAATAAAAAAACCCAAAAAATAGAACCAAACAAAACAAACAAATAAAACCTTAGTTAGAAGCACTTAAAAAAAAAAAAAGGTTTGTAAAACTTGGAATTTCAGGGGCTGTAACAAATCAATAGATGTTTGGGGATATTGCTTGTGTTGAGGGAGATTATTTATTTGAACAACAAAACAGCATCTTGTACATTGCAACATTCCTCTACTCTTGTGGTGCCCCACCCGATTCTCGCCTCCTTCCTAAATGAATCTTAAAAGTCATTGACAATGGTGCGGGAGCTGCAGTGTATCCAGCTTGCTCATGGATGCTCAGCCAGTAAGTAGCAAACCTGGGACACTGTTAGAGTCTGAGGTTCAAGGCCTTAACTACATGCTTTCCTTGTTTTGCAGGCTTGCCCAGTGAGATGGATCAATTATCAAATCATAGCAATTCAATCTGAAAATAAGGGTTCCACCTTCATGACCTCATCACCACCTCCTAATACTATCACCTGGAGGGTTAGGATTCAACATATGAATTTTGAGGAGACACAAACATTTAATTAGAGCATCTACATGGTCTTTTGAAAAGCTAATATTTATGAGAAGAAACCTAAATAGAATTTGAACTTTAAATAAACCCACTAAGAACTGGAAAGAAGGCTTCTGACCCCTGATATGAAGCACAGTAATAACTAGAATCAAGACACCTACAAAATTCATAGTTCGTTGTGTTTTCATTCCACAGTAGCAACGAAATATTTTTATCTTAAAACGTAACTAGAGGGGCGCCTGGGTGGCTCAGTCGTTAAGCGTCTGCCTTCAGCTCGGGTCATGATCCCAGGGTCCTAGGATCGAGCCCCGCATCGGGCTCCCTGCTCCGCGGGAAGCCTGCTTCTCCCTCTCCTGCTCCCCCTGCTTGTGTTCCCTCTCTCACTGTGTCTCTCTCTGTCAAATAAATAAAATCTTTAAAAAAAAAAAAAAACGTAGGTAGAAAAAGGATATTTAAATAACTGACGTCTCGGAAGTTATTACTACATTGGTTCTAAATTTCTTATATAGTATCTATATCACAAAGCTCATAATCTATAAAAACAGGATAATTAATTCATCTCAATAACATGGACAAAAATTTATGTTTGCTTTATTTGTACTTCGTAGCCTGAAAATTAAGTTTTTAATTTCTTATAAATAACATGCCTGACTCCATTCCATTAGCCTTTTATTCTAAAAATGGATTAGGCAGTACAATAAATTATTTGAAAAATGTGTCTAATTCCAAATTAGGACCAACAATTTGACTGCTTTAAAGCTGGGAGGCAGCACCATATAGTAACCAAGAATTGGGGGCTTTCAAGTCTGATTGAGCAGGGTTCAAATTCCACCTGTGCCACTTACTAGCCTTCTGACCTCAAGCAATTTACTTCGTCCCTTTGAACTTTATTTCTCATCTGCAGAATGAGGCTAAAAAGCACCCCCTTGGAAGACTTGTCTGTGGGGATCAGAGATGTTCCCCAATATCTCTGTGTACCCACCTCCAGTGGGGTTTGGTATACAGCTGGTGCTTTGTATCAACCATAGCTTCAAAATGCTGTGGAGCAAGGGATACCTTCACCTTGCTTTTGAAGCAATTTCCAAATCCATGCCTCAATGAACTGATTTGTTTAAATATTACAAATAAGGCCACGGAATTGGTCAGTTTGGCTGAATTCATCCACTGGGAATTTGAATGGACTGATCATCTGTTTTAGCACTTTACAGACATAGGATGGTTGAGTCTGAGTTGTTTGGTAAATGTCAGTTCTGACTCTGAATTGCTACATCTTTACCTTCCCCTCCCCACCTTTTTTCCTGATCACTTCACTTTGAAAATTTAACAGGCTACTTGAATTTAATCTGAACTCTTTATGCCTCTGAAGTCTTTGTGTTAACTGTAATGAAAGTGATAGTGAAGAGGAGCACTGGTTGTGAAAAATAAAGGATAGAGTGGCAAGTTTGGGATAATAATAGGTTTATACATTAAATATACATAGCATTCATTCATGGACTCTTTCACCACTTCCATTATCATAGATCATTTTCTTCCAGAAAAGCATGTACCATGTTGCTTATGTAGTACCTTAATTTCAAAGGGTTATAATAATAAAACCACTGGTACAAATCTCTGAATTTTTGAGATTTACCAAAATAGGATATTTGAAATTTATATAATTATTTACATAAATAATCATATTCTCATTTTAGTTACTGCATACTAATAGAATATATAGTTCATATAATATAGTAAATAACATATAACAAAACAGTAATTATTCTAAATTCTTACCACTTATTCAAGTCTAAAAGATAAGAGAAAGATGTAATGACAATTCATGACTTTGGAGAAGGGAGAATGGCTAGCTATCTAAATGGCTGTCTCTGATTCAGAGCAATATACTCCTCCATAAAATTTAAGAATATTTCTTACAACTTGAATTCTTTTGCAATCCCAGTATCTACCCAAACCGGCCCCTAGATCCTTATACTTTATGCCTGTTAAAAACTGTCCTTCTGTGATATGGAGCCATTTTATAGCGAAGGTATCTAGGTCTTGTCCAATTTTCTTTCTCTTCTTAAGTGGTAATCTTGTGTTTTATTTTTGCCATGAAACAGACATATCCCGGGCCAACACTCACACACACTGAGTCTCAGAAGAAAACCCTGTTGCACTCTATTTTTATGAACTCATTGAACATTTTAAAATAAACAAAGGTTTGGTTGGTCCCAGGGAACTTCATTCAGATGGTGAAAGAAAAGGGAAGTAGAAACAAATAAAATAAGGCAGATGAAAGAAATAGAGAAATAAGCAAACTTACTCTCCTTTGGATGTTACACATAATGGTTACTGTTTTTATGGGGATATTTTTGGTTTGTTTTAAAAGTCAATTTAAAGGCATTAGCCAGGGTTGCCTGGGTGGTTCAGTTGTTTGAGCGTCTGCCTTCGGTTCAGGTCATGATCCCAGAATCCTGGGATCGAGCCCCGCATCCCCACATCGCGCTCCCTGCTCAGCGGGGAGCCTGCTTCTCCCTCTCCCTCTGCTGCTCCCCCTACTTGTGCTCTCTCTAGCTCTCTCTCCTGCTGTCAAATAAATAAATAAAATCTTAAAAAAATTTAAATTAAACACATTAAAAATCATAATAAAATAAAGACGTTAGCCAACCTTTAAAATAGTCCTGAAGGTAAGCAGAGTGCCGCTCCATGTCTGCCCCTGCATTCTGTGAGTTACACTGCCTGTGGGTACAGTCAGCGCTCCCTGGCTCGTACAAGCGGCTCTGCCCACTTCGAACGTTTGTAATTATTTTCATAATTTGAATGTGAAGTTTCCCCAAAGCCCAGTATGAAAAAATAATATATGCAACATCTTTTTTATTGTTGTCAAACTACCACCTATTTTTTTCTTCTAATCGTTGGAAAGATTATGTATAGATTCTGATTTTGCACTACAATAAATATTTAAAAGCTTTTGGGAGATACATTTTCCTTCTGAAACTGAGACCTCTTTCCAGACTGATTAAATTTGTCATTTTGATCTCTACCCATGTTTTAGACTTGTGTATGTCACAGTTTTTTTTTGCTTCTTTGTTTCTCTTTTTGTTCAGTATCAAGACGGGCAAAGCAAAACAGTGTAATCGCCCCTTTGTATCAACCCTTCTCCAAGCACTTTGAGAAATATAGTTTGTAGAGAAACAGATCAATACTCCCTGCTACAATGGGGTCTTTGTTCCCCTTCATAGGAATCAATTTTAAGCTCCTTACCATCTAATGGAACCTGACTACTGGTTCCATTTCTTTTTTTTTTTTTTTTTCAATATTTTATTTATTTGACAGAGAGAGACACAGTGAGAGAGGGAACACAAGCAGGGGGAGTGGGAGAGGGAGAAGCAGGCTCTCCACCGAGCAGGGAGCCCAATGTGGGGCTCGATCCCAGGACCCTGGGATCACGACCTGAGTCAAAGGCAGACACTTAACGACTGAGCCACCCAGGTGCCCCCTGATTCCATTTCTTAAAATTTCAACGGTGAGGAGGACCAGTATTCACAGATCAACACTAAGCCATAATTTTGTCTAAGTCTTATAAATATCCTCTTGAGCAAAAACCAACCTGCCCAAACAATATTCCAAATGACATATGCAAAATCATTTGACAACAGTCAACTAAGTGAGCCTGTAGTCCAGGGATCTGAGAGTCCAGAACTGTCAGTGTTCTCACTAGGATCAAATTCAATTGTAAGACACCTGATTTCTTTCTGTTCAATGTGACTGTACTAAAAAAAAATTTCTTTGGGTCCAAAATCAGTGCTAAATCTACACAGCCACCTTGACATTCAGTCTGCCTTGCTGGCACTTGGTTACAATGAGTCTGTAAGCTGTGGAACTTTTAGGAGTATCTTTCCACGCAGAGTGGCACAAAATATTTTTTCTCCTGAAAACTCAATGGAAATATAATGGTTTGCTCCTCAATTTGTAAAAAAATAAACAAGATTTGAAAAAAGAATTTCATGAATTGATTATAAAACTCCTTCAGCCAGAAAATACTGTGAATATGTCTACGCTCTGAAACTTGCTTTTTTAATTTCCAAATTAATACTTTAGTGCAAATTTATTTATTTATTTTTAAAGATTTTATTTATTTATTTGAGAGAGAGAGAGCACAAGTGGGGGGGGGTAGGGTCAGAGGGAAAAGCAGACTCCCCACTGAGTAGGGAGCCCGATGCAGGACCCGATCCTGGAACTCCAGAATCATGACCTAAGCCGAAGGCAGTCACCTAACCAACTGAGCCACCCAAGCACCCAGTGCAAATTGATTTAATCCAACACTGCTTATTTCTGACTTAAACTGCCTCTAGTACAGTGATTCTGTGTACTGAATGCACTAGTCTAACTAGTTGAATCTCAAACCTCAGTAAACTGTTTAAAGGGAAAGAATTCTCTGGAAGCCTAGAATCAATTTAAATTAACTTAAAATGTTAATACAATAAGAAATAAATCATACTGTTAAGTTTAAACTCCTTAGACAATTCTTAATTATAAAATTTTTAAATTGCAAATTCAATAAAATCAAAATTATAAAATAATAAACATTTAAATTGTCAGCAATAATTTAACACAATTATAGATGTAGGTTTGGCTGAAACTAAGCTATTAATGTATATATGATGCTGACACCATGCCTCTGCCATTATGCATGTCCTCACATGTCCCTCCGCTTTTCTCCACTTGAACTATTGAGAAATTTAGTTCCTTGAGTAAACTAAGACATATTTTGGCCTTAGCTCTAACATGTCATGGAAATACTAGCTTCAGCTGTTCTTCTTCTAAATAACTTGCAACTAAGTGGCGCCGGTAACTCTTAAACACCTGTGGGAACTGACATCCTGTGATGGTTCTTAGGGATCAGATGGTCATCCATATGATCCAGAAAATGGTCATAGTTTCTGATTCATCTTTAAAATGAAAATACAGAATTAATTTTTAGTTTTTAAAGAAATGTGAGGATCCAAAAATAAAATGTATTTTGAAAAACCTTAGATTCATCTAGGAAACTTCAATGGCTGTCAGATTTCCCCTCTTAACTATCACCCATGATTTTAGAGGTGGCACCAGCTGTGACTCTAGATGCAGCAATTCCACTTTTGGAAAGTATTGGTGCCAATTATCCATTTATCTCTTGAAAACACTATTGAGCACAGGGTATGTGTGTTATGTTGTTCTATATTTGGAAAATAAATGAGACAGCATGACAGACTCAGTCTAATTTTTACATGAAGCTCACTTTCTAGAAAGAAAAGCCCAGTAACTAAATGGTTATTATTATCAGTAACGATTGATTTGTCACAATGTTTTAAAGTACTACAAGAAGTCCTAGCACTAAGTCACCTAATATAGCTGGGTGACTTAACCTAGTCAGGCAATTATGACAAGACAGAAGAGAGACCTGCTGACCAGGGAGGACAGCAGCATGCCCTCGATACAGAAGCTCCACGGTCATGAACGGCGCCAATGCGGTCAAACCCTCTATTGGGGAGGCATGATTGCTCAGTGAACAGAGATAGGCAGGTTATCAAGCTCATGTTACTGGTCTTCAACAATGAAAAGCATCTTTCTCAATTCTTTGGAGAAGCAGAAATCCATCCCCAAGTTGGGTAGAGGGGACCTGAAGTGACAGTGCCCCCCTGAAATGATAATTCACCTTAAAGTAAAGCTCCATCACTCCAGTTAGTGGTTTGCATCTCTTCACCCTACCGATACACTAGGGCGCCCACCTGGTTGGACTGGAAGAACTGGCTCAGCAAGTGATAGATGTGTGACTTCAAGCTCAGTTCAGAGTCCTATTCATAGCTGAGAAAGATGAATAGAACATTGCCTTAGTCCATTCAGGCTGCTATAACAAAATACCACTAACTGATGGCTTATAAACATCAGAAATTTACTTCTCATGGTTCTGGAGGTTCTGCCTACCAGGTCATCTTGCCCAATCTCTTACCCTACACAGATGCTCCACCAGAGAGTTATTTAGCATCTGCTTGCGCTTCAAGCAATCAAGCAGTCACACTTGCTGGAAGTCAGACCTTCCCATTTTTCTACTACTCCAGTTGTCCCAACTGTCGTTAAGTTGAAATAAAAGCCTCTGTGTCCTTTAGTTTAGTGCCAGTACTGCATTTTTGGAGTGACAAAAATAAGTATATTTTTTCTTCCACAGGACTGCCTTTCAAATATGCATAGCTCTATTTATTCTTTTCCAATATAAACTCCCTAAATCCACCTATTTTCTTGAACCATTGAGCTGAGGAAAATTTTATATTTTTCCTGTGCTGGACAACTTGGTATTTAGACCCAAAGGCGATCTTTTTTTTTTTTTTTTTAAGATTTTATTTATTTATTTGACAGAGAGAGACAGCAAGAGTGGGAACACAAGCAGGGGTAGTGGGAGAGGGAGAAGCAGGCCTCCTGCGGAGCAGGGAGCCCAATGCAGGGCTCGATCCCAGGACCCTGGGATCATGACCTGAGCCGAAGGCAGACGCTTAATGATTGAGCCACCCAGGCACCCCCCCAAGGGCGATCCTTAATGGAGGTTCAAAATTAAAAAAAAATAAAATAAAATCATGCATTTTTTAAGATTAGTTAGTTGACAGCAAGAAAGAGAGAGAGAGAGCACAAGCAGGGGGAGCAGCAAGCAGAGGGAGAGGAAGAAGCAGGCTCCTCGTAGAGGAGGGAGCCTGATGCAGGGCTCTCTATCCCAGGATCCTGGGACCATGACGGAGCTGGAGGCAGATGCTTAACCGATGGAGCCACCCAAGTGCCCCTAAAATCATGCATTTTTGAGACTAACTATAGCAGCTTTTTATTGACATGTAGAAAAAAAGAATGTCTTTTATATAAATTTATACTTGAAAATAAAGGTATAAAATTGCCTTCCTTGATTATCTATTAAAAATCTAGATTATTTTCTAGAATTTCTGAACTCTCAATTATTTCTAAATTACTAGGTAACTCTCACCTAAAATTTCTGCTTTACATCGTGAAATATTTTATAAGGGCAATTCATTTTCTCTTCTGTTTTTTACTTGATTGAGTTAAAGCTGTTGGAAAGTGATTTGATTTCATATCTTTATGAAGTCTCTTTCAAAGTGTGCTCACTGACCAGTTGAGATAGAGAATTCAGGTTCCTTCATCCAAAGCAGAAATATTTACCCTAGACACTGTTCTTGTCAGTCACCTAGTGACTAGAAAATTGGCTCATTGATAAATACCTATTCCCATATTGGGAGGATTGACTAAAATATTGGTGTAAAATGTTTTTCATTAATAATAAAAATGAGTTCTAGTGGATCCAGAACAATGAACACTATTAGGCCAGTTTTTGAATCACTGTCATTGAAGTTTTTATTATATTCAGTTCATGAGACTGCATCCTGGATGAAGTCTCATTTTTTCTTTAGTTAGTGCCACAGTTCCTTGCACAAGGTAGGCATTCAAAAAATATTGATTACATTTAACCAAGTTGCTGTAACAACAACAGCTGTGCCTGGACTTAGCTCAGCAGGAAAATCTGGTACAGAAGAGAAAAAAAAGTCTATAACCACTGAGATAATAACTGAACTGTTGACATTAATCTTCTGTTTAACGAGTATTTCCTAAAACTGAAATTAAGGATTTGGAAATCAGGGAAGAGGATATCTAATTTGGGCAGCTTTGGTTCTTATCTGATTTGATTCATTCTAAAAAGAGAAAGTAAAAAAAAATCTCTCTATGAAGTTTTTTTTTAACTTTTAAGGCATAAAATCATTTGGTAAACATGAAGGAATATACATATTTTGATGAACAAAAGGAATTATAAACTTTTGTATTTGTTATTTTATTATATATATACTACTTAGTAAGCCAATAAACAAATAGGGGGTATCCTTTTGTTTGATTTATTTGAAAGGAAAATTAATTATATTTTGGCTCTCAAAGGTTTTTTATATCTTGTGATAGCTCATCACTATGAGTTTTGTGAGATCTCTTCTTTCACAGTTAGAATTATTCTTTCTACATGCAAAAATAAATCTTTAAACAAATGAACAATGAATCAACATAAATTATAGTGATATAGTAGCCTGTATCATAAATAATAGATGTATTTTGTTTTCTTTTCTTCATTAAAATTTTATTAAAATTTAGTTTAGGGGCGCCTGGGTGGCTCAGATGGTTAAGTGTCTGCCTTCGGCTCAGGTCATGATTCCAGGGTCCTGGGATCGAGCCCCACATCGGGCTCCTGGCTCAGCAGGGAGCCTGCTTCTCCCTCTCCCTCTGTCTCCCCCCGCTGCTCATGCTCTCTCTCTCTCTGTATCTCTGTGTCTCAAATGAATAAATAAAATCTTTAAAAATAAATAAATTAAACCTTTTATTTTTAAACTAAATTTTATTTATTTATTTATTTATTTATTTATTTATTTAAGTTCACAGCTAAATTGAAGGAAACGTACAGCTATTTCTCATAAATCCCTGTCCCTGCAAGTGTGCAGCCTCCCCCATGATCAGCATTCCCCACAAAAGTGGTACATTTGTTAAAAATGATGAACCAGCATGGACACCTCATACTCACCCAAAGTCTATAGTTTACATTGGGGTTCACTCTTGGCATTGTCCATGAGTTTGAACAAATGTATAATGACATGTAGCCATCATTATGGTATCATACAAAAGCTTTGCACTGAGTTCACATCCTCTGTGGTTTGCCTATTCATCTCTTCCAGTCCACACCACCCCTGGCAACCACTGATCTTTTTATTGTCTCCATAGTTTTGCCTTCTCCAGAAAGTCACATAATTGGAATCATATAGTGTTTAGTCTTTCAGATTGGCTCTTTTCACTTTGTAATTGTTCCTTTAAGTTTTGTCCATGCCTTTTGATGGCTTGATAGCTCATTTCTTTTTAACACTAAATCACATTCCATTGTCTGGATGTACCACAGTTTATTTATCCATTCATCTACTAAAGAACATCTTGGCTGCTTCCAAATTTTGGCAATTATGAAAAACGCTCCTATAAACATCCATGTGCAAGTTTATGTGTGAACATAATTTTTCAACTCATTTGAGTAAATACCAAGGAGCACAATTACTGGATCGAATGATAAAACTGTTTAGTTTTGTAAGAAAGCACCAAACTATCTTTCAAAGTGGCTGTATAATTTTGCGTTCTCAACAGCAATGAATGAGAGCTCCTATTGCTCCACATCCTTGTCAGTATTTGGTGCTCGTGTTCTGGATTTTGGCCCTTTTTAATTTATTGTTGTTTCTATTCGCATTTCCTTAGTACATCTGCTCTGGAACATTTTTCATATGCTTATTTGCCATCTGTATATCTTCTTTGGTGAGAGGTCTCTTAAGGTCTTTGGTTTATTTTTTAATTCAGTTGTTTGTGTTCTTATTGTTGAGATTTAATAGTTCTTTGTGTATTTTGGGTAATAGTTCTTTATCAGATTTGTCTTGGCAAATATTTGCTCCCAGTCTGTGGCTTGTTTTCTCTGTCTCTTGACATTGTCTTCCACAGAGCAGCAGTTTTTAATTTTAATGAAGTCCTGCTTATCAATTACTTCTTTCATGGATCATATTTTGGTGTTGTGCCTAAAAAGGCATCATTACACCCAAGGTCTTCCAGGTTTTCTTCTTCGTTACCTTCTAGGAGTTTTACAGTTTTGCACCTTATATTTAGGTCTGTGATCCATTTTGAGTTCATTTTTGTGAAGGGTGTAAGGTTTGTGTCTAAATTTGTTTTTCTGTATGTGGATGTCCAGTTGTCCCAGTACCATTTGTGTAAAAGACTGGTTTTGCTCCATTTTATTACCTTTACTTCTTTGTCAAAGATCAGTTAACTATAGTCTTGTGGGTCTATTCCCTATTTTCAGCTTCTTCATTCTGTTCCATTGGTCTGTTTGTTCTCTTACCAATACCACACTATTGTAATTCGTTTAGATTTATGGTAGGTCTTAAAGTAGATTACTATCAGCCCTCCAACTTTATTTTTCTTTTTCAATATTGTGCTGGCCAATCTGTGTCTTTTGCCTCTCCATATAAACTTTAGAATCAGTTTGTAGATATCCACAAAATAAACTCTTGTGGATGGGATTTTGACTGGGACTGCAATTGAATCTATAGATTAAGTTGGGAAGAACTGACATCTTGATAATATTGAGTCTTCCCATTCATGAACATGGAAAACCTCTCCATTTATTTAGTTCTTTGATTTCATTCATCCGAGTTTTGCAGTTTTGCTCATACAGATCTTGTACATATTTTGTTAGATATAAATCTAACAAACTTAGGTATAATACTTATACCTAAGTATTTCATTTTGGGGGGTGAACATTTAAATGGTATTGTATACTTAATTTCAAATTTCACTTGTTGACATTTGTATACTAACCAGTATCCTGAAACCTTGCTATAATTGCTTATTAGTTTCAGGAGACTTTGTCAATTGCTTCACATATTTTACATAGATGATCATGTCAACTGTGAACAAAGACAGTTTTATTTCTTCCTTCCCAATCTGTATACATTTTATTTCCTTTTCTTATTGCATTAGCTAGAACTTGAAGTACAGTGTTGAAAAGGATTGATGACAGAGAACATCTTTGCCTTATACCTGATCTTAATGGGAAGGCTTTGAGTTTCTCACCATTAAGCAGCATGATTTTAGGCCTCGTACCTGATCTTAATGGAAAGGTTTTGAGTTTCTCACCATTAAGTAGCATGCTTTTAGCTATAAGTTTTTGTAGATATTCTTTCTCAAGTTGAGGAAGTTCCCCTCATTTCTACTTTATTGAGAGTTTTTATGAGGAATGGGTGTTGGATTTTGTCAAATGCTTTTCTGCATCCCTTGATTGGATCATATGATACCCTGGGTTCATGCCCACCAGAGACATTTATTAGCTCTGTGTAGAAGTTATTTAAATTCTCTGGATCAAGTTTCATCATTATATCATCAGTTGATATAAAAATTATGAAGACTGGTTTTAAATGAGTTAATATCATTCAAAATGCTTTCTACAATTTAAAGCTCTCTATAAATAGAATATTTTATTGATTTTATTTTATTATAATGGTCATGCTATTATTTTGTCTGTGCTGAATCTCTTTCTTTTGGTAAATGCTTCTCCCTAACTTCTCATGATTCTGTTGAAATTATCAAATAAGGGATTTCTCTTCCCTAACACACAGGTGAGCCCATGCCTGGAAGTTAATTAGAGATCTCATCACCCCCATGCACTGCCTAATCTCTGGTAGGCACATTACTTGGGAAGAGGTTAGCAGTGCCTTTTTAAAGATTATCATATAAACCCTGGGAGAGAAAGGACATAAGCTCTAAGGATATTTTAAACATAGATCATCCAGGCACCAGGACCATCTACATGGAGTAGCCCAACAGAAAATAAAATCTGGAGGAAAAATAAAGATGTTGATAGAGAGAAAGAAAGATGAATCTAGAGACAGAGATGGAGATACACATGGAAAGAGACACAGAGAGGAATAGAGAAAAAGAGATTCCAGTTGATATTCCTCTAATCTTCTGTTCATCCAAGTATTTATTGACTATCTCATGTAGGTCAAGAATTATTTAAGGTACTGAGATGTATCCATGATCCAAGACAGATTTGCTCCCTGCTTTCATAGAGTTAATATTCTAATGAGAGTGAAAGAATGATAAATGCTTTAAAAAGGAAAAGCAAGTTAAGCAGATTATGGTAGATCTTGAACCAATCATGCTGGGAGAGGTGAAGAGTTATGAGACATGAGGTGATTTTTGATCAGTGTAGTTGATTAATCCCAGTGCCAGGGACAGTGAGTCACAAAGCCTGCTCTGAAAAGACATGGCAAACTCTTTAATTTCTTTCATACTGCTGAAAGAGAATATAATCTTTCACTCTATTAACTGTCAGTTCTGTTGCTGATTTTGACCACATATGTCCAATAGGAATCTCAAATTTAACATGTGCAAAAACTCCTAATGCCTCATCATCCTCAACAAGCTCTTCCCATCTATCTCTATCTCAACTATATTCCAGTTACTCTGGAAAATACTTGGAATCATCTGTGATTCTTCCCTTTATCTCATATGTATCACTTAAATCTAACAGCAAATCCTGTCAGCTCTAGCTTCAAAAAATTTCTAACTCTGACAATATCTCACCATCTCTATAGCTACCACCCTAAGACTAGGAAATTTAGACATATGTCTTGTTGTTTTCTCAAGATCTTTATACTAGAAGCTGGGTGAGTACATCATCTCAGTTATTCCTGCCTGCAGATTTTGATGAAATGACATAAGCCATATTTCAAGATACTGAGTCCATGTTCCTTTTTTTTTTTTTTTTTAATACAAGAAAGGTGCCACACTCTGGGTAGTCTGGGTAGGATTTGGGCAATGCACACCCTAGGAATACAACAGGCAGCCTACAGGACATGGACAAATTCTTATTTTCATCTTCTCTTCCTTATTTTCTTCCACTTCTCGGAAGGGTTGGCTATGATTCATACTGGGGCAGTTTCCAGACCAAAAATACTTTGTTTGGATGGAACTAGAGGGTATTATACTAAGTGAAATAAGTCAATCGGAGAAAGACAATTATCATATGATCTCACCATCATGTGGAATTTAAGAAACAAAACAGAGGATCATAGGGGAAGAGAGGGAAAAATAAAACAGGACGAAATCAGAGAGGGAGACAAACCATGAGACTCTTAATCAGAGGAAACAAACTGAGGGTTGCTGGAGGGGAGGCGGCTGGGGGGATGGGGTAACTGGGTGATGGACATTAAGGAGGGCATGTGATGTAATGAGCAGTAAGTATTATAAAAGACTGATGAATCACTGCCCTCTACCTCTGAAACAAATAATACATTATATGTTAATTAATTGAATTTAAATTTTAAAAATAAAAAAAAGAATGACTTTTTTGTTTCAGATGGAAATCATAAACTGAACCTGTGTGCTTCTTTGTCTATTACCTGTGTTACTCTTCTCACCAGGGAAAAACAAGCAAACAAGCAAACTAAAACAGGAATTTACTATTCTTGTCCCTTGGCTACTCAGGTTTTTAGATGGATTCCTCAATTCTAGGGTCAGGAGGGTATCCCAGGCCTTTTCTTTTCCTTTATTTGTCTTAATTTATTTGATTTTCTTGGTTTAATCCAGGACCAAGATGCCCTGAAATATCCAACTCCTATCGCAGACAGATGGAATCATGTATCTGTAAAGCTGTAAAAAGAAAAAGCTCTTTAATTGTCTTTCTCAAAAATACCCAGTAAAGTTTGCAGAAACTCATTAAATACTTCAAGGTGGGGGTGGGGGGGTTGCCTGGGTGGCTCAGTCAGTTAAGTGTCTGCCTTTGGCTCAGGTCATGATCCTCAGGTCCTAGGATTGAGCCCCACGTCTCAGCGGGGATCCTGCTCTCCCTCTCCGCCCTGCTCCTGCTCTCTCTCGCTATCTCTGTCTCTCTCTCAAATAAATAAATAAAATCTTAAAAAAAAAAAAAGAGGATTTCAAGGGGGAAGAAATAGAAATCTCGGAGAAGAATCCTTCTCAGGAAACTCTAAAATGCCCCTCAGAGTAAAAAACCACTCCCTCTTTACAGGGACTGATCCCTGTATTACAAATTAATTATAATGCTATCCTATTAAAAACAATTACAGAGATCTGAATGTCTCAAGCATTATCTGTTTGGAAAGGTGCCCTCACAATAAGCAATTAAATATAAAAGTTAACAACCATGAAATCTGATAAGTGAATTTAAACAGTGTTTTTGAATACAGTATGTTGATTTTTGGGGCCACAGGGTGAATACCTGTAATATCTGTAAATAAAAATGATGTTAATTAATTTTTCCACAAGTTTTTAGTGATTAAATTCAAAATATAATAACCAATTACAATCTTTTGTAATATAGGTCTATTAATGAAAATTTTGGGGGGGACAGGATAACATTTTTCAAAATTGGGGTCCCCTTTCATTAAAATTGATAGCAAATTTTCATCTGCTAATGCTGATTCTGTAATGAGATCTTATAACATCTGTAATGTCCTTTCATGTAGATAGGTACTACCAAATACTAGTATTAATTCATAAGCATATAAAACACAAGCATATAAAACAGCTTGACATGATGTAATTCAAATTACATTCGTTGTCATCAAAATGACTTTACACAATATAAGGTTTTCATATAAGCACTGTTTTACCTTGTAATTTAGGTTGGATTCGTTAGAAAACATTATCAAGTCTGAAGCAAAAGCTAATTTCCAAAGCTATTCAGTGTCCAATATAGCAGTTGAGGGTGATTCTTCTCATTCAGAAAACTTTTCATATCAACCCTTAGCTCAAAAAATTGCAAGAAAACATCACCACTAACAGGGAATCAAACAAATGTGCAGTAGGGTGTCAGAATATTCAGCTTTTTTGACAAAAATGCATGGAATTGATGATGGTTCAGCCCACAAGAGCAAATGAAAATTCATCAATGACGCTACTAGTTCAAGAACATATGAGAGATTCAAATATTTCCCACAAAGTACCTATAGCTGTTCCAAGCAGACTATTCGTAGAGGCTAATTCTTCAGCTGCTTTAAACGTGGTGTTGACTCCACGAATAAAGAACTGAACACCAAGAGTGGCATCTGTAAACTCAAGTGCTGGGGAAACCAGGTGAAATCATTTGAATTCTTATACAAATGACTCTTGGTGTTGCTCCCAACGTCCTCAATGTTTTAAGGAATTATTCTTGCCAAAAGGCTAACAGTCTTAAAATTATTGTTTCTAGACACGCTTCT
Source organism: Leptonychotes weddellii (assembly GCF_054177405.1). Lineage (NCBI taxonomy): Eukaryota > Metazoa > Chordata > Mammalia > Carnivora > Phocidae > Leptonychotes > Leptonychotes weddellii. The sequence goes on along the minus strand of NC_138372.1, from coordinate 113,626,156 downwards.
TCAGAGACAATGCTAAGGGATTGTAAGTCACTAGAATCCTTTCCATCTTCTCCTCTCATCAATTCTTGATAGTGTTGTTAAATTGTACACACGTCAGGCATCAGGATGTCGAGAGTGGAAAGAAGTAGATCCACAAGCGTGTTTTGCTTTTGTGCACTTACGTTGGGTGCTATTTCTAGAGAAGGAGCTTCTTTATAGAGTGTGCCCAACATGGATTTCTCTAAGTTGCTCCCACAGTTGGCCAGCTGGCCTCAGCATTAAGTCACAGCCTTTGTAGTTTTATAGAAACCAGCAGTCACAGCAGGTGGGGATGGATTTAGTAGCTAACACAGGTGGAGCTCTGCGGTGCCCCAGGCTGGGCCTGAAGCACCTGAGCAGCAGTGCTTGAGGGATCCCAGGAAGCTGGGAGACACTGGCTGGGAGACACTGGGCACAGGACCCTTTGACATGGTCCTGTCTGAGTTAAATTTTTCAAACCAAAAATTCTATCCTCCCCTTAGCAATTTTAAGCTCCAAAAGAATGATTTAACTTTAGGTTAACAAGAAAAAAGTCACAGGCAAAGAATGAAAAAGTGGCCTGGGTCTAAAGCGTAGGAGGTCTAACCTGCCAAAGCCCAAATGCCAGAAGATGGGAGTAGAATGAATACCTTTCTCCTTCGTTATCACATAAATGCTGAGTTTTAAATCTTATTGCTATTGTTGTGGAGTGTTTTTCCTCCCTCCATCCAGTCAAAATCAAGGAATTTGTATTAAATGCCTTGTAATTTACAATAAGAAAAAATTATTTTGTAATGAAATTGGGTGATTTATTGGTTACTTTCATTTTAAGAAAGCAATTATGAGTTTTACTTTGCAGTAACTGGTATAGTTATAGCTGAATGTAATACTGGGAATTCAGGGAATGTCATTTGATTCCATGTGGGCTTAGATTTCTGCATAAAATTCAATGTAAAGCTAAAGCTATATGTAGGTATGGTATAAAATATGAGATTTCAATTTTCATGAAAAATTTTTAACTTCAAACAAGTGATAGCAGTCCCATTTTGTCCTTCCCCATTTTTCTTTACGTCACTGCTGCTCACCTTTCCTTCCAATGGGAACTTGCTGAATTTAAGCCTTCTAAAAATAGTTGGGGAACAAAGAAAAAATGCCTAGGAACGTGAACCAGAATATAATGTATGATTAATTATGCAGATTTCCTCAGGTCAGCTAGGAAATCCTAATATAGACAGTTTGAAATTAGCTCACACTTAACAGGATTTCTCACGCACCTTTACTGCAGCCTATCATCACGAAGGACGATCTCCTTCTGCTTTATTGAGTCAACGCACAACCAAACTCAGTATTTTAATGTCATGATGTTTAGGGAAAATGATGAACAAGTGTTGGTACAATGACACGAAGCAAATCAGTTAAAACTCAGCAGGCTATTTGGAAACACATTTCCGCTAGCATTCTCATGCTGGAGTTTCTGAGCCGGTATCACTGTATGTTCTCTATAATCCAATTTCTTTTAAAATGGCTTTCAGTTCTTTTTGTGTGTGCACTATTGATGTTAGGCATGAATGAATACAAACACTTGCACCATCAAAAACAAATAGCATTTTACCACCCGGAATGCCCTGGCAGGAGTCCAAGAAAACAAGATTTAACTCCTCAGAATGGCAGTGGGTAGACAGAATTAATGGGTGGTCTTTCCAGAAAAATGGCTTATAAACTTCACTGAAATAGTAATTTGGTGTCTTCGTATCCACATTTGCCTGCTTGCTATTGGTATCTTAATTGTTATCTTACAACAAAAATTTAGGACATTTAATAAAAAATGTAATTTGAAACTCAAAATTTTACAAACCACTGTTTTTTAAAACCACAGAAGTGTTGATGATAATTATTGATAACTTGCATTACTGACGTACTGACACTTCACTTTTTAGTTGATACTATTCAGTGTGATTCCTAGGCAACAAACGAAATTTGTTTTGCCCATACATTCAAGGATTTATAGCTACAATGGTGGAATCTTCTAAAAGTTAAACCAAGATACTCAATGAATATATTAAAAATCTACTTTGTAATGAGTAAAATCACCAGTCATAAGGACACCGCTACACGTTACACAGAAAATTCTTATTTACTTAAAATTGCTGTTTTATAATGGCTACTTTATGATCTGAGGGGGAAAGTGAAATGTTCTGGGTTAGGATCTTAATATATCTTGGTTGATCAGATCTCTACGAGGCAACACTTTCCTACTTGCCAGGTGATGTCATCTCTTTGTTTAAATCACACAAATTGCAGCAATGCCCACATCAGACCAAGGCCATCAAGAGCTACAGGCGTAACACTATCCTGGAATAATTTCCCAGCTTGAAAACACAAGCTTTCTTTCATCTGTACTTTCCCAACCATGTGTGAAGTATTTATGGAAAAAAAAAAAATTCTGTAATCGTTTTATTTCTTGTAACTAGGCTAATCAATAAACTTTGTGACATTCTTGATGTTTTAGTCACCTTGTCTCACGTAAAACTTTACAGAGCAATTTAATGTGAACTGAATTCCTCTTTTCCTGATATCTTGGAAAGTGGAAGTCTCTCCAATGGTCACATGTATCTTATATCCCTCAAACATTCCCGTAGAATGTATCAGTCTCATTATAGATTATGTCTTCCCATCAGGTTCTGAATGAGAAGGGTTCTGTGGCCTTTGGCTGAATGCCCTCAACTTGATTAGAACAATAATGTTCTGTACATATCAAATGCAAACTCACTTCTAGATACTGTGACCCCGTAAGTAGCTCATAAGTGGTGCAGTATCTGAAAAAAAGATTGAGAAAAATGGTAATCTATAGAGAAGAGTCTACCTCTTAACACTAACTTGTTCATTGATGGGTTCTTTGCAGAAACTCTAATATCACTTATGTTTCACTGATGCTCCACTGAGCTTGCAGCTATAGTATTATTTCAAGATCACAACAAAACCATTAAGCTCACTTATGCATTTTACCTTTCCAGTTCTATGGAAAAAATGGTTTCTTGACCTTAAAACTTGAAGAAACAAACAAATAAACAACAAAAATATTGTTATCTTACACTGTCTTATTAAATACAGAAATCCTGGAAGACGGACATCGTTTTTTCCCTAGTTGGAAGCCTAAGGCAGGAGAAAATTCCAGAATGTCAGAAAAATGAGGCTCTTTTTTCCTTCAATACCTGAGCACTTTCAAAATATGGGGGGGGGGGGGACTCTGAAGCATTTTAAATTGTTTAAGTATTTACATGGTAATTATCCCAGTGAGTGAGAGAAAAAGAGGAAACCTCCTGTTCCTTGACAGCCATGCACTGTGAACAAGTTGCTGCTGTCTTTGCATACATTATTCTGTCCAGACCTCTCAATTGTCCTTAGAGGTGATCTCCAGGATTGCAAGAATGCCATTTCACAGATGAGGGACCAGATTTTCTGAATATTTGCATAGTTTTCCCCACGATGATGCACTAGGTAATTTAGGGTATTTAAAGATCCCTTTGCCAGACTTCGAAGGAGGTTGTCTTTCTATTTTACCTTTACTGTAAAGTCTTGAAAAGTGTTGGTAATTATGTGCTACAACTGAACATTAATTATCCAAAACTTTCTTATCCATTAGTACCACACTGTCTCTAGTCCACTGAGATTTGGAATTAAATCCCCATCCCAAAGGGTCCAAAAAATCTAATGTCCAGTCTTCCTCTATAAAGTCTACATTATCTCTTACTATCTTCCAGGCAGGGTACCAGTGCCCACTCAAGAAGAGCAATGAGAATGGGTGCAGTTCTCTAAATGAAGCAACCGTTTTCTCCATTTTGGTCTAGTCTACAGCACTGGAATTCTGACTCACTCTCTCTGAGTTTTGAGGGATCAAGTCATCACTCTAAAACTACCACCTGCCTGTCATAATCTCCTGTGGAGAGCCTGGTACCCTGAGACAGTATCTTTTGCCTTTTCTGGGCACCAAAATCTTCTCCCAGTGGACTGGCTAGGTACCTCAGCCTGCATTCCTCCAGTCCTGATGCATTGCTTATCATCGAAGTTCCTACGTTTCTACAAATCAGAGGTTACAAAGGCCTATAGACTTTAGACAGGTAGTGTAAGTGAGTGAAGCTAGACAGACAAGCTAATGTGAACTGGTGCACAGCTGTGGGGTCCGAGGGTCTGGGGAGGAAGCTGCTACTGTGTGATCATCTGAGAATGTGGGCCCAGTGTTACAGCCTGCATGGATTTTTAAAAGAAGACAGAAATCTCAATATTTTATGTAAAATTGGTAACTAATCCAGTGGGGTTTTTTTAAAGATTTTATTTATTTATTTATTTGAGAGAGAGAGAGACAGAGCACAAGCAGGGGGAGGGGCAGAGGGAGAAGCAGGCTCCCCGCTGAGCAGGGAGCCAGATGCCCAGAACCCCAAGATTATGACCTGATGCTTAACAGACTGAGCCACCCAGGCACCCCTCAGTGGTATTTTTAAATGTTATGGAGACTCAAGACAGTTGGACACTGCCCACAGGTCCTCCAGTTTGACTTCTGCCTCAGATAATTACTCAGCCCTGACTTAAAAAGTATAATTCTCATTCTCACAGTCTTCTTCTTCTTCTTTTTTTTTTTTATGCTCACAGTCTTAAAAGTCTTACTTGCAACTAGGAGAGGTGAGCCGACAATATAAATTGATGTCTGAACATTAATTTTGGAAAAGTTTGATTACCACATCAATGCATTACAAAAGTAGTCCACTCTAAGCAGTATTGGGAGATAGTTTTCCATGAGTTTCTCATGTTACTACATCTTGTGAGCAAAGACACTGACAGTCTTTGTTTCAGACAATCTGTTCAGGGATGTTTATATTGTTAACAGCCTTGGAAGAGACATACAGAGTCTCCCTCTAGAGCAATGCTAACTCCCCATTATAAAACATTCAGTTTTCCTAAACTCAGGTTTCCTCGCTAGTACTGTAACCTATTATCCTATTTGTGTCATTCTGTGAAATTTGTGGATCGGGGGTCCAGTGAAAGTGGTAACACTCTGGCAATTGTTACTGTTGTGAGTGCTAAGTCCTTGGTCTCTGCCAGGGTTCATAAAACAGTGGCAGACTAACACATTCGGCTGCAAACAGTACAATCTCAGGTTCTTCAGAGTTCTTGACAACTGATACTAGTTTTTCTTCCACTCTGAATTCTGAGTATGGTAGGTCTCTAAAATCCACAGCCTAGGGGCCCCTGGGTGACTCAGTTAAACATCCAACTCTTGGTTTCAGCTCAGGTCATGATCTCAGGGTTGTGGGATCAAGCCCCATGTCCGGCTCTGTGCTCAGTGTGGAGTCTGCTTCAGATCTCTCTCTCTCTCCCTCTCACTCACTGTCTTTCTCCCTCAAATGAATAAATAAAATCTTAAATAAGTAAATAAATAAATAAATAAATAAATAAATAAATAATAAAATTCACAGCCTAGTGTCTTCTTCCGTACTATTTACCACATTTCCCCGAATCGATATATCCCTGTCTTGCTTTTGGAAGTACAACATTGCCTATTCTCCATTAAAACAGTCATGAGCTCCCATCATTTCAAAAACCCAAATCTCTTCCTATCTCATTGTCTCTAACTCTTTGAGGCTTCCATCTTTACCTTCAGACAACAGCTTGGTGCTAGCAATAAAATAAAATGACAAAGCAGGCAGTCAAGCTATACTACCTGGATTTGAAACTGTATTTTGCCTCCTATTTGCTGTGTTACTTTGGACAAGTTATTTAATCATCTCAAGACTCAGCTTCCTTATCATATGAAATGAGGATAACAATAGTAATTAACTCCCAGTATTATTTGAGAATTAAATAAATTTATATATTTAATGTGCTTAGAATAGTATGTGGTACATAGTGAGAAAGCAATAAATGTAATCGATTATTCAACTGAATATCTCTTCAATAAATTAGTTAAAGCCTCGACCTTAAATGCAGGTTATTTGCGACTTGCGGTCTAACTCTATTATTGGCAAGGTAAATGGTGGATAATTCAGGGTTAGGTAGTGCTTGGTCCTTTCTCAATTCAAATCCTCAGCAGTTTAGAAACGTATCATTTTCATAGGCTTTCTCTTCTGAAAAAACAATCTTCTACAAATGATATGAAGGACCAAATACTAATCCCCCTCAAGTCAAACAGTAAATGAACAAATATACTGTTAAAAAGAAACCACAGGGCCATAATGGAGCCATTTAAGTTAAGGCCCCAAGTCAGTAAACCAAGACTTAATACTTAACCTAACTGCAGTTTCAACTCTCCGGGACTGTGTAACCTTTAACCAGTCAACATGGGAATTTCCTGGTCAGCCCTAGGAAGTTTACTGATAGACCCCTTCCGTTCCACCTAGGAGGGCAGCCTAGCCTAAAACAATGGATTCTTTGCTAACAATTCTCCCCACATCCCCCCACCCCTCCCGTACCTTTGAAAACCTTTCCTTTCCTGTTGCTCAGTGGAACTCTTTTCTGTTTGCTACATGGGATGTTGCCCGATTCAGGAATTATGTGATAAAGCCAATTAGATCTTCAAAGTTTACTCAGTTGGACTTTTGTTATTTAGCCATACTACAAAGGTTTTTCAAAATTGCCAAACAACTTTCGTATGGATAACTCTGTACACTCAAGATGCCTAAATACCATTACATAAACAGTAGAAGTTTTCTTTGCAGCCTTAATCAAAGTCAAGTCACCCAAATATTACTTGTCTGAAAAAATGTTTCCACTGTGCTGTGGCATTTCTAATGGTCTCAAATAACGTCACTGCTTTTCTAAGACGTATCCTTTCTATTTTCCTAAGCCTGTGACAATTAAAATAAAAATTTCAAAAGGGTAAAAGGAAAGAGGAAAAGCTACAAGAATCTGATTTGATTTTCCTACACTCCCTCCCTTCCTATTTCCAAGCAGCTAATCCCCTCTCAAACAGTACAATAGAACAGCTAGACATAAAGAAAAGGAGATAAAACTGGCCAGCCAGTGCATTGTTCTTGCTAATCTGCACCATTTACATAAGGGTTAGAAGGCTTGTTTTATCATTTAAACAGGCTTAAAAGCCTCTTTGCAAATGAGATTTAGTTCCTACAAAACAATGAATTCTAGCTATTTGGTGAGTTTCTGCTAGACAAGCACTGGGAGCTGACTTGGCAGTAACTTAAGCTACTTCTTTGGCCACATACTGTATATGCAAAGATTGCTTCCAGCTGCCAAAACTGAAAAGTGTCAAGCTGATTAAATTCTTTCCAGGAGGTGAACAAGATGAGGAGGAGGTTAAGAGGCCAATAATATCAGATCTTAAACTATACCTGGGCAAACTCGTCTTTATGCAGGTGCTTTAAAAGTGGCTTTGAACCTTTAGAGCCCTTAGATTCTTCCTTTGAAAGGAAACCAGTAGGGCAGAGAGCAAATGAAATTCAGAGACAGAAAGACTTAAAATTTCTCAAACTGTGTAGTGAGGACAAGCTAAACTCTTTGATTCATTGTTGGTCTGAGTGGCACTGGACACAAGGATAAACTGCAGGACTAACTCTCTCGCCAATGTTAGCACAAAGGATCTTTTCAAGGAAATGATTTTTTTTTTTTTAACACAGAGGAGTTACACCCTTTGCATCAAAATCTTAGATTTAAAAAATTAAGATTATGTTTATATATACTATACCTATTATTTGTTTTACCTGGCACACCTTGAACAGATGTTCAGTGTGACCTTGGCCTGAGGTTCAGCAGGGTGAGTAGCACGACCTTGGTTAAATTTGCTCCCAGAAGGTACAAGGGTAGTTACTCCCTCCATTCTTAAATCATCAAGATCCTCTGTAACAACATAAACAATTGCAGAGAAAAAATTAGCCCTAATAGAATTAATAAGAAAAGTCCATGTTTTCAGGTATCTGCCAGTAGTTAAGTAAAACATTATTATTTCTGCTTTGCAAAAATATTACCTCATGTATCAGTTATTTTTCAAATCATTTCTAGATGTAGTTGGAGACATATATAAGAAAAGATTTACAGAAGAAAAATGGTGAGAGGCTGAATCCGTTTAGACAATGGGCAGATCATCACCTATGACCACAGAACATGGGTCCACCACCTTTCTGTAACCGTTCAAAGAAACCACACCAAAATCTCTGCTGCAATTAGCCCCAAATGGTCAGGACTTGGTCAATGACTGCCAGCTTCCCTATTTTTGCCTTTGCATCCCACTCAGAGCCAACCAAAGACAGACATATAGTCTTCCAAACTAATTATATAAGATCATTTGTTTCTAATTAGCTTGCCTTCACAGCTTCCTCATGCAACAACCTCTATTAAGCCTTCTTTGTTTTCACTCTTAACCTTTCCTTTTTGTTTTCGTGTGGGGAGGATAATATACTTGGATAGTCATGACCAAGGTTCACTGAATCCCCTTCCAAATCTTCCCAGGTCCTCAATCAAGACTTAAAAGATCTAAGTTTCCCTTGCAATTCAGTCCTGATATAATATGTACATGATCTCCTGTTTTATTCAGAGGACAAGGGCTCTGGTAAAAAGGATTTCATTTATTTGTTCTTATTTTTAGCAAAAGAGGGACATAAAGTTTCAAAAGATAAATTACAATTTTGCCAAAACATAATCCATTATTTGAGGTTATAACCTATATAAAGAGGGAAATCACTCTTTCCTGATAAGGCTATAGACTATCCAAACATCTCAGACCCCTCACAAAACAATCAAGAGTATTTCTGGTATAACTGGATATTGTAACCAACAAGTATCAAATTTTCCTGAGATTGTGACAACTTTTAGTTTAAGTCATAAACAGGCTTTCTGCCATCTGAAGACTTGTCAACAGACTCCTTCCATAGGCAATACCAACTAAAATCTTTTCTTCTACTTGCATATGAGCAATCTGGGCAAGCCCATCGAGTCTTAACTCAATTTCATGGGAGTCATAAAAACTCACCACCTTGACCTGGTTGCAAAAGCTTCTTCCCCTTGTTTTAAAGGCAGTAACCACCACTTCAAAACTTGGTCCTTTTGCTGAGCTAGTTATATAACCTTGTCTCCTGATCTTATGGATCTATGTTCCTCATACAACATAGACATTACTATCATCTGAGAACACAGCACTTTTCAGCGAGCTAATTAGCCTCCATGAGACTCTGTTAGTGTCTCATCCTCACATTACTATTTACCACTGCAACACCTTGATATGCTGTTTTCCTGACCCTACCAGGAGAAGAGAACCTCACGATTTTCTTAGCTCAGTTAGGGAACTTACTATACCCCATTCAGGTTTTTTGAAGACTCCCATTGAAAAGTCTGACCTAATATTATTTGTTGATAGATCATACTTCAAAACTTCAAACTGGAGCAGAATATGCTATTACCAATTTAAGCTTGACTTTGGAATACAGCCCTTTACGTGAAGTAAAATTACTCTAGAAGGCAGAATTAATGCACTTACTTGAGCTTGTCAACTAGACAAAAGACCACAGAGTAAATATATACACAGACACACTTTAAAATATATACATATATATGAGTTTGGGATGCTTTGGAAACAAAAGGGTCAACCCTGTAGGAATCCCCATCAAAAATGGACAAGATGTTTGAGATCCTTTTACATGAATTCCTTCTTCAAAAGGAGGTAGGGATTGTAAAAGTTGGGGCTCATGAAAAAAAGAAATAATATGGGAGCTAAAGGAAATAATCTCTAGCATATCATTTTGCCAAACAAATGGCTTTAACCAAGGTTTTGATCCTATCTAAATTCAAAAGATAAATCCTTAAAGAAATTCAAAGAGACCATTATAAAATATCAACATTTAGTCCCTCATTTTTGAAAAACATAAAATGGAAAAAATGTGGTTCTAGCTTCATTTGCATAATCTCTGGTACTCTCAAAACAGTGCTTTGTGTCACTAGATGGTTTCAAATGTATATTAGCTAAATTTCTCCATGAAACTACTCATCATAGTACAGATAAATTGGCTATTATCTTAAATTTAAGAGAGCTGAGGTATTTTTTAAGTCACATGGACTTGTCACCAGCATTAATTCTAGAAAAACTGTAAATGTGGGACATGGTCAGAAACCAAAGCTTCAAGGGCCCTTTGAACACCTTCTGATGGATTTTATATGGCTTCCACTTTCCATGAGATTTCTCTGTTTTAGTTATCGTATGTCTATAGAATTTCAGGATGGGTTGAAACATTTCTTTGTCAAAAAGCTACAGTCTTTACAATTGCTAAAAATCTGCTCAATTCTGTGTTTCTAACCTTGGGAATATAAACTTTTATATCAAGTGACCAATGCACACCTTTCACAAGAAATACTATAAAAGAAATCTGTAAGGTATTACTCCTTATTCAGAAACCATGTTGCTCTTACCACCTACAAACTTCTGAGAAGGTGGAAAGAATCAATGACGTCCTTGAAATAAAACTAACAAAGCTTTCAGAAACCCTTGAGCTCTTTTGGTCAAAGGGACTCCTACCCACCCTTAAAGCAGTAAGGTCTGCTCCCTCAGGGACATATTGTTTGCTTTGCTGTGAACTGGTAACTGCAAGGCCCGCGTGTTTAAGGATTTTACCTATGATACTATACTCATGCACACAGACATCACAATATATTACAGGTTAAGGGTACATTCAAATAGTCTTCTTAAATGGCCTCTTTATGATATTGAACTATGAGGTTTCATCTATTGGAAGATATATCAGGGAAAAAATGCTCTTGAGCCTCACTGGAAGGAATTCTATCAGATATTGTTAGCAACAGATACAGAAGTAAAACTCCCTGGAATAAGTCCTTGGGTTCACATTTCATGACTAAAGAAGCAATCCAGAATCAACCAAATTGGAAACCTGACCTAATAGGGGACATCAGCTGAAGATTCTCAGAGATTCTCTAGAAGCAGTTGATCTTCCCAGTAGATAGATGACCCAAGACTCAACTTTAGAATAATTCACTCAAGATGGTGGACAGCTCCTGCACAAGATGCAGGATCAAAACATTTGCCTAATTCCTATTTTGTTTTTATCTGCTTACTTATAAGCATTACTCATTTTCTAGAGACCCCTGGTTATTGCCCATGCATAATGGCCCTTTTTTTTATTTCCCTCTTACTAAAATTAGATCAGAGCATAATCATTATAACACCAATCTCAGATTATCCCAGCAATAGCCTTCAAGCTTACTGATTGCTGGATATGCTATTCCTCACTACACCCTAATGATGAAAAGCTAAGAGAAATTCTCATCTATGGGAAATGAGATCAAAGGGAATTATAACCAATGGTGTTTTCACTTGTACCTACAGGGACAAATGACCTTAAACAGATCAATTTGTGACTCTGCTAGTGTCTCTCTCTTACAGAAAAAGAGAGGGACCTTCCTAAATTGATGGGCCAATTATTTGTCATCTGGACTAAAAGAAATACAAATATGTAAGCCAGCCAATGTAAGGCTTTTGTTCTAACCTCATGTCACAAATAATTCCTTTTTTCCTGGATATCCATGTGTTCCTACCAGATACTACTTTCTTTGCAGCTGGGATAATTAGTCTTGCTTGTCTCACTAATATCTCATGTACTTTAATAATAGTATTACAAAATTTATCTGTACAAAGACACTCTAATTCTATATATCATCAAATCTGGAAATTACAATTGAGACACAAGCTCCAAAATGAGGCTACCTTTGATTATTCAAGCACATTACCTACAGGTTACCAATTCAGAATTTATATAAACAATCAAAGCAGTGTTTCCAATAATAAGAATCATACAAACAAAAGACTGTAAGACATGTGTTATTATAACTTTGGCAGAAGTTATAAAATTATACCACTTATAATCTAGATGGAATATAGATCAATCTCAATTCCTTGGCAAGACTAGTAATACACAATGTAGATTTCTTGTTCACTAGTCATGATGGTATCTGTGCCATTTCTAATACTTCTTGCTGTACTTGGCTCAATGAAGCACATAAGTTAGAGAAGGCAATATATTATCTTAAGGAAAAAAGCTATTTGGCTCTGTAAGATTGATCTTTATGACCTGTAGGATTATTCTCTTGGCCTTGGTTAGACATTCAGGTTTCTGGTTCTGAAGAATCTTTTTTTTTTTTTAAAGATTTTATTTATTTTTTAGAGAGCGAGTGAGAGAGAAACAGCATGAGAGGGGAGAGGGTCAGAGGGAGAAGCAGGCTCCCCGCTGAGCCGGGAGCCCGATGTGGGACTCGATCCCAGGACCCTGGGATCATGACCTGAGCCGAAGGCAGACGCTTAACCATCTGAGCCACCCAGGCGCCTGGTTCTGAAGAATCTTAAATGGAATTTTAATTATTCTTGTTTATGTCACAGTGGTCATGATACCAGTCCATTTAACTTTATCACTTAATACTTAGTGCAAGTTTTAAATGCTTCTATTAGCCACTTTCTTACCAGATGATCACCATGATGATACAACATCAAAAAGATTAAGAAGCCCTTGTGATACAATTGATTATGGAGACAAGTGAACAATCATCAACAATCATCTGAAGATGTGGATCTTTTGGCCAACTTCCTGAATAAAAGAGGGGACTTAGAGACTGAACATACAGACAGCAGAAAGATCATACAGGACATTAGAACACTATCCACAACCTCTGTTGGAATCAACCAGTGAAGCCTCAGCAGCAGTTATCCCCAAAACATTCAGGACTTGGTTCATAAAGGCCAGCTTTCCTCCTTTTATTTCCATTTCTAACTCAGAACCAATCAGAGAATGTCAAATATGCTCTCCAAACCAAGTGCATAAGGCAGTCTGCTTCTAGTTAGCTTGCCTCCAGGTTCCCCATGCCAACAGCTTCCAATCAAAACATACCTCAAGCCATCCGTCCACCCCATCCCCTCCCCCAACAAACAGTAGAATCTCCATGCCAGAATTCTCTTTGTACTTGCAAATTCAAGAGGGGTATTTCATAAAGCCTTTTGAAGATAGCCCAACCACCCTATCCCCATCTGGGTATCATCCTTTTTTTCTAGCTCAGAATAACTATCACACTGTGGGAGAAAAAGAGAACCCTAGAGTGAGAAGCCTGCTAGAATTTACTTGCTGGTTCATTGGAGACTTTAGGGTGCTGTAAGCTAAGTACCCGAGCAGCTGTGGTGGCTGTGAACTGTCCAATGAAGTTGTGATGATGGTATTGCAACTGGCTCTTGAAATCTTGGGAGAAGCCTTACTCTGAGAAATCCTCATCCTTTCATTCCTTACCAATATTAGTTCTGCCACAGAAGGTCAATAAGCTCCTAAAAACTATGGAGTACTTGTCAAGCTTTAAAGGGTGATACAACTATAAAGAATCCTGCATCCTATTTAGTCATGGAAGAATACTAATAATCTATGTTTAGTTTGCAAAGGAAAAAAAAATACAAATCTAGGTCTCCATAGCTCCATCTCCTTAACAACTTTATTATAGGGAGCAGTTGTCTAGGATTAAATAAATCAAAAGAAGGAAACAGAAATGCCTAAACTTTAAAAATTTTGGAAAGTTTACACAAATTGAAAAAGAGAGAAAAAAACAAATTAAGGAATTTGAGAAAGATCCTGTCCAAGGAATTTTCTTTTTTTTTTTTTTTTAAGATTTTATTTATTTGACACAGAGACAGCGAGGGAGGGAACACAAGCTGGGGGAGTGGCAGAGGGAGAAGCAGGCTTCCTGCAGAGCAGGGAGCCCGACACGTGGCTTGATCCCAGGACCCTGGGATCATGACCTGAGCTGAAGGCAGACGCTTAACGACTGAGCCACCTTGGCGCCCCCAAGGAATTTTCAATACCGGATAAGTCAAGGGAAGAAATGCCGAGCGCATTTCCTAAGTATAGAAAACTTAGAATCTGAGAACATCAATGGTATCAATGTTTCCTTCTTCTTTTCTTCCTTCCCTCCTTCTTCTCTCCCTCACTCACTCCTTTCCTCCCTCCCTCTTCCTCTTTGTCCTTCCTTCCCTCCTTTCTTCCTTTCTTTACTTCCTTCCTTCTTTCCTTCTTTTCTTCCCTTTGGGCCTTTTTTCTAAATAAAATATTCTCTAAGATATTCCCCCACAATAGGCAGCCCAGTGTTGTAGATAAAGTCGATATACCATATACCATCTTTGTGGTAAGTAGATACAAATTCAGTCTATTAAGGAGAGACTCCAGGCAACCAGAAATTTCTTTAAAGCAATCAGGAATACATTTTTCATCCGAGAATCTCATGAGTCCTAAGACAACAGTGGTAGAGAAAGATTATGTAACAATAATCTGATGGAAATTTTAAAAAATATTCTTGGCTCTATTTTGATACTTTGAAATCTAACTATCTAGTGGATGTTAATGTCTACTTAAGAAGGTAGGTAACTCTAATATAATGTGATTAGCCCTATCCCAGAAACAAAACATATAAATGTTTTAAATGTTATGGAAAACAAGAAAGCAACAAACTGAGGTTTAAAAAAAAAGAAAAGACAAAACTGCCAGATACTGTCTATTATCACTTGGCACTATTCTAATTATGTAGAGTATTTTCAGTTTTCTAACTGAAATATGAACGATAAAGGAATTATTGGAAAGCTGAATACATTAAGTAAGATGTGAGTAAAAGAATACAGGCCAGAAAAAGTGGTAAAGGGCCTTTGGAAGGATGGAAAAACATGAAAATGTACACAGATTTAAAAGTACATAGTATTTTGGGGAATGTTATGCAGCTATTTGACTATAACCTGAAACGTATAGGGATATCAGGATGCAACACTGGAAAAGAGCTTAGCCTCAGATAATGAAGGGTGATAAATTGATCAAATCTGTGTTTTAAAGATAACCGTAGGTGTATTTATTAAACAATTTTCTAAAGTTATACAAAATTTTTAGAAATATTCTTTTTGAACATAGTTATAATCTCTATAATATAGATACATATTATATGTAATACAATATATAATCATGATAAAATACTCTCCATTGAAATGAATACATTCAACTATCATATTTAGTGAATAAGTTCATAAATACATTACTCATAACTATGAATGCATTTCTCATTAATATGTTCTTACATAAGGACTTACAATTGTACATGCAACTAAATATCAAGAATATATTTGATATAGTTAATGCAATCAATGTATTATAGAACTGTACCATCCAGTTCATTAGTTATTAGCCACATGTTGCTATGGAGCACTTAAAATGGCTAGTTTGAATTACGATATGCTGTTAAGAGTAAAGTAAACACAGGATTTAGAAGACTTAGTACAAAGAAAATAATATAAAATACCTAATTTATAACTTTTATATTGATTATATGTTGAAATAATAATAGTTTGGGGCACCTGGGTGGCTCAGTCATTAAGCGTCTGCCTTCGGCTCAGGTCATGATCCCGGGGTCCTGGTATGGAGCCCTGCATCGGCTCCCTGTTCGGCCAGAAGCCTGCTTCTCCCTCTCCCACTACCCCTGCTTGTGTTCCCTCTCTAGCTGTGTCTCTCTCTGTCAAATAAATAAATAAATAATCTTTTAAAAAAAAGAAATAATAGTTTGGGTAAACTGGATTAAATAAATTTTATTATGAAAATTAATTTTACCTATTTTTTCTTTTTTTTTTAATGTAACTACTGGAAAGTTGAAAATTACATATGGTGCTCCAATTTGTGGCTCACATTGTGTTTCTATTGGGCAGTGTTATTTGAGAATATATTTCATGAATATGTTAATAAAAATTATATTTTTAAATAAATGGAACTATGCTATATCTTATAGCTTTAGACTAAATTAACATGCCTTAAATTGATGCAAATAAGAATACAGTCACTGAATATATGCAAAAAAAAAAAAAAGAAGATGGTAGGAAGAGAAAAATAAAGGGGGGGAAATCGGAGGGGGAGACGAACCATGAGAGACTATGGACTCTGAGAAACAAGCTGAGGGTTCTAGAGGGGAGGGGGTGGGGGGATGGGTTAACCTGGTGATGGTTATTAAAGAGGGCACATATTGAATGGAGCACTGGGTGTTATATGCAAATAATGAATCATGGAACACTACATCAAAAACTAATGATGTACGGTGATTAACATAATAAAATAAAATTTAAAAAATAATATTTCTGTGAATAATATAATCATATTCATTGACTCTATTCAAAAGATTATTTACTTTCAGTACTTGCTATCCTGTTATCTGGCTTTATTTTTTTCTTATAGCCCTTATCACTACATGAATACATATATGAACCTGAATTTATACACATATATATATATACACACACATATATACAGAAGACAACATATATAAACCCTTGCAATTCATTTATTTTGAAAAAATTGTTTCTTTTCTGATACCTCAAGATAGGAACTAAGTCTTTCTTGTTTCCTATCATAATCTCAGTGTTTTAGAAGTGTGTCTACCACAGGATATTCATTGACATTTGCTGACTACAGGACTTTTTTTTTAAAGGATAGCCCTGAGTTCCTGTGAGACTTTACTAAAAGCACTTAGCAGACACCAGTCTCAAGGGAAGACTTCAGTATAATCTGACAAATTCGGTTAATTATTTGACAAACTGATCTTTTACATGGAATTGGCTTTTTGAAATACATTTGTTGCACTTGCCTATAGCCCTTTGGAAAGGTAAAAACTGAAAACAGGGAGATGAGGCAGGAAGGAGTGTCTATCAGTATAGTGAATGTATAAGCTTCTGAGGGCTTGGAGCAAGGAAGTCACAATAAGAAGTGAGAGAAATGTGTTAGAAGGTCGTTTCAGAGGAAGATTCAGTAGGGTTCGTGATTGAATGTGAAATCCTAGCACGTTTCTCCAACATTACCTTTTTGGGGAATATAGAAAGAGAGAATACCTTTGGTTTGGCACATGCTGAGATGGAGCTAGCTGTCTTCAAGATATCCAACCGGATGTTTGGTAAACAGAAGGACAAGTCTAGGGCTAGGAAGGGAGTGTGTAATGAAGTGATAGACCATATGGGGGGGGGGGAAGCTGATATAGTTATCAGCCTAGCAGTTAAAACCAAGCAGGGTCAATTCTTTTTTTTTTTTTTTTTTTACTTTTT
>NC_138372.1:113557882-113608564 GCF_054177405.1 Leptonychotes weddellii | reverse complement strand
AGAGGTACAGATCTGAGATTCAACAGTCTTGCACAATTCACAGCGCTTACCAGAGCACATACCCTCCCCAGTGTCTATCACCCAGTCACCCCATCCCTCCCACCCCACCCCCCACTCCAACAACACTCAGTTTGTTTCCAAGCAGGGTCAATTCTTACGTTATCTTTCTCTACCGGTGAAATGATATGTTATATTAATATTGTATTTAAAAAAAGAGTACCGAACTTATTTTTTTCATAGTAGAAAATACAAGCAGTTATTTATTTTTAAAGGTAGCCTATAAAATTGTGCGGCATCCTTTGACTCACGGGAACACTACTGAGAAAAATGAACTAATTTATGACTAAAGACTGTGAACACTTTATACAATCTAAATAACCAAGAATTAATCAAGCAAAGAATTGTTTTTATTTAATTTAAGGAAATAATAGCTGCCTAGATGAAATAATCTCAGGACTTTCATTTCATTCAAGTGTAATCCATGAAATAGTTTACAGCTGCTTGAACTAGACAATGTGGGATATGAGTGAATTTTCACATCTGTTTCTGGGAACTTTATAACAAAAATTAAAAGCTTTCCAAACGTAAGTCCCTTCACAGTGATTCAGTGAAGGGTTACATAAGAATTATATGGCAGTTTTTTCCTGCATTGCAATGGTTTGTTGATTTACGTTGATAGTGATGATTTGGTCAAATATTTTAAGCAGATGTTATATATTCTGAGTGAATTATTAAAAATAAAACAAATGTTAAGAAAATACATAAGAAATTAGACAAGTTTAAATAAAAATATTTATGAAAACTTTTGTTATGTGAAACAGCTATATTTCTTTATAAGAAGGAAAGAAAAAATAGAGAGCAAAACATAATTCACTTTGCTGGGACAAATTCTGGTTGAAAGGTACAGGAAAAATGTTAAGGCCATGCTTCTATTGGTTCTCTTTCTAAAATCATGCCTGAAATATGAGTTCAGCATTCTTTCTTAGTACATCAGAACAGTACAAGTTAACCAAATTTTTAAATAGTAAGAACAAAGTCGTAGATATAAAAAATTATAGGATGTAATTTTTTAGAATGACCTTAATTTAAAAAAAATTTGTGAAATTTATATGCTGTGCTGGTTTCCCTCTTTAATAACATAAGAGAGAGCAGGTTACAGAATATTTACTTTCCTTGATCACATGAGATCAATAAACAAAGAAAGTGATTAGACCAGTAAGTTAGGGAAAATGTTTACAGAAATTTAAGTTTACATATATTCTGTATCTTCTATTAACTGAAAGGAGCAAGAAACTTCCTGAGATATCTTTGCTAGCTACCAGTTCCTGTTTAATTTCTTTGACCTTCAAGAGCCAAACCATCATGACCACAAACATTTGTAAAAATTGAGGCTAGAATTTGTTCGCTTAGTTGCAAATGAATCACTAGACTTGTGCTAATTGAACCCATCATGATGTAAATTGTGAAGGTTTTTCTGTTAGTCAGAAAAATTAAGACATCTGGGAGTGGTTTTCTCTTTCCAGTCTGCAAAAAAATACTACTGCTTCTAGCAAATTCAAATCCAGACACTACCCAAAGTCTGGTTTCTGCATTAATGTATCTTTATTTTTCTTAATTTTCACCCACCACAAATCAAGAGATTATATTGTGTAGACAACAACAAAAAATTGGCTTTTCCCCGAAACTTTTTACCCTTGGAAGGTTTTACAGGTAGAGTTTGTGAACAATTCTCTTCCATAAAACTTACTGAAATTCCAGGCATGTGGACTCATGTCAGGTAAAGTTATATAAGCACAGTGGCCTGATATAAGTGAAAGCCCAGTTACAGCCCTAATTGAAGCGAGGACACACTGTGGACAACAGAGAACTAGAGACTGTATCAGAGGAGTAGCATCAGGGACCAGATTTGGGGGATAGTAGGGAGAGGCTCCAACAGATCAGCAAAGAGCTTAGAAGCAGAGGTGTTCAGGAATACAACTGGAAAACAGAATGTGAGGCAAGCCAGGCAAAGTGTGTAAACACAGGCAAGGCAAAGATGGCATCTAGGAGGTCAGAGGGAAAGGCTGGTTAATCTAAGAGACTGTGATTAAGTCAATTATTAATTTTCATAAGGTGATGAATAAAAAGGTGTAATTTTTTCAAATATTAAAATCACCACAGAAGTCTTGCAAAAGCTTATCATTTTAACTACTGTTTAAAAGTGTATTTATTCCATTTTAATTTCCCTGGCATGTGTCTCTGGCTAAAGCACTCATGTAATTTTTATCTCTCAAGAGTGAGAAGGCGGGTGCCTGGGTGGCTCAATCGTTAAGCATCTGCCTTTGGCTCAGGTCATGATCCCAGGGTCCTGGGATCGAGCCCCACGTCGGGGCTCCCTGCTCGGCGGGAAGCCTGCTTCTCCCTTTCCCTCTCCCACTCCCCCTGCTTGTGTTCCCTCTCTCGCTGTCTCTCCCTGTCAAATAAATAAATAAAATCTTTAAAAAAAAAGAGTGAGAAGGCATTTCTCATCCCAATGGTTTAGTTATAGAATGACTGCTGGCCGTATTAGCCACCGTTATGTTATAGTAAACATTATTTCAGCCACTACGGATGATATGACATAAAAACACCTATTCTTTTTGTTTTTAAACTAATTGTTAACCCTATTTAAAATAATTTTTATGTTCCTACAGGCTCTATGTTAAATAAATAAGGTCCTATGTTGAAAAGTCCCTATGTGCACTGTATTAATTTGTTGATTGCTAATGAACTTTGGCCATCAACCTAATAATGTTTGTACCCTGTACCATATTTGATGCTATTTTGATTTTTGATCCAGACCACAATTATTAATCAGGCTCATTCTGATGAGTGTTTCTGCATTGATTATATAATTTGCTAACTCAAAATAAGTCCTTTGAGAGAGTATGATAAATTTATTCACTAATTGCTACAGTCCCAAGACTAGCAGTTAAATTCTCTGTGTCCATGCTCCAAACTTATCTTTAGTAGAGTTGACTCTACCTGAAGCCAGTCTACTTTATATACATGGTGCAAATACACAAAAGTAAATTACTGTGATATTTGTGATTAAACTCAAGATTCATTGTTAGTTTACTTTTTTCTTGGACTTCAAGTGTAACAAGTCTTAGGTCATTGACATCTTCCACCACTATCCTCCTTTCTTCTTTCTTTTCTTATATTCTATCTTTATTTTTGATTAAGTCTTCAGTTTTGATCGTATTTCTTCCTTCCCTAGATCCTTGACACTGTAGACTTCTTTTGCTCCAACAGTCCTCCATTGTAAATCCTTTGTACCTTGCTTCACTCCCTCGCTCAACTTTGTGCTACTGATATTGAGATTTTTTCATCTCATCATGTGCCATTTTTAATTAGGCAAATTTTAAACAACTAAATGCACATTTAAAAAGTTTTTTAAAGTTGGATAAAGAAGTATTTCATCATGCTTGTCACATTTGTTGGAATTCTAAATCCAAAATGGTTAATCTAAAAATAGTATTAAGTAGCATAGCTACCCCTTTTCCTGTCCCCTCCAAACTCCCTTTAATTCTGTTTTATACTCAGTCCTTTGGAATAAATTTTAAAAGAATCAAATTTTAGGAAAATAAAAAAGATCATGGCTGGCCATATACTAAAATTGCTACTGATGTATTTTGGCTGTGGTTGCCAACTCATTCTCCCTTGTGGTGTGCCACAGGCAAGAAGCAGGCACAGGACATACCTTTCCCATCACTGAGATGGGAGCCACATGCCACAAGATGTTGCCACCCTGTCTGACACACTGTAAATTCTCCTTCCATCCAATGCTGCTTTCTTGGAATTCACATGCTGTTCTCATCCTTTACACTTCAAGCCACAAAACATTGCTACCCCAATGAAATTTTACAAGACCATTTTTAACTTTGTTCCATTTTCTTGGATAGTCGCCTCTATGGAACTATTCTTTAATAACATATCATGTGGCATGATATCACCTAAGAACTCATCTCACATCCTATATTATATAAATGTTTTGAGTTTACTAAAAATGGACATTTCAAGATAAGAAAAAATATAAAAACCAAAAAATGTACAAATTGGCTATACAATATACTCCTTCTATAGCAACCCTAGCCTCTTTCTGTGCCTTAAGCAATCCAAGAATGTTAATGTCTTCAGGTCCCTAGACTTAACATGCACCCTTCCTGGGTGCCCTTTCCCTAGACATGATCATACTGATCTGCTCAAATACTGACCTCTAATAGGAGACTCTCTTGACTATTCTATCCAAGAGAACATCATCTATCATTCTTTATCCTTTTTATCCTTCCTTACCTCCAGTACATTTGTTACATTCTGTAAATACATTTTATATTTATTTGTTCATCATTTGATTCTCCACTAATAAATTTCCAGGAGGGTAGAGACTGTCTTACATTTCCTATACAGTCCCTGGAACACAACAGATGCTCAATAGGTATATAATGAATGAATGAGTGAATGAATCATCCCCAAACCATATCCATGCCATTGTTTTTCCATTTCATTGATAACTAAGGTATATTATAGATAAGGTCCCTTAGAAAATATGAAGCACTTCCCCAAGGGACATAATATTAACTGGAAGAGACAGTAATTGAAGCTTGATTGGTTTGACTTCAGAGGTGAGGGCCAGCTTTTATATATACACATAAACCCCTACAGCTAATGATTTTCCAAATTAGTGCTCATATAAATTATTATTACATAGTATTATTTACCTTCTATATTTCAGTAAACTTATATCATGTATGATGCTACTCTCCAATGTCTAATATTTACAGGAAAACTATCATATGTTCAGTGTCAATTATGTTTTAATCACTCTTTCAGGTGCTTTCAGATGTTACACCTTATTTTGTCCCAAACAATGACCCTGTAAGGCAATGGTTCTCAACCATGGGTAATTTATTCCTCCCCTCCCCTACAAAGAGACATCAGAAAAATGTCTGAAGACATTTTTTTTGTTGTCATAACTGAGGGGGCGGGGGTGGTAGATAATACCGGGATCTAGTGGGTAGAGGCCAGCCTCTCACAACAAAGACTGTTAATAACGTCCAAAATGTCAATAGTGCTGAGGTTGAGAACCCCTGCTCTAAGGCTTGTATTATCCCCTTAGCTGCATTATAGGCAGGTACCTTATATGAATAAAACAGATAGGATAAGAAAACTGAATATTGGCAGGAGATTAAGCAGTTTTAGGAGTTTAAAGTATAGGCCAAATAATAGTGTAGGCCAAGTTAAGCCTATGGATTCTAATAATTGAGTTAGTCTTTAGTTTGAAGATTTTTTTTTTTTTTTGACAGAATGAGAGAGCAGGAGAGCATAAGCCGTGGGAGAGGCAGAGGGAGAAGCAGGCCCCCCGCCGAGCAGGGAGCCTGATTCTGGGCTCCATCCCAGGACCCTGGGATCATGACCTGAGCCGAAGGCAGTTGCTTAACCAACTGAGCCACCCAGGTGCCCCGAGTTAGTCTTCAGTTTGATCAGGTCACACAGCTGATATGTTGTGCAGCCTGAATTTGAACACTAAGGCAATGTTTTCTCAACCATGGCATGATACTCTATTCATACTACATTACTGATTAACTCTATGTTACACAAAGATGACTTAGTCTGCTGGTGCTATTCTGCTTTTACCTTAACACCAATCTCTCCAACATCTCTCATCATATACCCTCATTCCAAATGATATCTAATGGATATTTTTCCTGAAAAGTTCATAAGACGGTGGAAGAGATAGTCTCTTGACTATCTATCTTTTGCTTTAAAGGAATAAAAATTTTATTTATTTATTTATTTGAGAGACAGAGAGAGAGGACAAGGTGGGGCGGGGGGGAGAGGGGCAGAAAGAAAGGGAGAAGCAGATTCCCAGCTGAGCAGACAGCCCAAAGTAGGGCTCGATTCCAGGACCCTGGGATCATGACCTGAGCCAAAGGCAGATGCTTAACCGACTGAGCCACCCAAGTGCCCTTGACTATCTATCTTGACTAAATTGAATTTTGAACAGCAAAACTTCCCCCAAACCACCTTTAAACATTTTGGATATTTCACCAGTTTTTGCTCCCTAAGGCTGCTCCAGATTTTGCATCCCATCTTTTTTGATTCTCCCATCTTTCCTAACTACAGCCTTATTCACAGTCCTTCTGGAGCACAACTGAACTCCTTCTCAGTTTGCATCCCCACTCAACATCATGATTAATAAAACAAAGATTTCACCTTGAGATTCATCATCCTTATGAAATCATTTCTGTCATGACCATTTATTACAATGTCTTTTAGTATTACAAAAGCCCCCATCTTATGGCTGTATCATTCATTCCCTATCACTCTGCTGTATCAACAATGCAAAAAGCACATATGTTCTGGTCCCTTCTCCACTCACAACACTGATTTCTTTGCCCTTCAAGAGCACTGTACATGAGAAAGAAAACAAGAAGAGTTACATAAAGGTTAATATGCTGAACACATCTGTGTCAGGATGACTCTAAGATGATCCATAACCCCTGCTTTCTAGTTACTCATGCCCTTGTATAATCTTCTCCCATTGAAGTATGGCTGAATATAGTGACTTATCTTCTAAAGAGTAGAATGAAGCCAAGTTGATTGGATATCACTTGTGTGATTAGGTTTTTAAAAAACGTGACTTTCATCTTTCTAGCACATTTTCTCTATTGTTTGTTTGTTTTTTGGGGGGGTTTTGGCTTGCACACTTTGATGAAATAAGTTGCCCTGTTGTGGAGGCCCACAACAGGAACAAGGAACAGAGGGTGGCTTCTGCCCAACACCTAGGTAAGAACTGAGATCCTCAGTCTGAAACCCTTGAGGAACTGAATTCTACCAACAACCCTTTGAACTTGAAGGGAGACTTCCCCAGCTGAACATCAGAAGAGACCCCAGGGGCCCTGACTAACACCTTGATTACAATCTTGTAAGAAACCCCAAAATGGAAGACGTACCTGAGCTGGACCTAGATACTTGACCCAAAGAAATTGTGAGATAATAAATATGTATTGCTTTAAGATGGTAAGTGTATGATAATCTGTTATAAAGCTATCGATAACAAATACAACATTCAAGCATTTTTTCTTTTCTCCAAATTATTAAGAATAAAATTCTTAGTGAAGTCTGAAAGGACTACTTTACTGGGTAGTTTTACATTAAATAACCTGACTTGCAGATTAGTTGAACTTACAAAATATATAAGAGACAAACAATTAAAATTTCAAAGGACCCTATTTTAAGACACGTGGTCATTCAAATGATTCCTTAAAGTGTTTTCC
Organism: Leptonychotes weddellii; assembly: GCF_054177405.1. NCBI lineage: Eukaryota > Metazoa > Chordata > Mammalia > Carnivora > Phocidae > Leptonychotes > Leptonychotes weddellii. The sequence continues at coordinate 113,601,266 of NC_138372.1, read as the reverse complement.
CAGTTTCAAAATGGCAAGTAAAATTATGAATTAAAGATGAGTAGTTATCATAATTTAACATTTGGTCAAATTTATGATACATACAGCTAAGTTGTGAGTAGAGTATTTTACATAGAGTTTACAGTATATTGGAGTTCCACCTATAATTATTTTATATAATACTTTTATCCATAGTTAATACTATCATGATGTAATTTTGTTATTTTAAATTATTATAAAATTTTGTAGTAACTGAGTTTTCCCTTTGTAGTTGTAGTGCTTATGATAGCTAGGATTTGATGCTGTATCTTAAATTTAAACCAAAATTATAACATCATTTGGGTAGGAAAAAATATGATCTACTCTGTGAGTCTCAGATCCAATATGTGGTTTTCATGACTACATTTTGACAAAAAAATGGAGTCAGCCTGTAGCAGCTTTTCATAGAAGGTACACACATATATATGCAGACAGACAGACACACAAATATACATGCTTACAGCCACACACACCCATACTCATGTACACATGCACATACAAATACACACATACACACTTATACACAGACACACACACATACCCACACACACACACACACACACACACACACTGCTGGAGGACTAAAGCATCACATGACCCATTATGTTCTACACTGTCCTAGCTCAGAATCTCCAGGATGGACTATTGCCATAGCTTAGATAAAGCCAGAGCCAGAGGAAAACTCATCCAACGTTTCTGTGTTTCATCTTCTGGAACTTTTGAAATTAAAGCACTTTTTCATATAAAACACATTGAATATATTTCCAGATCCAACTTCAATGTATTGGTGTTCCCACATTCAGACAAATATTTATATATTTCTAAGTCTATGGATCACTATTTCCTAACACAAACACTCCACTCCAGGAGGTTTGGTTTATTCACAGCCTCCAAAACACATGCAGACTGCTCCAGAACTAGTTACAAGTCAACTGCAGCATTCTTTACTTTTTATAAGTGATCTATAAGTGATCCATCCTTTCACATAGGGGCAAATAAAATAAAACTAAACAAATAATGATAATAAACCCTTACATTTGCCTTTTAAAGGTATCAATTTCCTCTGGCTTAAACTTTCTTTTTCAATAAGCGTAGTCTCTTTTTAGCTTAGATCCAGTCAAATTTAGGTTCAAATTCCCAAAAAGGACCTTTTTTTTCTTCTTTCAAGTTTCACTTTTCTCCCTTGCCAACTAAGGTGGCACCTGGATATAAAGGGAAGAGTATGTGTCCTCAGGACACTGGCTAGCAGGCAGCTACTACGTGTGTGGACTCTGATGCCTTCCTCTGTTCTTTGCTGGACACTGAGAAGACTGTGCTTACGCAGCCTGGGGTCTGAGCATGGCTTGTTCTCAACATGGTTAGGAGCCTGGCCATCATCCCTCCACCACTGATTCAGCTCCACCTCCATTCTGGGATCCTCTGAGTCCCACCTCCAACCTCCTCCTGGACTCAGCGTAGGCTGGGACATCACATCTCTGCTGTGAGGTCCCCTTGCCCTCACTGTGGCAGCCCCCTAACTCTAAATTCTCAGCTTTCCTCCATGTCCCTCACAGGGCATGTAGGAGCTGCTGGGCCCCCTCTCTTGACCTGCAGCTCAGGGAAAACTGGAAGTGCCCTCTGAGGCCGTCTTGCTAGTCCTCTTCTCTCTGCTCCTTTCTGTTCTTCACTGTTGGTTACATAAACATGGAATGGAAATCAACAGCCCAACGGCTTTCAGATTTTATATCAACCAGTCTAAGGTTTTTGAGTAAAGATTCTGTCACCTTCCTCCCCCTTCTTTTTTTTTTTTTAAGATTTTTTATTTATTTATTTGACACAGAGAGAGATAGTGAGAGAGAGAGCACAAGCAGGGTGAGCAGCAGGCAGAGGGAGAGGGAGAAGCAGGCTCTCCGCTGAGCAGGGAGCCCGATGTGGGGCTCGATCCCAGGACCCTGGGACCATGACCTGAGCCGAAGGCAGACGCTTAATGACTGAGCCACCCAGGCACCCCTCCTTCCTCCCCATTCTTAATCCTTCTGGATGTTTCTATACCCTACACGACTGGGATTTGTATCCTGAGAGGTGAACCAGGACATTTGTCTCTGATCTCCTAAGCTGGTCTTTCTGTCTTTTCCTACTATCCAGGATTGTACGAGATTCCCTCTTTCACTCTGTCAGGTGGCTACTTTCTCTACATCTCATTTTCCATTATGAATATGATCCGTGATTAAACCTCTGACAGGTTTTGCTTTAGAGATGCAAAGGGAGCCCTTTTAGACTTTAGAAAATACCTTTCTCTCCCCACAGGTCTTGCTTTAAGATGACTACATCCCTTTACCCTCAAGGAAGTTAGCTTTGAAAGATAAAGCTAATCAGGAATAACTTCTTTTTTTAAGGCAGTACTTCTTTTTCCATGAGGTGATAGCTTCACTGTGGTCAAAAGCAGCAGGGAAACAACTTAAAATTAAAAAATAATTTAAAAACTTTTAAAATTGGGGGGCGCCTGAGTGGCTCAGTCGTTTAAGTGTCTGACTCTTGATTTCGGCTCAGGTCATGGTCTCAGGGTCGTGAGATTGAGCTCCGTGTGGGGCTCTGTGCTGAGCTTGGAGCCTGCTTAAGATTCCCTCTCTCCCTCCACCCCTCCCCTCACTCATGCTCTCTCTTTCTCTCTCTCTCTAAAAAAAATTTTTTAAAATTTCATTCAATGGCAAAATATTATCCCTATTTTTCATGAAAACCTTGTTTCCCACATGCCTTGTTTATTATCATAGGCTATGTGTCCTCACTCAAACTTCTGTTTCATCTGTAAAGCCCTCTCATGGTTTCTCTATCAGTAAAAAAACAACCTCTCCTTCCAGTTTAGCTCAAATGCTACTTTCTCCATGCAGTCTTTCTCATCCCCTTAGCTCACAGACACAATTTATTTCCATTGAACTTCAATGACGTATTACCCATGGTGTTTGAAACTTAATATATTGCTTTGCATCCTTATCTAATTTTTAATATTTGTCTCCTCATTCATTGACTTACACATCCGTTCTTGAGAACTGACACGTATGTAGATCATCTTTTGCCCCTTCCCCACCATGTCCATTCAGCTTGTACCAGCTTGATAGGAAGCCTCCAAGCTGCAAACTGATTTTATATTTCTTAATTTCATCCATATAATTTGACCTTTTAAATGAAGTAACAGATGTTCAACTATTGGCAGAGGTAAAGAAGTATATCTAGATAAAGAAATGAAAAAGAAATTTTAAAAAATCTAATAAGTATATGAATTGCATCCTTATAGTGGAATTAAGGACCTTAGATATGTGCTTCAGGAGTGCAATTTTGATCATCACTCCTGCTATTTTGTTAAAAAAAAAAATAAAGAGAACATGAGTTTAAACATCCCTCACAATTATTTTAAGAAAGTTAATACCTGTTTGAGACATTCAGATACAAGATTACAGTAAGTTTTGAAGATTCATTTTTAAATTGGTAAATAAGAAGGGGTAGGTGGTCCAAATGAAAAAACAGCATTTAAAAAGGCATAAAAATGGAAACACTCATAAAAAATCTTTTTCTTCACAAGAAAAGTTCAGACCATGGGACAAGAATTCCTACACCTTTCTCCCCATTGCACTTTTGAGTTTAATTCCAATAATATCCACCATTCTTACTTTCTTTCAGTCTCACTGAAATCCACCGGGTTCAAAGTCAATTACCCAACCAATGATTTTTATCCCATTTATAATAGGTAGGCTATATGCTCATAGGTACAACTTTCTGGAAGATATAATAAATATTTTTAATTTTTCCCATATGAAAAAATAACCATACTTTGCATTTGCAAAATCACTAAGACATATTTAAGTGGATGAAACATTAAATAGTGTAGAAACAAACTCAGTCAATTGTGGGGTAGCCAACATTTTATGAGGTAACCAGGAATTTGAGATTTTCTAAACATGGGCATTTTATTGTGGATGTTGACTTATTAATTCAAACAGATCTATAAGACTCACAGGAAGAACCATGTTAGCAAAAGGTACAGACACACAGCAGAGAAAAACTTAGCCAGAAGTAATGAAGTAAGGAAAGAAAAAGTATAATAACTGATTTATTTGTTAGTGCTCCTATTAATTTTTAAGTTCCTGAAAATCAGAAACCATAGCATATTCATCTTTGTTTCTCTAGTACCATGCACAGTTCTTGGCATATATTTAATAAATGTTTGTTGAACGTATACATAAGTAAAAGTTTCTTACAGGAAATACAACTGGATGAGTAAAGTGATAAGAAAGGTCTTGAATGGCAATATAGGTTGAAATGATTAGACAAGCAAAAGGTTTATTGGGCTAGGTCAGGATAAGATTTCTGTAGTATTTCAGAACACTGGAAAGGTGAAATGGTTTAGTGGTTCAGTGTTATCTCTGGAGTCAGACTACTAAAATTCAAATTCTGATTACATTTCCGTCTAGCTACTACCTGTGTGATTTGCGGCAAACTGTTTAACATCTCGGAGCCTCAGGTCCCCCATAAGTAAAATGAGGAAAAGCAGTGGCTAACTCAGAACTGTTATGTTGGTTAAATGAGTCAACACATGAGAAGTGCAAAACAGTGTCTGGCACATAGATAACAGTCAATAAATAGTACTTGCATTGTTATTAGTCCAAGAAATGATAAAAATGGATTTGAACTGGAGACACGGCCGGGAATGGTACCAGATGATTATTCTATATCCCTAAAGCTATGGGGAAGAACACTCCATCATTCCTCCTATTCATTTAACAGGTACAACTGACTAGTATATTTCACTTCCAAAGTTGCCCTTCACAAGTTTGACTTTTCCAAACTTTTCCAGGAAAATATAACAAATATTAAACTTAACGCATGTCATTTGACAACAAAGCCACACTAATTTGAAATTAATGTGAAAAACAAAGCTTTTATCTTCTGACCCACTGAAATACAAGAATTCATTGTTGGTGATTTTACTCTTGGTGCCTTTGTTTATGGTTTGTTGTTTATAAGTACATGGACAATTGAAGTCAGAGACAAAACTAACATGCATTTTTGTGTTCTCTCTGTAATCAAAATTGTTAGCAGACTCAAAACCTATAAACAGTGCATACCAAGCAATATAGCAATCTACAGTGAAGATATCAATAAATTAGTTGATACTGACTTAAATTCATGTCACTACAAAATGAAAATTTGTAAAATGTGAGGAAAAGATTTCAATTTAATTTTAAAGACTAAGAAATTTAATTAGGAGCTTTTCTTCCAATCTGACTTAAAATAATGCTGTATATTGACTTTATGAGTACCTTGTTTAAAACTGTAACTGACTTGAAAGGCTTAAAGATATTTACTTATAAAATGCATCCACTGCTTGCAATCTCAGCTAACAATCCTATAAGAGACCTCCTGAGATCCTAAGGTACTTTACCTTAGACCTAGGAGTTCTTCAATTTCTTTTTACCAAAATAAATGCAGCTGAACTGAATTGACAACTAAGAACAAGAACAAATACAGAGGTAGTTGGTTCTATCTTTCTTGTAAAAAGCTCATCAGTTTCCTCATTTCTTCCTAAACATTGCTATTTGTTTCCATCTCCACACCTTAGCTCATGCTATTTCCCTGATGTCTCTCTGTATAAATCTCTCCCTTGAAGACATGACTAAAGATTTACTATTACCATAAAACTTTGATCCAAAGTTTTTCAAATCAATTTCTTATTTATTCATCACTGGCATACATAATAAAATGTACATGACACTAATATGTCCTCACTGGGTACTTTTAATACTTAGCTTTTTTCTTACAGTTTTCAGGTGTCCACCAATTAAGTTAACAAGTCAAACTAAGTTAAACTAACTCAACTAAGTTAATAATTGAGAAAGGGACAATAATAATATTCTACCTCCTCCTTTAGCTCTGGCATAATAGCCAGTTATCTCCCAAAGCTTAGTAGATACCTAACAGGACTTGCTGAATATGTGAATCACGGCAAGAATATATGAAAGTTTGCCTACTTATTTTTAATGACCTAAGTCCAAATATGATTACATTAGACCTTAATATCACATATATGTTTGAGGACTTAATATAGATTTACAACACTAACATACATTTGATTTTCCCCTAGGAATAACTCAGAGAACTTCTATGCAGTACCTCATTAGAGAGAATCACTACATAAATAATATGACCACTGTTTACATACAAGTGTCAACACCCAACTCTTGGTACATGCAGTGCCACAAATAGTAACATTCTTCAATGCATTGCCCCCATGTAATTAGTTTCATGAATTACTATCTTCCTATCCACCTCCCTCTCTCATGTATCCACTCTTCCAGAACTCTTAAAAACATCTGAGCTTCATATTAATAATTCCTGCAAAAATTTATGTTGAGACCTATTTCTGTTCATTAAAAACTCCTATGTTGCATATATATGAAACAAACTGAATGCAGACATTGGAAATTCATGCTTGAAATTGGTCTTCAATTCTATATTCTTGTACTTTTTCCTGAGTTAATGTGTAGATCACAGTGGATTTGTTTCCATGCTCAGCCTCTCAGCCCTTCTTTATTCCTCATTGCATTTGGAAGAATCTGGGAAATGGCATATATTCCCAGTAAAATAGGAGATACTGTTGATTAGTTCATTAGCTCACTTCTTTACATCATCATTCTTTATCTCCATCTGGCTCCACTTCCCTAGTTTTGTTGTTTGATCTCATCACTTTCCACCTTCCAGGAAACTAGTGATTGGACCATACCTGGTATTTATCTGACCTGCTTCTCCCTTGAGGTCCACAGACCTCCAAAGCTGAAGAAGGGTATTAATGGTGCAAAGAGAACTTAACACTTTCCCTGAAAGATTCATTCAAACTATACAGGAGAGTATTCTCCATTTTCTTACCCCCCATTATTTTTTCTATTTATTGCAATCTGGATGCTGGCATCACCACACCACTGTTTTCAAGAGAGCCAGTGATTTCCCAGATATCCAACCCAATGAGCCTACTCAGTTACCATCTTAGACACTGGTGATCACCAACATTTTTAAAACTCTTCACACCCTTGGCTTCTGTGACCATGCCAATTTCTGGTTTCCCTTGTAGTTCTCTGTTAATTCTTCCTTTTGTGGTCTTCATTTTGAGATTCCTCAAGTTACATGCTTATTTTTCTCTTCTTCTTACTCTCTGTTCTCTCCTAGAAAAGAACCTTAATTCCCAAGGGTTTCAACTATCACAGACATGCTAATAACTCCTAAGAACATCTCCAGTTTGCTGAGCCCCATATAGCCAAAGTGCACCTGAATTTGTAACACAGAAATTAGGGATCCATCTTGACTCTTTTTCTACCCTCAACTCCCCACTTCCCATCTTCCAACTTACCATCAAGGTCTGCTAGTTTTACTTCCCAAGTATGTCTTATATCCACTTGATCCACTCCATCCTTACTACTGGTGCCTTGGGTTAAAAAGCACTTAGACTACTGCAAAGGCCTTCAACTCTTCTTACTTCTTGCCCTGTGCCCTCAGACTATCTTCCACACAGCTGCCACATGATCAAGAGAATATGCACATCAGCTCACGTCATTCCCAGACCTTCCCTGACTACAGAACATATCTCAACTTCTCTCAGTGTCACAGGAGACCCTGCATGTGTGAGGAGAGGCTCTGCCTTCTTATCAATTTATTTTCCTGCTTCTGATTATCATCTAGCTTCACCAAATAGCTGCTTCTAGTTTCCTTTCATATACAATGCTGTTTCTTAGCACTGTGCCTTTGCTCATATAGCTCCCTGAGCTTTGCTGTCCTCTCTCCACCTTCTCATCATTTCGTCCTCTTCACCAAAGGAATTCTATCCATAATTTAAGGCTCTTCAACCCTGTTCTCATAGCTCTAGTGCGGTCTGGCTCACTTTCCTCTATGTTCCCATTATACTCCTCTCTTTACCACATGGTATTATAATTTTTGCATGGCATGTCTTTCTCACAATGAAAAACTTGAGTAGGGAGGCCATGTTTTATTGTTCTTTCTGTGCTCAATGTCTACTTCATTGCCTACCACATAATAGAATAGGCTTGTTGAACAAATGAGAGAATGAATAAATTAATAAAAAGTATTATATTGCTTGCTACCATCTGTCTATTTTCTTGACCAGAAAGTTCTGTTTACTTCCCCATTAGGAACTTCATTGACCATTCTGACCACACCAAGACTTCCAAAGTTGCTTTACAATTCATATTCATTAGAGTCTCACTGAACATCTCAACCATATCCTTTTGAACATATCTTAGCCATGAACTTTGCCAAATCATGATGAAGACTCAGTGTATGTGCTACCCTCCAAATGACACTACTCATTGAAAGTTTTTGACGCCAAAAACTTTAAGTGAGAAGTAACAGAACAGAGGTTCTGCAGATTTTGGTATTCAACAGACTTGGTGATTCATTTACACTGCACCAGGAATGATTCCTAACTTTCCAATAAATCTGCATCTTCAGGCCTCAATGTAAATAAGTAGGTCTTATGAGCTAAATTGTGCACTCCTCTGCCCAAATTCTTATCTTGAAGTTCTAACTTCCAGTAGGTTGGAACATGACTATTTTTGGAAATAGGGTCTTTACACAGGTAATTAAGGGAAACTGAGATCTATAGGGAAGGCCTTAATCCAATATGACTGTTGTCCTTATAAGAACAGGAAATTTTACAAAGATATGGGCCAAAAAAATAGGACATGAAGACACAGAGAGAAGATGGTCAACTACAAAGCAAGGAGAGAGGACTCAGAAGAAACCAACTCTGTAGCATCTTGACCTTGAACTTTCAGCCTCCATAACTATTGTTTGAGCCACCCAGTCTATATTTTGTTATGGCAATCCTAGTAAACTAATACAATAGACCACAATATTAATCTTGAATATTTCATTATAATAAAGAATATTTATTACAGGGAAACAAATCTTGCTACCAGTGAAGCAGGGAAGAAAAAAAATTAGCCTTTCTGTTTTGCTTTTTTTGATCAAGAAAGCCTTAGGAATACCTTCAGCTGTTGGTGATAACACTCTGATTGAAAGTAAGAAACCACAGATGGTAGTTTTCATTTTTTCAAATACTTATAAATGGTAAACAGCTGGAGATGTGTACTGTGTGTGTGAATGTTTCCTGAGAGATGCTACTATGCAAAATTTTACTCCTTTGTCCAGCAGTGCTTTGAAGGTAGACACATGGAGATCTTAAATTAGTTCCACTAGTTTACTTTCATTTCAAAATATACAAGAAACAAGTAAAATACAACCAAAAAAAATCTATCTTAATACTAGGAATTAATTGAACACAGTGGTACCAGGCATTTTTAGTTTAATAGATGTGATACATGATCCTCAACTATGCCATCCTTTATCCAATTCCCACACTGCCCCCCTCTTCATCCTACAAAAAATCCATGACCATTGCTTTTCCATTACAACATTTTTCCAACAAATTGTAAAGATTAGGAGGGAGAATATCAGGTTGCCTGTGCTGACTTAGTTGCCGATTTACTATACCACATTAATCTCACTAGCTTCAAATTAAATACCAATAAATACAATTTATCTTCCTTCAAAAGTCTGCAATCTGAGGTAATGAATGATATCAAAGTTCTTAAAATACAGTCAACTTCTGATTATTAAAGAATTAGCTAGTGGATGGTAAAATCCTTTATTCTGTTACCTCTCCCTAAAAGGCCCATCTTTTATCCACAAATATTTTGTTTATTTATGATTTTGTTAGTAACTGGTCAGGATATATCAGAGACTATTTTTCCACACAACAAATATTTGTTGGATACATTATTCCAGGAACTGGGATATGAAATAGAATAAAGCATAACTCCTGCACTTAGGTCCTAAAGCTATGTTTCTTCATAACACTAACATAGGACAATTTACCAAATACTATACCAAGTACAAGTCACTTTGTCAAATACTTATTAATTATAATAGTCTGTTTCCTGTTTTTTTCTCAGTAGATAATAGAATTAATTCCTAATAATTATGATTTTATTTTTCACTATCAGTTATGCTTCATATGGCATTGGTTGATAGTTACAGAAAAAATATTATACTTTTATCTTATTCCTGACTTTATGAGGAATTCCAAATTTTGAAACCCATGAAAATTGTTGTCATTAAAAAGATTTACTTTTATTGACATAAATTCACATTATGTAATGTATTAGATTATATTCCATTAATCTGGAACTTGTTTGTACTTTATTTTTACTTATAAATTCCTCTGAACCAAATGAAAAAAATAGAAAACTTCAGCCAAGAAATAGTAGTTAAAAGAGATCAAGCAAAAATGATAAAAGTAAAAAATACAGTAACAAATAAAAACCTTGCTGGATGGGCCAATAACAGAGTGGAGAATACGGAGGATAGAATCAGTAAATGTGAGGACAGATCAACAGAATTTATCTAATCTGAACAACAAAGAGAAAAAATAGATCGGGGGAAAAAGAATGAACAGAGTCTCGGGATGAATCCATGGAACAATAACAAAGAAATAGTATGTGTACCATTGCAGTCCCAGAAGGAAGAATGAGAGAGAAAGGGGGTGGGGGGGAGAGAGAATGAAAAAGAATTTGAAGAAATAATGGTTGAAAACATTCTAAATTTGGCAAAATAATAATAATAAACCGACAGAAACCAGAATATGAGCAAATCCCAAACAGTATAAATGCAAAAAAATCTATACAAAGATACATCATAATTAAACTTCTGAAAACTGAAGACAAAGACAAAAATCTTGAAAAAAGCATCTAGAGAGAGATGCCACATTATTTATAGGAGAACACCAACTTACATGCTGGTGGATTTCGTATCTGAAACCATAGGTGTCAGAAGAAAGTGACAACATTTTTCAAGTGATGAAAGTAAAGAATTGTCAACTGCAACTTATATCAGTCAAAATATACTTTAGGCCCTGGGACGCCTCTCCACTGTTGTGAACACTAACAGAGGTAATTGGACATTTCCCTATAAGCGTCCTGGCTCATCCAGCATGCCAGTAAGGTTCTGGCCTCCACTGTGAGAGCTGCACAGCTGTGGCTGAGTCTACTTCCTGTGTCATGACCTCAGGAAATAAATTTCCTTGACTTTATAAAAGTCAATATATATATATATATATATATATATACTTCAGGAATAAGGGAGAAATAGATATTCTCATTTGAAGGAAATTAAGAGAATGTGTTGGTAGCAAACCTACTCTTAAAGAATGGTTAAAGAAAGTTCTCTAAACAGAAAGAAAATAGTAACAGAAGAATTAAAACTTTAAAAAGGAAAGATGAACATTGGAATAGGCAAAATAGCAGGCTATCTTTATCACAAGTTTTAAAAATCATGTTTGTTGGTTGAACCAAAAATTGTAACATCACCTAATTATATTTACCATATTTTCATGTCGTTACTGGCCATCAGTGTATCTTCTTTTGAAAAATGTCTGGGGTGCCTGGGTGGCTGATTTGGTTGAGTATCTGACTCTTGATTTTGGCTCAGGTCATGATCTCAGGGTTCTGGGATCGAGCCCTGTGCTCCATGCTCAGTGAGGAACCTGCTTGAGGATTCTCTCTCTCCCTTTCCCTCTCCCTCTGCCCCCCCAAAATAAATACATCTTTTAAAAAAAGAAAAGAAAAATGTCTAAGTTTTTCCCCATTTTGTGGTTATGTTTTTACTATTGTTTTTAAAGTTCTTTATTCTTTTGACATATATCTTTGTGTGCATATAGATGCTACTTCTGCTTTTTAATTTTCTTAAAGGTGACTTTCGATAAGCAGAAATTTTTAATTTTGTTGATGCTTAATTTATCACTTTTTTTAATGATTGGCGTGTTCCATGTCCTCTCCAAGAAATCTTTGTTTTCTATGCTCATAATCTATGTTCATAACCGTATTATCCTGTTCTCATCTAGAAATTTTATAGTTTTAGCTTTTGCATTTATTTTTAAATTTATTTTTATATAATAGAAAGGAAGAGTCCAACTTCATTTTTATCAAGCATAATTCATTTAAAAACTTGCCTTTCAGACTACATTCATAAAGGTCCATTTCTAAATTCTCTATTGTTTCCTATTGACTTATTTTCCTATTTTTATCCTAGTACCACATTGTATTTCTTACTATAGCTTGCAAATATCAGATAGTATGAATCCTCCCATTTGTTCTTCTTTTACAATATTGTTTTTTGGCTACCTAGGACAACTGTGTTTCCATACAAATTTTAGAAATATTTTGTCAAATTTCTATAAGGAAGCTTGCTGGGATTTTCACTGGTGTTGTGCTAAAACTATATTGACATCTTAATAAGATTGATTTACCCAGTCCACGATCATAATGTATCTTTCCATTTATTTGAGTTCACTTTATTATCTCTCAGAAATGTATGCTTAGCATTTAGGGCAGACTCTTAAACTTTTGCTAAGTATATTTCTAAGTACTTTGTGTCTTCAATGCTATCTTAAGTGGGTATTTGGGTTATTTTTTTTTTCTATTTTTTGTTGCTAGCATATAGCACTAAGATTGTTCTTTGTATAATGACCTAATCTTGTTTAACTTCCATTTTAATTTTCCTTTCTCTTTTCAAGCTCCATTTAAATTTCACTATGTTATCTTTTTATATTCTTTTTAATCCCTTGTTTCATAAACACCTTATTTTCTGAATATTGAGAGTACAAATCAAATGTTTCTTATATTATAGAAATGTCTCTTATATTATAGAAAACCCTCTCAGTTCATTAAGAGAAAATCCTCCTCCTCTGTATATTATGCTCTCCTATTTATGATCTGTAACATTTTCACTTCTCTTTAAGTTAATGTTTTGCAGATTTCTATTCAGATCTGACATTTTCTCTGAAAGAGAATTGGTAAGTCCTCATTAGATTCCTTCATTCTTTACTTAAGTACTATAAGAATCCTCTTTTCACATCTGAAAAGGAAGGTCTTACAGAAGAAAATTTCTGTAATATATTCAATGAACCAACAGTCTTAGAATTTGAAAGATGCTGGAGTCACAGGTAATCTAGGAGAGGAATCCTTTCATCTGGTTGCTAGCTTCATTTTTTTATATTTCTTTTTTTAAATTGAGGTATAATTTATATACAATATTATATTAGTTTCTGGTATACAGTATAGTGATTGGACATTTGTGTTCCTTGCTAAGTGAATACTTCACTGTATTTCTGTATGGCTTTTTCCTCTACTAGTCTAGCTTCTTTTTGTTTGTTGATACCCTAAAGCCATGATCCAGATTTCTTTATCCATGTCAGCAAAGTTAGCTGTGCCATGGATTCTTCCCATTGGTGTTTTCGCTGTTTGAGTAATTAACCTCATACACACCAGGGTTAACTCTTATATCCTATAAACTGTGAGTCCCCAAGAACCATTGGTACCCATTACTTTTGATCTCCAGTAGCAAAAGTAATCCTAAATGGTATGCTGCTAGAATATTGTACATCTTGTGCTCCCTTTAAACATTTTGGGCATATTAATGGGACAGTATAATACTGCCTAGGGAGCAGAGTTGAAGCTGATCTGTGGAGTATTTAGTTTGATCTCTGCTGCATTATTTCTAGCTTCAAGCTTCTAGCTTCAAGGATTATGGAATTGGTGGCCATCCTCCTAGGTTGTCTGTTATAATGCACTGTTTATTTTGACTGCTATGGGGGGTTTGAGGAAAGAGAAAGTTGCTTAAATATGTTAAAATAGTCACCTTAGCCTAACACTACTTTTTAATTTTTAAAAGCAACCATTAACATTAGTTTGAATTTGTAAATTACCTTATTACAGCTTTGTCAAATGTTAATTTTCTTGAATATAGTAAAGGAAAAAAAAAGGACAGTCATAATTAAAAAGTTCTTAAATCTAAATAGTTGTGGGAAGAAAAAAAACTTCTTGGTTTTAAAATATTCACCATATTCATTTTTTTATCAGTATAAACAAAGTTAAAACTAAGACATATGTGCTACTGACTGTCAGACCGTGACAAGAAACAGGAATAAAGTTACTCTTTCCTAGTAGTTATATTACTTTAAGGCTTAAAGTGGGTTTAAAGGTATTATCTGAAACATGAGAAAAATTGCTCTTACAGTATCAATTTTCTAGCAAAGAGACTCCCTTTGGGGGTCTTCCTTGGATGCCAAAATAATGAGGGAAAGAATCCATTTAAATTTCCCTTATCAGTGCACATGCACACACATACACATACTGATTTGGCTTATGTATTATCTGAACTGCAGGATGAATTTATTTAAGTTCCTCTGATTTCCCAGGATTTGTACTTAGAAAAATAGACAGATGAGTTTTCAATGTAAAGTTCACGCCCTTATAATTCAACCAGTCTTCCAAAGCACATGGATGAGGTCCTTTGTTTAAAGAATAAAGATATTCCTAATAAATCATTTTAAAATAAACATCTTATTTCATACATATATAAAAAAAGTCAGCCATTAGAATACAGTCAGAAAACCAATCCGTAGGCCATAAGAGAGTGTGCACGTGACCCACTCTCACATTTGAGACACCAGACGCCTGCCATTTGACTGAGACCGACAATGCTTCTCTTTGTGTGACCCTCACTTCTTGTTCCATAGGGAGTAGTCTGACCTCAGGAGCATACTCATGAGAGTGGGTTCACCTAAAATCCTGTCAGGGGATATCTTCTGACATCTGTGATGTTTTGACATCAGGATTCTAATTTGAGAGCTTCCCTCTGAGTTTCATTTGTGTTTTTGCACTTTTTGAAAGGCAAAATCCTCTTTGAAATGATTCAGATTTCGTTCATCTTTGGCTTTTTAAGCAAAGACTAAGTTTCTCAGAGTTTTACTCTATAGGCATATGGTATGTTTTTGAGGAGGATGGTGGCCTTGTTAAGAATTCCTACCTCCACGTGAATTGCGGCTTTGAAAGTGTGCATGTTTCCATGGAGCAAGATGACTGCAAAACATAATTATTTTAATTAAAAATAAAGAAATCAAATTTCAATTCTCAGCTACAATGGAGAAAATATATATATATTTTTTAAAGATTTTATTTATTTATTTGACAGAGAGAGACACAGCGAGAGAGGGAACACCAGCAGGGGGAGGGGGAGAAGGAGAAGCAGGCTCCCCGCAGAGCAGGGAGCCCGATGTGGGACTTGATCCCAGGACCCTGGGATCATGACCTGAGCCGAAGGCAGTCGCTTAACCGACTGAGCCACCCAGGCGCCCCAAGGAGAAAATATTTTAAAGGCTTAAATGATTCATAGCAATTACATGTACATTGAGGATCCATAAGTATACATACCTTGGAAAATTCTTTGAATTGATTATTAAGATAGTTTACCCACCCATGTTCAGAAATAACTGTTTCTGCATGCCTTGACAGCTTTTTGTTCTGGACTATCTTTTCAATGCATTTGTATAGTAAATAGGCTTGGGACATAGAAAGTATATCACTAATATCTCCCTCCCGGACAAAAGTTGGGCAGGTTTGCTTGCATTCCCATTATAAAAGACAAGAGTTGCCCTGGCTTAGGGTTAATTTCCTGTATACAATCCACACATGTGCAGGTATCACCTGGCCTGGTGATGCCACCTGTGGGAACTGGGATATGAGGAACCACCAAAGGAAATGTTAATACCTTGGCTACTGTTATTGCTGTGGGTACTGAACTAACCTTTATCTCTAATACAGGAGTCTTGTGTCTTCTGCCAGCATCCATGAAACCATAGCAGACTATCTTACTGGCCAGAAAGTAGGACAAAAATCACTGGCCCTTCATAGGTTCGTTGTTGTTTTTTTTTTTTTAAGATTTATTTATTTTAGAGAGAGACACAGAGAGAGAGAGCACATGAGTGGGGGGAGAGGCAGAGGAAGAGAATTCTCAAGCAGACTCCTTGCTGAGCACAGAGTCCAACCTGGGGCTCAATCCCATGACCCATGAGATCATGACCTGAGCTGAAACCAAGAGTTGGACGCTCAACCGACTGAGCCACTAAGGTACCCCATCCTTCATAGTTTTTGACATCTGCATTTTAATAACATAGATATGAATGAGCAAAAGTAAATGTGTTCAGAGTAAGGCCATGATACTTAAAAGATGAAAGAGGCTTTAGAAAATGAAGTATCCAAGGAATATGATTATCTAATAGGGGTGGTAATTGAGTTCAGAGTACAACAACAAGGTTCTTTATCCTACCTATATCCCCAGCTCCCTAAAACTTAGTTGGAGATGGGGACTGGGCTTTTGCCACTCTCTCTTAGGTCTCAGTCAAGTTAGTCAAAGGGAATATACAGTCATAGAGAAAGAACTCTTATGGCATTCAAGGGGCATAAGTGCAATAAAAAGAAACACACAAACTAGATAATCTATACCAAAGTAAGTAGACTTAAAAGATAAAAAATAGAACAATATTCATAAGGAGCATAATGGAGGTTCACAGAGAGACAAAGGGAGATCTCAAAAACACATAGCAAAAACAAGTAGTTATAAGAAAAAAAGACCATTTGAATATATTGGATATAAATCAAAGCATGCAGTATTCACAATAAACAGCTGAATTTGTTCAATATAGGCATAGATACAAGCAAAGAATCAGTGTTCTGGAAATACTTTTTGGGATCTCTGCCAGAATGTTTCAGGAAAGGAGAAAGAAATGAGAAGAAAAAGGAAAAATTAAAAGATGTGGAGAATATAAACAAAAGTATCCATTTCTATAGAATGGAAGTCTTAGTTGAAGAGAAAACAATATAAAAAGGAGTCAATATTTGAAGATATATTGCCTGAAATTTTCCTGGAACATGAAAATCCTCTGAATCAAATGATTTATAAGGGGAATATCTAAAGAATAGGTAAAGGGAAAGAAACTCCCCCACACATAGAAACATTACAGAGAAATGTAAAAACCTCAAGGAAAAAGAAAACTCTAAAAGCTTTGAGAGACAAAAATAGATTACAAGAAACAATTACAATAGCCTCAGACTTCTCAACAAGAACAATATTCACATATTTTTGAAGAAAAATGTTTCAAACTAGAATTTTATATCATCCCTGATTTAATGTAAGAGCAAAAAAATTTTAAATAATATTTTCAGATATACAAGTCCTTACAATTTTTCAACTAAAGATCTTCTTTGAAAGAACTGTTACAGAAAATATCCTATAAAGAGAGAAATGAGGGTGCCTGGATGGCTCAGTTGGTTAAGCGACTGCCTTCGGCTCAGGTCATGATCCTGGAGTCCTGGGATCGAGTCCCACATCGGGCTCCCTGCTCAGCAGGGAGTCTGCTTCTCCCTCTGACCCTCCTCCCTCTCATGCTCTCTGTCTCTCATTCTCTCTCTCTCAAATAAATAAATAAAATCTTTAAAATAAATAAATAAATAAATAAATAAAATAAAAAATAAAATAAAAAAATAAAAAATAAAAAAAGAGAGAAATGAACCAAAGAGGATGCTAAAAGTGTCTGGGAGGTGAGTATCAGTTAATCACTTAGAAGAGTTTGTTATTGTAAACGAACAAACAGAAAGTGCAACTGTAAAAATCAAGAGCTAAAAAGAACTATAGATGAAAGCAGCCAATGTGGAGAGCAAAAGCTCAGAAGGAAGTGAGAGTAAGCAAACATAATTGTGTTGGCTCAAAAATCATTAAGGAAAGATACAAATATGCATTAATCTTAAAGTCAGGGAAAATGCCAGAAGGTAAAAACAGAATGCATAAATTTTAAACTAGCAAAAGTAAAATTGATCTATCCTATCGAAGGTATGAAAGAAGAAAAAAAAATGAACAGAAAATTTAAGACAAGATAGCAAAACTATTCCCTGATCAAAGAGTAATTACCATGAAGTTACATGGGTTAAGTTCACTGCTCAAAAGTCCAAGACATTCAGGTTGAATTTTTAAAAGATCCAGAAATATATTGGCTAGAAACTATAAATATAAAACAAAGAAGT
This sequence comes from Leptonychotes weddellii, assembly GCF_054177405.1. NCBI lineage: Eukaryota > Metazoa > Chordata > Mammalia > Carnivora > Phocidae > Leptonychotes > Leptonychotes weddellii. Next base: position 113,583,291 of record NC_138372.1, on the reverse strand, counting down.
ACAGAAAGGCAGAACATAAAGATATGAAAATAATGAACCATAAAGCTATAAACAATGAATTCTACAGTACCCATTTTAATATTAAAATATTTTAATCTAAAAGATAAAAGAACTTAATGTAGAAAGACATCTCAACAGGAAAAGGGGAATCATATTTAAATAAATGGAGCAATAGATCAAGACATCTTAATTATCATCCCCATGCATGGATCTAACATAGTCTTTTTTTTCTTAAGATTTTTTTTTTTTAAGATTTTTATTTATTCATATGACAGAGAGAGACACAGTGAGAGGGGGAACACAAGCAGGGGGAGTGGGAGAGAGAGAAGAAGGCTCCCCGCGGAGCAGGGAGCCCGATGCGGGGCTTGATCCCAGGACCCTGGGATCACGACCTGAGCCGAAGGCAGACGCTTAACGACTGAGCCACCCAGGCGCCCCTCTTAAGATTTTTTTTTATTCATTCATTTGAGAGAAAGGACAAGCAGGGGGAGCAGAAGGCAGAGGGAGAAGGAGAAGCAGTCTCCCCATTGAGCAGAGAGCCTGATGTGGGGCTCAATCCCAGGACCCTGGGATCATGACCTCAGTGAAAAACAATATCTGACAGAATTTTAGAAAGAGAGATATATGCAGATATTAATAAATCAAGAGGACAAAAAAAGCATAGTATTTGAGAGCACATTTACTACACTCAACATATGGATATAGAAAACTTAACACTCCCAAACAGAGAATAGGCACATTTCAAATATTCCAAAAAATCTTTCATGGCCACAAGATATTCAATAAATACCAATGTATGAACATTGAAACTCTAAAAAAGGATACCTAAAAACAAAATCACACAAAAAAACTACCTATGTCTATAATAGAAACAAACCACTATTAAATAACCTTTAACTTAAAAAGAATATTTGGGAAACTTAAACAGTAGCTAAAACTAAATCAAAAAGAAGTCATTATATGTCCAAATTTGTGGGACACAATTAATTCAGTACCTTAAGAAATATTAGAGTGGAACGTGTTTACTAGAAAGCAAGAAACAACTGAAACTTTAACGATTTAAGATAATAAACCTGAGAATACCAGAAAAAATTATAAATGTTAGGTCAGAAATCAACAAAACAGAAAACAACAAAAAAGAGATATTAATAAAACAAAACAATACACCTTTGGAACAACTAATAAGATAGCAAAACTCTGATTTTTCTATATTACCCATTTACATTTTGTATTTTGTCCCTTTGAAACATTTCTCTCATTTATTTCTTCTTTCATCTTGCCAAAGATTTATCTATCTAAGGTACTGAATGCTTTACACAGGAAGTAACCTTATGAAGAAATCTCAATATCTTTATGGAGAAACATGTAAAAACTCATTAAAAGTTATGTGAGTTGAATAGTTTACTACACTAAATTGATTTATAGATTAAATGCAATTCCAATCAAGACCCCAAAAAGAAATTTTTGCGGAACTGAAAAATTAATTATGATTTTTTTTTTTAGTTTAAATGCATTACTATGAATGCCCATATGTGGAGTGTGAAGAAAGAAAATATTAATAAAGGCTAAAAGGAAAAAATAACTATAAAATAAATGGAGAAAGATATTGCAGGTGCCCATGTGAGAATGTGTTGTGAACTGAGGTAGATGATCCACTCCTAAATTTATACACTTACAAGTTAAAAAACAAAACAAAATAAAACAAAAAACAAAAATTTCAAGTAAATCAGGGGAATTATTTATCTCTTAAAGAGATTATTTTCTTTTAGGGGTTCTTTTTTTTAAGAGTTTATTTGTTTGAGATAGAGAACGAGTGGGTGCACACAAGGGGGGAGGGGCAGAGGGAGAGGGAGCAGGAGAAGCAGGCTCTCTACTGAGCAGGGACAGCTAATGGGACTTGATCCCAGGACCCTGGAATCCTGAACTGAGCCGAAGGCAGACACTTAACCGACTGAGCCACCCAGGCACCCCGTTTTAGTGGTTCTTTTTAACAGTAACCTTACTCTGTGCATATTTTTATGAATTTCAATTTAAGAACAATCTTACTCAGGAAAGTGCGCTCGGATCATGAAATGAGAAAGCTCCTGGGGTCAGACTCAAGTGACAGCCTGATCATGGGCAATTCATTGAAATTCAGTTTTCTAAATCCTAGTTCATTCATTTGAGAAATGTAAATAACAACATGTACTTTATAAGTTTGTGGGAAGTACATGAGCATATATACATGTAAAAGCAGTTACAGTTTTGCCTAGCACTAGTATTTCCTCATGTATGATAGGTACCATCTATATTCTCCGGTGGGATAAGCTCTGGATGAACTGTGGGAATAAATTCTGATGTGTAGGGGAAAATATGTTAAGTTAGCCTATAGTTTAGGTTATTCCCCACCAAACTTTGGAGGATCTGCTAATTATGAAATATTAGGTATATTTAAGTATTCCACACTGCCTCACCATAGAGGTGAAATTAATACCATTCATACCAACAGTGAGGTGAATCTCAGCTATCCTAAAAGCAGCAGTTTTCAGATTTTTTTCAGAATCCCAATCTTGTGGGACAGTTAAAATTTTTACCCTGATATTGCCCAAATGTGCAAAGAAAATGTAGCTTCTTTATTTTCTCTTCTAACTACTCCTCTTAAGGTTTCTATCCTATTGGATAATAATGGAAAAAGCAAAGAAATCATCAATAATATTATTTTGTCAAATAAAACAATTGGAGAATTTTCAGTTCAATAATTTTCTCTTGAATGACTTAGACTTCACATATCTCAACTTATCATATTTTGCTCCCCTCCTGTTGATACTTTCAAGATGGTAACAGGGTCTCCAGGGGGACTCACATGACTGCACGACCTTGAGGCAGAAATAGAGGAAGGGGCCTCAAATCTCTCTAGTGCTTTCCCATGGGTTTCTCCTGCAGTGTGGCTTGTCTGATATTTGCCTCGTGTCTCTGGTATCCTTGGTAGTAGGATAGGTCTCAACCGGGTTTTTTAGAAGGTTGTGCTGGTGCTTCCTGACTCCAGTGAGAGGCCCTGCACATTATAGCATCTCTATTCTAACCCCAGGTTTCTGCCAGTCAGCTGTCTCAGCTGGGTGCCTGGAAGTACTGCTGGCTATGGGAAGTCAGCTGCCTCACATCCATCACTACACACTCCCTCTGCCATTGTAGCCCTTTGCTCCCACATCATACTGGGTAAAACTGTGAGCTAAGGGCTGGGGTTCTGGAATTTTATCCTGATTATAGATCCACAGGCTCAAATCCTTGGGGGGCTTCCATTATGTAGTTGTATGTTTTAATGATTTCATTGGTTCCAATTTTATTGATTTAATGATTTCAATCCCTTGAATTTGGCTTCAAGAGGGAATGAGAATTAGAACTCTTTCATCAACTTGTTCTCTGTTATTTCCTCCATCCTCCTCTGTCACATGTGTTTGGATTTTTCTCCTATTTCTGTGAACAGGAACTTCCTTTAATTAATATCCTGAGTTCTTGGACACCTTGACTTTATAGTACAACTCCATGATCTGCTTCAAAAGCCAGGCTCTTTAGGTTAATGAAAATGAAAGGGAATAAGAAAATGTTCTTTCTTAATAAAATTGTTGCTGAGAAATTGAAAAGTCATGCTCTGTATTTTAAAGATTTTTCCTTCTTCCCTCTCTCCTACCTCTTTCCCTTTCTATTTCTTCCTCCCTCCCTCTTTCTTTTTCTCTTTCTTTTTCTTTTTTTCTTTCTTTCTTTTTCCCTCTCTTTTTTCCTCCTTCCCTCCCTCCCTACCTCCGTCACCCCCCCTTTCTTTTTCTTCCTCCCTCCCTTTCCTCTTTTTTTCTGTATTCCTGCTATATCAATCTTAATCTCCCTCATAATAACAGATATGTCTGGTCAAATAGGAGAAAGGTAACATATAATGAAATATGAAAGAGAGGCATGGGTTTATAGATAGATACAGAGCAGAGGTGGGTACCTGCTCTTACACTGTCCTTGATTTTGAAGAAAACTTAGGTAACGTTCTCTGTCATCCTGAAAAATCTGTGTAGAATGTGATTGATAGAGAGGATACTTGTCTGCATTTGCAGTACCCAGCCTTGTAAATTAGCTTAGTCATAGGCTCAGCAAACTAGCCTATAGGCCAAGTTTAATCCTTTGCTTAGATTACAAATAAAGTATTTTTGAAACTCAGCTACAGTCATTCATTTGCATGCCGTCCAAGGCTGCTCTGCACTAACTAAACAGCAGGGTTGAGGAGTTTGTGACAGACCATCTGGCCTGCAAAGCCTAAAATATTTATTATCTGGTCCTTTACAGAAGAAGTTGCTGACTTCTGGCCTGTTATGTTAGAGAGCCCAACTCTTAGAAGTTCTTGTAAATGCAGAGCTGAAATCAGTCATTAGCCACTTTCTGTCATTAGTCCTGACTCTACCTTTGAGTGCCACATAAAATGACAGTCCGTTTTCCACATGATAGTCCTTCAAATTCATGAAGACCTCACTATGACCACCCCTAAACCTCTGTTGCATTGATTAATATCCACAGCTCATTTTTTTTTTCATTCAACTGTGTTTCTAGACCCTTTAATGTCTTATTCTCATTTTCCAATAAATTCCTAGGGCAACTTGTTTTCCCCAATATTCACGCAGTGCTTGTTTACCACTGTATCTCTTAACCTTGAACAGTATCTAGTGGAAGCTCAATAAATATTTAATGATTAAATATAAGAAATATTGGGGAAAATCATTAATATTTTAGAGCATATCCATTGTTTTTATTTTGCATTAGATTTTTTTTTTTGTATATCTATCGTATGCTTTTTTTTTTTTTTTTAAAGATTCTATTCATTTAATTCACAGAGAGAGACACAGCGAGAGGGGGAACACAAGCAGGGGAAGTTGGAAAGGGAGAAGCTCAGCAGGGAGCCCGATGCGGGACTCGATCCCATTATGACCTGAGCTGAAGGCAGACGCTTAACAACTGAGCCACCCAGGCACCCCTATACTGTATGCTTTTTATGCTGATTTTTACTACAATACTGTATCATGGTCTTTATAATTACCAACTCACATGAAATTCAGTGTCTTTTCATGTAAATAAAAAAATAATAATGGCTATCTTTGATATACACAAGCTCAAAGCTGAAAGCTGGCTAGATTTCTACCTAAAACACCTCAGCTTTTTGATGGGGAAGGGCAGATAGTCAACATATGTAAAGGCTCTAGCACAATTCCTAACATATGGAGGTATAGCTACACCTATAAAAATAATCTGTGTAAATATAATTTAACTTTTCCTATTGGGGATCAATGTTCCCTTTAAAAATGGCATCTAGAGCCACTTGGCTGGCTCTCGGTCGGTAGAGCACACAACTCTTGATCTCAGAATTGTGAGTTCAAGCCCCTCATTGGATGTGGAGCCTACTTAAAAAAAAGAAAAAAGAAAAAAAAACCATTAAAAATAAATAAATAAAATATGGCATCTACAACTGAACACAAATACTTAAATATGATTGGTCTGATTTGCATCCTTTGATTTGTACATTGTATGCTTTCAATGGAACCTGAGATTGCATATTCTCTCTCTCTCATAATCTTTCCACCACTCCTCTTTCTTTCTCCTTTTATAAACAGCCATGCCTTAGTTTTATTCTAAGTCCTTCCAAATCTGTACTTTTTATACAATGCTTATCTATCTTTCCTATCTTTGGGTCACTTATGATAAGTATGTCGTCTGTCACCATTCAAGTCTTGGCAAAATGGTCAAAAAACCCTAAAGGCAATTCCTCAGAATTCCACATGAGGTCTAGATTAAAGTCAATTAACCAACACAGATTCTATAAAATAATAACATAACATAATGTAAAAGTTACATGCTTATGTTCAAAGCATGTACATGCATTGGATTTCTCATTTCATTTATTTCTATTACTTATAGGTCATCTGTTTAATAATTTGTCCTAAAGTTTTACCATTGTCCAAAAGCTACGTACTATGTTGCACTAGGCATTTGGTACACTTAACGTCTCATCCTCAAAAAAAAAAAAAAAAATCTTATGATAGACTAAAGGAGAAATGTGACTCCAAGAAATTAAGTAACTTGTTCAAGATCATAACACCAGAGAGGGCAAGACCTGGTTTAGGAATAGGTAAGTAACCAAAGTCTGTGTCTTTAATCTCTAGACCACACTGGACCACACTGTCTTCAAATTTACCTGGCACTCATATATTCCTGGACACTCACTTAAAGCACTCAGAACAAGGGCTGGTAAACTTTTCTTATAAAGGGTTACAATAAAACTTTATTTACAAAAACAGGCAAAGTGTCAGATTTAGCCTTTGGGCCAGTTTGCTGACCTCTGATCTAGATGACATGTGTGTTTTTTTATTCACTCCCTAAAGCAAAATCAGTTTTGAGAAACTAGCTATGAAATAGGTTAAAGTACAGAAGAAAATATTAAACATGCTATATTGTTTTGTTTTTTTCAAAAATAAAAGAAATTAATCTTTATTTTATTTATAAGTTAATGCTGGTGCCCTTTGTTTCTATGTCTTATGGTCACATTTTAGGGAAAGAACATGAGGTATCTGGAGGATCGGTAGGATTCCCTAACCTTGGCAGTCAACATTTTGTCTTTCTTCATCTGCTTTCAGTGAGTTAAAAGGTATTACAGTTTATCTGGCCAGATTTAAGTGAATTAATAGATTTTATTATCCAATTTTACTTAAGTAGCCCTCACAAAATAGAGAGATGGCTTAACAGGTTTTTGGATAGAAATTACAGATTAAAGATAACACTAATAATGAAAAGTAAGGAATTAACAAGAAAATGGCAAAACTGGCCCTTCTCTTTCAAATAATACAATACCTGTGTCAACCAGAAGTAAAAAAAAAAAAAAAAATCATCTAGTTACGTCTGATAAGTACAAAATTTTTACATAAGTACAAATTTTTCATTGAAGTATTACTGATGACAGAGAACATGTAGACAATTTGAAAATAATTACATATACATGCATTGATGCTCTCCCGCCTCCTTCTTAGAGAGGGGCATAATCAAACACAGCTGGAGACCACTGAGCCTGGCCCTTCAGGGCAGGGGCCATAGTGATGCCTAGTGCCTTGCACTGTGCTGGAAAAGAGTGTGCACTTCAAAATATATACTGAATGCTGAAATTAATGCAACAATACAACCTTAGTCTGATCATTCCTATACTCTAACTCTTCAGTTAAAGACAGGAGGAAAGTAATATAGGATTCCTCGTACAGTAAGAAATTATTCCTGGGAATATCAAGTTGACTATGCAAAATCATGGGGGTCCACTGACTTCAAGGTGAATAGGGGCATCTTATATTTGTTGTTCATATGGAAACTTAAACGATACTGTATTTAAGCCCTATAAATCATCATTAAAAGTTTTGGAAATAAAAAGATACAAGATCTTTAGGGCAACAGATGTGCTATACCAGGCAGACAGTCTCTTCTCTGCTGTCCTGCCCACCTGTCCCTTGCAGTGTATTCAATAAACTTCTATCTCCTTTAAAAAAAAATAGATGTGCTATAGCACCCTAGATTACATAAACAAATATTAATGTACTACAGTGGAAAGAAAGAAACTTTAAGGTTTCTCGGTTTAGAAAGACTTCTGTAGTATTTCAGAAGTATTTTATATCTTTCAGCATTTAAAGCATTTAATTTTCAGATAGATGCCTAAACTCATCAAATGTATAGCATATCTGAAAATGTAGCCCATTTCAGTGATATATCACTTAAGATTTCTTCTTTAACTATGGATTAGCTTGATTTGGTAATATTTTGCGTTCTTCTCAGCAAACAGTAAAATGCAACAATAAAGGATATGTTAAATATCTAGCTCTGTAAAATCTTTCTTCTCCTTTTTGTATCTATACTTAGAATCAAAATCTCATCCATTTTCAGTTCTTAGTGTTGTATTTTGTTTTAGTATTTGTGGTAGCCAGCCTCCAAGCTGGTCCCCAGTGATCCTATCTCCTGGTATTTACGCTCTGTTCTTTCTCACACTGTGTCACGGGAGACCTGGGTGACTCCTAGCATCCTAGGAGTAATGGTGGGTTACTTTCGAGGCTAGTTTATAAAAGACATCTGGCTTCTGCTTCTGTCTGCCTCTCACTCTTTCTCTCCCTTCCTAGATTGCTCACTCTAATGCTAGTTAGCAGCCATGTCATGGGGACACTTCACACTTTATGGAGCAGTTTATATGACAAGGAACCGAGGCCTCCTGCCAACAGCCACATGAGTGAGCCTCTTTGGAAACAGATTCCCCAGTCCCTCAATCCCTCATTGGGGAATGTGATCAAAAAAGACATGACTGGGTGGCACGGTCAGTTAAGCATCTGACTTTTGTTTTTGGCTCAGGTCATGATTTTGGGATCATGAGATCCAGCCCAGAGTGGGGCTCAGTGCTCCCTGCAGATTCTGTTTAAGACTCTCTCTTCCTCTCCCTCTGTCCCTCCTCCCACCCCCTCACACACACTCTCTCTCAAATAAATAAATCTTAAAAAAAAAAGAAAGACATGGCCAACCAATTGAAGTGAGTTGCATCCAGGCCCTCACAGACTTCTCACCTGCTCCCGTGTCCTTTAAATGCAGATTCCACTTGCCTTTCCCACTCCCAGAGGCTGCTCCAAGGAAATAGCTTTGAGATGGTGATGTGATCTTGAAAACACCTACATGGTATGTGGCTGAGCCCTCCTAAAGCCTCTTTATATCTTTATAAACATTTTTTTGTTTTGTTTTTTGAGAGAGAGAGAGAGAGAGAGAAAGATTGAGAGCATCCATGGGGGGGAGGTGGTGGTGGAAGGGGTAGAGGGTGAGGGAGAGAGAAAATCTTAAGCAGTCTTCACACCCAGCATGGAGGCTGATGTGGGGCTCAATCTCAGGACCCTGAGATCATGACCTGAGCCAAAATCAAGAGTCAGATGCTTAACCAACTGAGCCACCCAGGCACCCCCTCTTCATAAACTTTTAAGATTTGGAGAGCGGGTGCAGGGATCCATTTGTCTTGCTGCTGTCCAAAGCAAGTCTCGTATATAAGTTCCCTCTGCTATTATTAAAATTGTCACCTATCAATATGGAGTTGCCAGCCTCTCTCTTGAGTCTTTTCCTGCCCTCTTCACACAGGGGACAGTTTCAGATTATACCAGGAAAGCTGCTGAGAGGATTGTGAACCTACACTGCCCGCCTCCATGTCAAACCTGGCTGAGGTCCTGACTGTAACCTCCTGAGACCTTGAGTCAAAACCACCCAGCTAATCTGATTCCAAATTCCTGACCTATCAAGACCGTGAGATAATAATTTTTGTTGTTTTAAGCCACTAGGTTTTAGGACAATTTGTTAGGCTGTGATAGATAACTAATATAGTATTGTAACTCATGGTAAAGCAAAATACAAATTACTGCATAACTGTCTGCTCAGTATTTTACCTAATATACACCTTTTATCCAATATGAGAATCTAGTTTTTTGTTTAACCATACACTGAAAATGTCTTATCCCATTCTTGACCAAACTAAATTCATAAATTATCCCCAAAAAATTCCTCCCTACCTTTCAAAGCTTTTATCATGGTTCCAGCACTTCCAAGAAGCTACATTAAACACTAAAGTTTTCTTTTTCTCTCTCTTCTACAGATGTACTCAACACACTGCTATTTTCCCTACATTTTGCTCAATAAATTGAATTATAAGCATCCTAAGAGCAATCTAAATTCACATCTCAGGCTTTTAAGTTTTCTGCCTACAAGCCAACACTGAGCATCAAGCTCAAAGACAGGATTTTAGTTAATGCAGTCAATTAAAAAGAATCTTAGTTCAGAAATCTTAATATTTGAGGTCTACAGAGAGTAAGCAACCTACATAATGACATGTCTGCATTAAATTGTAGGAATCCTACTTCTCCATCTAGTCCTACTTCCACATCACCATGTTAAAACAAAAAATGATGTTGGTATGACAGTTAATAAACTGCAGAGGCAAAGGAAAAAAGGGTTATATCTAACTCTGTTTTCTTTATGGGATCCTTTAAGCCCCATCACAACCCAATTCATGGTTATTGTTTTTATCATGCCAAATATTCCATTTTTAAGTAATAAGAACCAGGTTTAAAAAAATAGAAAAGAAAACCAAGACCAAAGGAAGTTACAGTCATGATTTATTTTAAGATCTATGTTTTAAACAATGTTTCTCTTTCCAGATTTCTGGACTACTTTGTCAGAGCGAACACTCCACCTGCAGGGTTTTTACCTTGATCCCGGCTATGCTTATGACTAATGATTCCCAGCTGTTCTCTTTGTGTTGCATTTGCTCTTTCTGTGCATTTGGTGCCTAAGAGATTAGACACTGAAGATATGGACATATGTATTTATATGCATATAAGTACGATTTACACAGAAAGATACATACATCTCAGTTGGTGGGACAAAACAGCTCCCCCACTGAGGAAAACAGATACCCTTATGAGTACTCTGTTTTGCTCATCCTTCCTTGTTTGCATTCACTCTTTAATCAGGTTCCACAGACTTTTTTCTAGAGAATTCTTTGAGGATGAAGGGCTTTTGGCAACAATCTCCAGGGACTTTTGGGGGCAAAATGAAGCAGATCTGATCTGTCTGGAGGTACCATTTAAGAATCAGGGGCAGATTTTCTAATTCTACCTATATAATAATACATTACAAACAGTACGCATATAATATTTGTTGAAATATAAAAAGATTAATGCACTAAGTGATTGCCTATGAATCCACAGCAAAAGAAAAGTCCTCATTATTCTACATCAGCAATTTTCAAACACTGTTAATCCCATGTCAGTAATGCCTGACAAACAGGCTTCAGCAATGTGAATTTTTTCCATGGTTGCCTTCACATGACAGATCACATTCACACAGATGACATATTCCTATATCCATAATTTTTAAAAAATTCCTGTACTTAATTTTTTTTTACTTAATCATAAGTAACAGACTATAGGATTCATAACCATCAGTAAAAGCCACTCACAATGAATGTGGAACTGGTTAAATAGATAATGTTATGTAGCATTTCCTGGATGTCCATTTCATCTCAACCTCTCAAGAATGCAAATTGGAATGGAAGTGAGATAATGACCTTGTTTGAAAAAAACTCTGATTTTGTTCTAATTTGAAAAAGGGCATCATTTATAATCTTAGGTTCTTTAAATATTATTAGACACAAATTACAAAATTCTTCACAGCTATTGATGGCCTGAGAGTATAGATTTACACTTTTGTTGAGGACCATTTATACATATGTCCTATTGACTTAAAAAAAAATGAAATTGGATCAGACATTGAAAAATACCACTGTGGAGATTTGGAAATGAGTAATAATTTAAGCGTACTGGGGTCATTATTTATCTGAAGAATTCATTGAGATTAGCACTATATGATGAATAGGGAAATAATTTTTTACTCAGAGAAAACTGAGTTCAAATATTAAACATTTGCTCTATCATTTACTAGTTATGTGAACTTGTTTAAGTTACTTAAATTCTCTAAGCTTCAGTATAAATAGAGTAATAATTTAAAAATTGTTTGAAATATTAGGGTAATAATTTAAAAGTTGTTTGGAACACCAAGTAACTTAAAAGCCCTTTAAAGTTTCTCATACATAGGAGGCATTTCATATATGCACTGTTTTCCTTCCTGCAAATTATTTTCTCTCTCCACATGTTTTCACCACTATTTCTGCTCAGCACCCCTTCCTATCCTTTTATGCGCTTTTCCAAGTTCCATAAGAGTTAGAAGACTGAGGATTACTTTCCTGAGATTCTCTTGCAGCTAGAATTCTGGATGCAATTGGTTCTGTCATGAGATGCACTGACAAATTGGAAGACAAGGGTGATAGAGGACATTTTCCGTCTGGCAGTAGTAATGCCAGACAAACAGACTACAGGAATGTGATTTTTTTTTTCCATGGTGGGCTTCCACGACTGGTCTCCACATCTAGTTACCAGCTTTGGCACTGAAGGACAGGTCTGACTTAAGGGCTGTTTCATGAAGCTTCCTGATCTCTGGGTAGAAGCAGCTGCTCTAGGAACTTTGGATCGGCAATAGAAGCTAAAGACTGAAAACCTAGAACCCTGACTTTTGCTCCTTCATCCTGCCAATAATTTTGATAGCACCTAATCCCTGTATTAAATCACTCTTCACTTGAAATAGCTAAATGGTTTTTTGCACTTAACCTTGACTAGGTTCTAAATGCATTCTAGACACTGGGAAATGTTAGAATAGAAAAAGATTTTATTCCTGTTTTCAACAATGTGAGCCTAGGGAGTAGGCAACTCCATCATCAGAAAAATCAATATCTTTTCATTATTTACATTAAAAGCTATCTCTGGAAAATGTTATATTATAAATTATTTAATAATTTTGATACAAATTCTTTAATTTCACATTTTCTCACAAGTAATTAGGTGTATCTTCTCATGATTTATTAGTATTAGGTACTGATTATGCTGGTAGACATAAGTAACTCAAGTTTTATGTTCTTTTTTTAAGATTTTATTTATTTACTTATTTATTTATGAGAGAGAGAGCACAAGCAGGGGGAGTGGCAGGCAGAGAGTAAACTAAATTCCCCACTGAGCAGGGAGCCTGATGTGGGCCTCAATCCCAGGACCCTGGGATCATGACCTGAGCCGAAGGCAGACGCTTAACCTACTGAGCCACCCAGGCAACCTGTAACTCAAGTTTTTTACCATGTAATATTCTCATGACCTCTGTTCTCTTCTGCAACCTAATTGTTAAAGCCAGAACACACCTTATTTGAATTAACCTGATCAGGGGCATAAGTATAATGTTATCACTGAGAGCATTTATTATAAAATTACCTGGATTTTTTTCTCTTTTGTACTTCCAACTAAAGAAATAAAAATCCCAATTCTAATGATTATACATTAATGTAATAAAATGTAAATGAATAGAACTATTAACAAGTCAAATACACACTTTAGATCCCCTTCCTTCCTTTCTTCCTTTTTCTCCTCTTCTTTTTCTTCTTTTCTTTTTATAAATTTAAAAGGCAAGTCTTGGGTTATTTCTCATATCCTTTAGTGCTCTGATACTGTTTCTCTATTTAAGAAAAAACAAGTTCTTGGTCTACAGGGACTTGGTCCAAGATATTCTTTATAGTTCTGGGAATGAATAATCCTTTCTCACTTACTACCTACATGTCAACTCTTGTCACTCATTCATTATGTATTTGTTCTAGTTTCTGTACTTACTATGAATTTATATTGCAATGCTCTTATATGCAGCCATTTATAAAGTAATTTCTCTTATTTTTCTCTAGGGGTGAACAAAGTTGATAATCTTTGTCCAGAAGGCTTAGATAAGTTATGATGAATAGATTTAATGTGAATCTATGTTAAGGGCTACTTAGAGTGCTGGTTTGAGAATTTGTCTCAGGCAAAGTCTGGGATCAAGGGAAAAGAGTGACATGTTCATTTAGTGATGATAGTTATTACCACCGGTCGGAATAGAGGAAAATACTAGCACATGTGCCCTCTATTTGCCATCCTTAATCTAAAATTCATTTATTCAGTCATCCTTGCCCTTAGAATAAGCACTCAGTTAGGCATAGCCTTCAGACCACAAATGGTAATGGGATGCACGTGTGCATTTCTAACAAGCTCCCAGGTGACGCTGCAGCTGGGGCTGATGATCTATAGAACACACCTGGAAAGGCAAGGTAGAGAAAGCTTCATGAAAAACAAAAAGTTTGCAACTTTTCTTTAAGGGGTAAGATACACCATCAGACTAGTTCTTGAGGGCAATAAAGGATAAGACAGTAATCAAAGTTTATCTGACCAAGAGACTGGTATTTTCTGAGAAGGAACAAAGCCAAGAAGAATGAATTTAAAGAACTACTAGGTCCTTTGGAACTGTGTCTTTATATTAATGTGTCCTTATATTTAAATACTAAGTCAGGTATAAGTATACCTGGTTCAGTCTTTCTAATAGCATTTTTTAAAGATTTTTTATTTATTTTATTTATTTGACAGAGAGAGAGAGGGAACACAAGCAGGGGGAGTGGCAGAGGGAGAAGCAGGCTTCCAGCTGAGCACGGAGCCCGATGTGGGGCTTGATCCCAGGATCCTGATATCATGACCTGAGCCAAAGGCAGACGCTTAACCCACTGAGCTATCCAGGCACCCCTCTAATTGCATTTTTAAGAATGGAGATGCTTTGAAAAAGTGAAAAAAAAATTTAAGTTCTGCTTTCATCACACATTTCCATTTTGTGTTCACATAAAATTTGATAAAAATTATTTAGGAATTCTCTCATGTCAAGAATCAAGGCAAAGAAGTTTCTGCACTTGAGAGCAGCAAGACAGTTATGATCATAAAAAATAAAATCTCAGAACCTTAAGGGGACAAGAATTCAGAGGGGCAGAATCTGGAACACCAGCCACCTAAATAGGTGTTACTCATTAATTCTCATTTGGACATTAAAACATATATATTTTCTGCACAGTTTTGGAAGACCTGTGCTGTATTCTTTTAATGAGGTAGGCTTGTGCTTTATAAACATCTAAAGACCTCTACCCCTTAACAAAGAAACAGATTTAATTATTTTACATGTTGATTTACTGAGGGCTGGTACTGGCAAATACTCCAAATAAGAAAGTAAAAGCATGTTTAGGAATTGTGATCGGTTGTTTGCCTTTAACTTTTAAATGATACGGTATTTTTTTTCTCTAAGCAAGATCTTCTGCCAAAAGTAGAAGAGTAATAGATCAGATTTTGATTAGACATGCAACTGTAGGAAATTCAAATATATTAGTGATATTCAAGTATAGTTTATATACTAATAGCAAAATGATGGCAAACCAAGCAAAACCTGCTAAGTTCTTCAGACTGTGATAATAAGTACTGGAGAACAGGTAAATATTTACATATCATATTTCATCTACAATGAACCATACATATCTTCCACTAAAAATTTTGCCATAGTTTTTTCTCTCCTGGGGCTAAATTACTTATTATCACATTAATGAAGCCTCTAAGAAACCACTTCTGTTGGCCAGCAAGTTTGTTCTAGATTTAGGAAGGCAACCACATTGAAGTTACCCTCCTGATTTAAAAAGAATTAGTATATCCTGCCAGAGGAACATATTTGTACTAGTTTAGGTGTAGTCTCACTCAATAAGAAATTTCTATTGAGAGAATATCTAACGTTGCACTGATTTAAGCAGGAATCCAAAATCAAGTTATGTTACTTTCCTTGTAACCTTGGTAAATACTACATGAAGAGGAAAATTCAGGGGGTATCTTAGCACTGCAAATATTATTTAATCCTATTCACAAGACTTCAAATTCTTTGTTTCTTGTGTCTTTCTTACATTTAAATCATTTGTAAGTTTCAAGCAAAATTTGAGTATTAGCCCCAACATATCTTGACAAATGACTGTTAAATCTTTTCTTCCTTCCTTCCTACCTTCCTTTCCTTCTTAATTTTTTTTTTCCTGGTTTTAAATGTAATCTCCCATGACCATGGTAAGAATATGAAATGGAAAATACACAGAAACACATAAAGAGTATAACAGTTTCCCATAATGTTAGTCTCATGCTGTAGCCACTGTTCATATTTCAGAATATTCTCTTCAATGTTTTTATGCTAAAATTTTCTCTAAATTTTGCAGAATGTTCAAAAAAGAATGGAAATATGAAGTTTTCTAAATTAATCTTTGCACATAAAAGAAACTTGTAAAATAAGTTTGATTTATAAGCCAGATTTCTATTTTAATAACTTACACCATTTTGTTCTGTGTGGAGTTTACTTACATATAAGATATAGTCATTCTTTTTTGAAAACTTAATTTTATCTAGATGTAAATTTTCAAATTGCAAATCAAAAGCATTAGCACCCCCTTGTGGTATAAAAAAATTTTAAGCTCAAAGAAATGCTTTCCTTAAACTTGCCTCAATTTTTCTTTCACTCCATTTTTAATAATGCATAAAATAATTTAAAAATCTTGTAACATGTAATTCTAAATATATTCTACTCATTTCAAAGTGCAAATTCACAACATAAATCATTTTAAAAAGTGTTAAATATTACTGATTTAAAGAAAAGTTTAATACTTTGTTATATATTTGTTTTATACTTATATTAACACTTTATGTGACTTTTTTCTCTATGACCCTATGATAATAATAGCATATTTAAAAGCACTTATATGTATTTTTTAAAAGTACACAGAACTTGTCAAATGTGTGTATGAATCAGCTGGGCTTTGGTTAAAATGCAAATTCTGATTCAATAGGTTTGGATGGAGCCTGACATTTTCTAATCTCCCTGCAGATACTGATGTTGCTGGTCCAAACAGCACACCTTGAGAAGTAATTAGGTGGAAAAAAATATTTAAGTTATTTGTATAAAGAATTTACAAATCTTTAGAAATACTTTATACAACGAGATAAATAAAAGATATAAAGATACAGTCCTTTAGAATATGACTGCACTTTAAAAAGAGCAACAATTCTATAAACTAATTGATTTGTGTGCATTTTACTATACCAGCTTACATTAATAAGTTCACAGAAAATTCCCAAATTGTTTTTTTTTTTAAGATTTTATTTGAGAGAGAGAGAGAAGAGCACGAGTGGGGTGAGGAGCAGAGGGAGAGGGAGAGGAGGACTCCCCACTAAACAGGGAACCCAATGCGATGCAGGACTCGATGCAGGGCTCAATCCTGGGACTCCAGGATCATGACTAGAGCTGAAGGCAGATGCTTAACAGGTGCTCCAGAAAATTCCCAAATTGTATTTGTGGATTTCTTTTATGCCTTTTTGATTTGCGAATGTGGAAACAAAAGTCTATTTTGATACATATTTTACTTTTAAATGTTTCTATCAGATTTTCAAGAAATCTGTGTTTGAATTGAAAATCAATTAGAAGAATGAATTTTGACCCTAGAACTTCTTTCAGCAAAAATGTCATGCAACAATGCATTAAGCACTGTGTTTAACACACAATGAGATTTTGTAAATTTTAACTATTATACCATTCCATCAAATACAATATCCAAACAAAGTCTCCAATTATAATACATTTATTAGTGATTCTGTAGACAATTACACTGAAAGGATTGTAGCTAAGCAAAAGTAACTAGGTAGTGATGATTCCTTCTGCTAAGGATACTTAGCCTGTTACCTATGACATTAAACAGCTATTTTAAAGACTCTTGGTTTCAATAACTTTCCATCCCTAATTTAACACCATACTTAGAAGGAAAAAAACTACTTGAATGTTAGCTGAATTCATTTTACTGTTTGTGTTTTATACTTTATCACCGAGTACTGAAAGGTTTAAATCCTCAGGGAAAGGTTACTGTTTCTTCTAAAATATTTCCATATACTTATAATATTATTCTAATAATTTGTATTTCCAGAAAAGCAGAGAGATAACATATAGAATGATGGTTGTGCATGTGTATGTGTGTACGTGTGTGTGTGTGTAAAAAGAACACTAAACTAGAGATAAGTAAATGCCCTAACAGTTCGAATCTTAGGATAGGAGTAAAAGCAAGATTATTGCACAGGTCCTGGGAAATGCTGGGAATGACAGTCACTTTTGATGTCTAAATAACACAACTTTATTAAACAATAAATAGAGAAGGGAGAAAATTCTCATAGCCTATATATCATCATAAAAAAATGTAACCATGTATTGTCATCCAACTTAATCCAAATTAGGAAATCAAAGTTAAAAGGAGATAAATGACTTACCTTGTTACTTGGAGCCAATGATAACACTTAAGTTCCAATAAAATCACTATGCTCCTGAAGAACAGGAACTACAGCTCTTTAATGTATGTAGACCTTTTAGGACATACAGCATATGGAAGACTCATCATATTACCTCTGTTCACTCTTAACATAGAACCCCATTAAAAGATCATTCATTATTGGGTGGTCAGTGCTCATGGTGGGGGCTGAGCACTTTGTAGCCTCGAGACAGATTTAGGATGTCATCATTGTGGACAGTTCTAGAGATTGCACACCTCTGTAATGACAAAATATCTTTTTCTCCTACTTCAATTATTTCATAAAATGAACAGTATCCATCTCTAACGCCAATTGCAAACTCCATCCAATGTATCACTGTAACACCTACGGAATTAAAAATATGAGTAGGCAGTTACATACACACTTCAGGAAATGACCATATGAGGGATTAGAAACTATACTGTGCCAAAAGTAGCAATATAAACTGAAGAATAACAGCTTGACGAAAAGAGTGATTAAGAAATAAGTGTGATAAATATTTTTAGCTATATTTAGTTTATACTGATTTAGGTGTATACCATTTTATTGGCATTTTAATACACAAAAATAGGAATGTATCACATTAGCTAAATACAAGTCATATTTATAAGTGAAAAATTAGGAACTTATGGCACCCCTGTGCCTGTCTCCTAATGACATTTCTAACTTTTAATGGTTTATATTCATATTTCTTTCCTTGCAGACATAGTATAATTAATATAGAGATGTCATTTAGAGTTTAGATTTTGCATAAACTTATGATTTTACTTAGAACAGCTTCCAGAAGTTTTTATTCAAATTTGTATGTATGTTTTTATTCAAATTTGTATGTATGTCAAAGTAAGGAATTTAGATTTCCCTATTTCCTTTTTTTTTTTTTTAAGAAGAAGAAATATTTCACTGAGGAAGTCCTAGCAAACAAAAAATCTTCCAATATGGACTTATTTGGTCTGTTTTCTACATCTGAAGAAATCACCACTGCTGTTGGATTTTTGACAAATAAAATTACAAAATCTAGTAGAATTTCAAGTAAGATCTTCCATCAAGTAGAATAGTAGCTCCTTATATGTGTGTTTTGAGTCTGTATGAAATAGAAAACAAATGCATGCTCTACATTATTACATATAAGACAAACGATAACTGGGGTTCTCTTACTCTGATTTCCTCAATGGGTCACATATTACTTAATTAATTCTATGTGATCTATAATAAGTATTTTCTACTCTGCAGTTCCAAAAATTTAAAGCACAACACAACAGAGATGACCTTTGCTATATACTAGATTTTTTTGAATTAGAGAAATATTCTGATTTTAAGACACTAGATAATATATCCTTATTCTAATTTTGTAAACAAGATGAAGTAGCATAAGATGGATGTTATGTCAGATAGATGAATACTTTCTGGTTGAACAATGATAATCAGAGATTATCACATAATCATGGGACAGATAATAAGCTGAGGTAAGAGCTCCAGTACCTTGTCCTAATACTCACTTTTCACCATTTTTCTCATTATCTTAGATCAAGATAAATATCACATCTATCAAATACTTACACTTTTATACAGATGTTGAAATAGCAGCTGATATTATTGGAAAATCAAATCAAAATTAAATAGATCCAATAGAATAAATGAACAACTCACAAAATGTATCAAGCAGAATGCTTAATGATATGTCACTAACATTACTTGAAAATAATTCAGTAGTCAAATAAATTTGGGAAATATAAGTTTAAATTGGTTTCCTAACTGTAGAACTTCTCAGAAGTTTTGATTATCTAATAATGATGACTGAAAATCTGCAAGACAGGAAAAACAGTATAAGTAATTTTACAAATTTATTTGACCACAAAAATTTTTTCTTAAGGAAAATTCCATAGGATTAGTATGTCATAAGAGGCACTAGCCCCCCCAACCCTATACTCCTTAGATTCCCCCAATACCTTCCAAGAAAATAAGACAATATCACAATCAGAATTTGACTTTGATACAGTCAAGATATAGAAAGAACCAATCGTTAATACTACCCAAAGCAATATACAGATTCAATGCAATCTCTAACAAAATTCTAATGGTATTTTTCAGAGAAATAAAAGAAATAATCCTAAAATTTGTGTGGAACCAAAACCAAAAACAAAACAACCCAAAAACAAATAGCAATATTGAAGAGAAAAAAGAACAAAGCTGGAGGCATCACACTCTCTGATTTCAAACTATATTATAAAGCTACAGTAATTAAAACAGTAGGATATTGGCATAAAAACAAAACACACAGATCAGTAGAACAGAATAGAGATCATGATATGCACTTTTGATGACCTAATATAAATGGCCAAATAACTAAACTGAAATTTAATAGGGATCAACATAAAATTACATACTTATAGTCGAAAGGTCAACCAAATGAGTAAAAGACAAGGAGATCTACCATAGTTGTTCTAGATGAGCCAAGAATACGTTTGTAATGTGAACACAAAAAAAGCCAAATGCAATATTAAATAACATCCAAGATATGTGCTCATTAACACACATTTAATTAGAGTAGATCATGAAAAGATGCCAGAGATAGAAACAGCTCTACAAATGAGGATATTATGGAGCAGTCAAAAGAAAATGAGGATGTTTAGTAGAAGGAAAGACTTGGCACATCCATGATAACTCAACTAAAGGCCACGTATGAAGGAGAGACCAGAATTATTCAGGGTTGCCCCAGGAGAGTGAAATAATAGAAAGGCAAATTCCAGTCCTTTATAAACAAACAGGTCATGCATTATCATTACCCATGTTGTTTTGAAACACATAAAATCTGTCAGATTCAAAGCAATGATCATCACAGTGTAATCCTGCTAAGCTTAGGACCTTCAGAAACTAGACAGCAGTCATTAAACCCAAACATATTGTTTATGGTGCACTAAAGTGTAGTATCAAACTGGACAAATAGAGTAAAATGCCTATCAGTAAAATACAACCCCTAAGAACAGTTTAAAGTGGTGCAATATTTCTACAACCTGATAAGAAACAAAAACATAATACACACTGATCAAAGACATAGATAAATGAAATAGAATTTTTTTTCTGAATCATCAGTGTCAAATATATACACACATATGTATATATATGAACTTATATATATATGTATACATATATACACATTGTAAATCATATCAAATATATATATTCCAGAAACACACACACATATCTGGAAATAATGATTGCAATAACACCACAACACTGTTCCAGAATATTTTGTTTTTATAGTGTGAAAGCATCAAATGGATAGTGTAAGATACATAGCTTATATACTGTTCTAATGATGTCGTCAGTTAGAAAACATTAAAAGCAGACAAATAATCTCACTGGGAAAAACCAGTGATCAAATTCATTAAAGTATTGTTTAACAATTTGTTTGAAATACTACATATATACATATTTATATTTATCATTATTGTTAGTATTAAAAATCCACACATTTGCTTTTTCATAGCAGTTAGAAGGCTCAATCAGTATGTTCACATACTGAAATCAATGTAAGCAACATAAATGCAAACCTAGCTATCTTTGGCATTAAAAGATAAAAAGAAGGCTAGTTTGCAATTTCCCTATGCTTCTTCCTTCTTTGATATAAGGGCTATTTATCAGTCATAATAAAGAAGCTTGCACACAAAAAGTATTTTTTCTTATCTCTTTTTCACACTATTCACAGGCACATGGGCCATCTGCTTACAATAATCTCAACCACTGGCACAATAAGCACAATAAGATTAAGAGTAACTTTTAAAACATTTTACAGATTGTGGGTGCTCCACACCCATTTTTAAATGAAAGGAATGATGGACAGTTCCTGATGGGCTTGACATTGCATCCATTGCTATAATTGTCTTTGACTTCGGGGCTAGAAGACTGATTACAAAGTTCCCAAGGGGTAATTTCCTTCTGGGGATTTACTTATGAACAAATTAAACACAGTTAAAAAAAATGTTTTAAAACCCTCATTATGTAGGAAGCAGACATACCAACAAAAAAATGTGGCCCTGTTGCTAAATGAATCTAGATCTAGCCAAACATACAAGGCACTCCCTCTGTAGAGAGGAGGGGTCTCACTGGAATGGTTTTCTTGAGATTGCTGAGGTCGACCACGTGCATGGTCTCAATGGTTAAATCCCAAAGGTGGACACATTTCTGTAGGCCCCTGCTCTTCTCTGAGGGAGAGGACCATTTCCCAGTGATTCCCTTGACTGGTCAAAACTTCTTCCACCAGCCTTCATGATCAAGCAGAGAGGAACAAAAGCACCCATTCCCTTCCCTTACGTAAAGAGGGAAGTCCTTTTGCCCCAGGCTTCAGTGCTAGGCACTCAGCACATACCATCTCATTTAATCCTTTTGACCATTTATGTATTATGATTTCCAATTTAATGAGAAGACTCCAAGAATTAAGTTGGCACTTATACCTTAACGTGCAAATATATGACAAGGGATTTTGTTAAAATGTACATGATGATTCAGCAGCTCTGGGTTTGTTCAAAAGTACCCACCCTGTGAGCAGCAAGGGGTTAATGACTTATTTCACAGGGCTTAAACTTAACAGAGGAAAAGTCTGTGCCATTGACAGCAGTTAAAGGTATATTTCAAAATGTGTGTAAGTTAGGTAGGGGAACTGCAACTAATATTGGATGCTCCGCAAACATCCACAGTGAGGTTGGTTTGTATTTTTTTTTTAATTAGCATGAGGATTGCCCCCCTGCCCCAACCACAGGAGAGCTCTAAGGCTATGTTGCTAAATACCAACATCACTGCCTTGTTTTATCTAGGTGGGGCATTAGTCTCCTATTATTGTTCCTGTGGTTGAGGGTGTTTGGACATTATCTAGTTTCATGATGACACAGTTAGGAAATGCGTTTGATAGGAAGCTTTCTAAGGATGAGTCAGAGACAGTAAATGCAGAAAATATAACAAGGAATATCTTCCCCAAATTTGTTTAAATGTCCTTAAGCCAGATTCAGCTTCAGAACTGTATTTACTGACTAGTGACTATGTTCAAGTAATGTTCAGGTTTGCCCTCTGGTAGTGGTTCTGAAAGACTGAAGAGAGAAAATTGCCTTTGATATAGAAATATGTGGGCTTCCAGCCAATTATTTTGATGATAATAGAAAATATGAGAGAATGGGACAGGAGGGAATGAGCAATGAGAAAAGACTGAGTCTTGGGAAAGCTGAAATTCCAACTGCATCCTGAATAGAAGCTTTGGTGTTGATAACTTAGTTGATGATCGCACCTCATCTTTTCTTGAAGTTATTCAATTATTAATAGAGATAAGTTATAAGTACAGAGGGAATGTCGGTGCTCTACAGAGGCAACTAAAATACTAAAGCCAGCAATATTTATCAGCAAGACTATTTTAAAAGCCCACGAACATAAGGGAAGCATGTTTAAACTTTAATGACACTGGCTGACATTGTCCTCTGAATTCCTTGGCAAAAAAATACTTGAATTCAGGGATGTTTGTACCATAGTTCGGTAACAGTTAAGAACTGTCTAGGAGATTTGCAAAGAGGAAGTGAAGCAGGAGCAATGTTGAACTAGGAAGGCAGATGCAGGCTCAGGTGACCTTGTGTCAGGTGTATCAGAAGAGCCTGCAGCTACTTCAGCTCCTGCCTGATGTCTCCCCTGAGGGTCTATGACCCCTACACCAGGAGCATATAACAAGCTCCGTGGAGAAGAGCACCAGCTCTGGGAGTCACCTGTATCACTGAAGTTGTAGGTCAAGTTGGGAAGGGGCTGATGTGGGCTCCAGTTGGTCCTTGTGGCTTTGGTTTGTCTTTGCTCTCTCCTACTTCATGCGCATCTTTCCTCCTTCACTTGCTGTGCAGCTGACATCAGCCCAACACCAGACATAGAAGCAACAGCCTCACCCACACTTTAACCAGCTCCCTCCATGTGTGTGGTCAAATCCTACAATAAATCCTTTCTTCTGCATCACTCTTAGAACTTTTGTTTCTCCGAGCAAACTCTAAGTCATGCAGGCTTAAATCCAAATTATCTTTTCTTAGTAAGGGTCAGTGTGTAAAGATTGATGATCTTGGCATAGAAACATGCACCTTATTTCTGAGAGCCAATAAACCAGGTGGTTATTTTTTTTTGAAAGATAAGTGAGTGAAAGGAAGGAAAAGAAGACAGTCTGCAACATAGGTTGACAAATGAAAGCCCATAGCCCAAATCTGACCCACTGCCTGTTTTCATAAAGTTTTACTGAGACACAGCCATGTCCATTTGTTTACTTATTACTTATGACAGATTTCGTGATGTAACAGCAGAGTTCTGTAATGAGAGATAGTATGGTCTACAAAACCTAGAATAGTTATTATTTGACCTTTTACAGAAAAAGTTTTCTGACCCCTGTCCTTGACCTTAAAGATGGAATCCTTTAACCAGGTTCAATATTAAAGTATTATAAATTTCTATTTTTAAAAGCTTTATATTATTAGAATTTCTTATATAAAGGTCTTTCAACAAAGGATTATGAAAACTTGGGGTCTTTATAAAATATACTGATGTAGTTATAATGTAAATTACCATACATTAATCAGGTACTTTGTGCTAGACACTGTTAAATATAAAAACATCATTACAGTTGCTCCACATAGTAATACACTTTACAGACTAATAATCAAAAGTTCAAAGAGCCTATTAAATTTCCTAGGATCACACAACTAGAATGATGGGGTCAACATTAAAACCCAAATTCTAGGGCACCTGGGTGGCTCAGTTGGTTGAGCGACTGCCTTCAGCTCAGGTCATGATCCTGGAGTCCCTGGATCGAGTCCCGCATCGGGCTCCCTGCTCGGCGAGGAGCCTGCTTCTCCCTCTAACCCTCCCCCCTCTCATGTACTCTCTCTCTCTCTCATTCTCGCTCTCTCAAATAAATAAATAAATCTTAACCCAAATTCTATTCTAATTTTTATTTTTATTTTATTTTATTTTTTTTTTTTTTTAAGATTTTATTTATTTATTCATGAGAGACAGAGAGAGAGAGGCAGAGGGAGAAGCAGGCTTCCAAGGAGCAGAGAGCCTGATGCGGCACTCGATCCCAGGACCCCGGGATCATGACCTGAGCCGAAGGCAGACGCTTAACCATCTGAGCCACCCAGGCGCCCTATTCTAATTTTTAATCTTAAAGTCTCCCCTGGCAATATTTATGTTAAATATTTAGTGGAGTCTTAGTACTGCATAAAGCTCACTAAACTAATACTTCACAAAAACAAAAATAAGATGGATTTCACAGAATTACAAGTAAAATTAAAAACATAACTTTACAAATAACTAACCATAATATGAAGTTATATCTTTAAAATGCTTAACAGATAAAACAAAAATATAATTAAAATACATATGAAAATGCTGTAATGTTTAATAACAGCATCTCTAGTAAGACTCTTTTTTTTTTTTTTTAAAGATTTTATTTATTTATTTGAGAGAGAGAGAATGAGAGACAGAGAGCATGAGAGGGAGGAGGGTCAGAGGGAGAAGCAGACTCCCTGCCGAGCAGGGAGCCCGATGCGGGACTCGATCCCAGGACTCCAGGATCATGACCTGAGC